>NC_030814.1:96044883-96345074 GCF_001704415.2 Capra hircus | reverse complement strand
GAAGAGAATTGATAGTGACTACCAAAGCTTCTAATCTGCGCAGAAAGGTCATGAGTAGTGGCCCTTATCGTTCTGGAATAACTTTAACTGGTTTGCCTGCAATCTATACACTACATGTAAGAAAGAAACATCCTTGAGTGAGGGGCATGTGTGGTGCGCATTGGAGTCTCATCACCCTTATCATCTCCGGCGCTTGAGACATTCAATCTGATTGGGGCTCTTGCACAGACGCGGTCATTAAGATGACTGTGTGGGTCCGTTCTCTCCCTATCTTAGCCTATGTATTCATCCTTACTCTAGCCCAGTATTTCTTTGATTTAATTGCTCTCTCTCTAATATATTTCATCCTGTAATTTGGGTCCTTGGTGTGATGGGGAATAGGTTCTATCGTTGTGTGATGGGTCAGATTTGGACCACAATTTTGGCTATGGTGGAGTGGGGAGACAAGTGCGCCATAAATTCCAGTTTTGGGGGGCATGGGGTGGGACAAGCCAGGCCGTGCGGACAGTAGTAGAAGGGATGGCCAGAGACAGAGGAGGTATGAGTGGACCAGGCTAGCTGGTGGTGGCTCAGGTGTCCTTGAGCTTCCTCTCCTCCCACCACCTGTGGATGGCAACTGCCTTTCCAGCAAATACGGGTGGGCAAAGGTGGATGCAGATCTCACGCTGAGCTGTCCACATGGTCCAGTCTCTCCCAAGGGGGTCCAGTCAGCTCAAGCTCTCCACTGTGGAGACCCTGCACTCACCTCTGAGTCCTTGAGGCCCAGCAGGTCCTAAAACCCACAGGTCACTGCCTCCTGCCCCACAGCAGCCCCGGCTCACGCTGCAAAAACAATTATCTGGATCATCTTTATGGGCTTAAGCTTGGGTGGGAGCAGATGGGGCATGAGCTGGGGATTTGGGGCTGGGGTATCCACTACACACCCACGCCCCCCCCCCATATCCCAGTCTCTTAAAAAGCTTCTCTGGCCTGGGACTGGGGAGAGGCCAGCAGAAGGTGGACGGGATCCAGGGGAGGGCAGCAGGGACAACGATGGACGCAGGAAGAGGAGAATGTGGGCTCTGCCTGCAACAAGGTGAGCAGGCCCCACCCCCACACCCACACTCAAGGGCCTGTGAATGAACAAGACTAATTCATTTGTAGGGCACCTAATTAGCAAGGAGTCTTCTGGGACCCTGACCCAGTTGCCACCTAAGAAGGTGCAGGAGGGCACTTGAAGCTCTGAGTGCTAATCCAGCCCCCAGCGAGGTCAGGGGCTCTCAGTGATGACCCTATGGGGGAAGGAGGTTGGGATATAGGGAGCGGCCCCCGGGATGGTCCTCCTGGCTAGTGTCCCAGTTCCCAGGCCGCCCTGCAGTCAGGCCCCTATGTAGGACGTCAGCCTCTCTTCGGGGCAGTGCTGCAGTCACGTGACACTGCTGGTGGGGCCCCTGGGGCAGGGGCCAGGGTGAGATTGGAAGGAGACTCATGTCTCATTTGTGAGCAGCTCTGCAAAAGCACATCGGCGGGAATGGTGAGAACCGCGGAGAAGTTTCAGGGGGCGCTGGGAGCCAAGTGGAAGCTGGCTGGCTGCGTTTGACGGGGCTCCTGGCTGAGGCCGGCTGACTGAGCATATCTGTTCCTGCCATCCCAAGCTGCCTCCCAGAGCCAGGAGGGCTTCTTCAACCTGCTGAGCCACGTGCAGGGCGGCCGGATGGAGGAGCAGCGCTGCTCGCTGCAGGCGGGGCCGGGCCCAGCCTCTGACAGCCGTGAGAGTGGGCAGCAGGGTGTGCAGAAGTGGCTTGTGATGTGGGTGGCTGGGCATGAAGGGGGCAAGTGGCCACCTGGGGGGCTGCGGGCAAGAGTCTGAGAAAGTGAGCTGGTGACTGGGGACAGAGATGCCCACAGGTTGGGGGCAGATACCAGCCTGCTTCTTGGAGGATGTGAGTGGGGGGTGGCAGGGTGGGCTGGGGGGCTCCAGCTGGGCTGTTTGAGCTCCCCCGGCCCTTGGCTCCACGCAGAGAGCGCCCCTGCACCCGAGATGGAGACAGCCTCATGGACATGCTGGCCAATACCCAGGGCCGCCGCATGGATGACCAGCGAGTGACGGTCAGCGCCCTGCCTGGCTTCCAGCCTTTGGGCCCCAAGGTAGGTGATGTTCTGTCTGGGCTGAGGAGAGACCGACCAGGCTGAGGCCTTTAACCCGCTTTCCACCCAGCCAGGAGCGCAAGGGGCCCCACTCCCACCTCTATCCGTCCATTGTCTGGTCGGTGCACTCATCCTGAGTCCCTGCCAGTCACAAGACCCTGGTGGATCCAATACCCCAGTTCAGAGGGAGGCAGAGGCCCAGACAGGGCTGAAAAGGGATCGAAGTCATGTCTGGGGCATGTTCAAGTCAGAGACATGGCGGGAACTCACAGCTCCTGAGCCCGAGTGTCTGAGAGCTTAGGAGGTGACAGAGCATAGACCCCTTCCTGGGAAGGCACCCCGAGGGGTGGAGGACAGGTGAGCTTGTGCACAGGATGCATCCAGACCCCCACATGTCCACCATCACGCATTTTGCCACAGCTTGGGTTCTGATCAGGACCCCAGTGAGGCCCCCAAAACCCACCAGCCCACAATACCAACCCTTAATGTTGAGTACTGAGGAGCACAGAGGCTCAGGGACGGTGGCAGCAGGTAATGGGAGGGGGGAGGTGTGACCGTTGCCATCTGCCGCCTCCCTCCAGTGTCTGTGTCCCCCTCTGGTTGGACTACCTCTCGGCCCTCTCTCTGGTTGACCCCTTTGTATCAACAGGACGGAGTGCAGAAACGAGCTGGGACCCTCAGTCCCCAAACCCTCCCTCACCCCCCAGGACCCAGCTGCTCTCAGCTTTCCGTCGGAACAGCAGCCCCCCAGCCCCAGACACAAGCCCCCTGAGGGCCTGAGGTGTCCTGGGCCCACTTGGCCCCTGAGAACCGACAATAAAGCACTTCCATGAGCAACAAAGAACCGTGTGTGTGTTATTCTGCGGAGCAGGCTGGAAATCCGGCACGTAGAGGCCTCAGGGGCTCTGCTGGGCAGCACGAAGGAGTTTTCTCCTCCCGCTGCTTCCGTATCCTCTCTTTGAATTCTTCTAGTTCCCGGCGCTGGGGAGGTGAGATGGGAAGGAAGGAGAGGCAAATGCACCTCAGGGCCTGGATCTTGTTCCCAGCCCACCTCCCCTTAACCCCCCAGACCGTGGCTTCAGAGTTCCTGTCTACAATGAAGCCTTTGCCAATTACAACCCCAGATTAGCTTCGACCTTCAGGGAGTTCCCTGATAGCTCAGTTGGTAAAGAATCCGCCTGCAATGCAGGATACCCCAGTTCAATTCCTGGGTTGGGAAGATCTGCTGGGAGAGGGAATAGGCTACCCACTCCAGTATTCTTGGCTTCCCTTGCGGTTCAGGTGGTAAAGAATCCGTCTGCAATACAGGAGACCTGGGTTTGATCCCTGGGTTGTGAAGATCCCTGGAGAAGGGAAAGGCTACCCACTCCAGTATTCTGGGCTCAGCGAATTCCATGGATTGTAGAGTCCATGGGGTCCGCAAAGAGTCAGACCCGACTGAGCGACTTTCACTTTCACTTTCAGGGAGAGGGGCAGTTAAGGAAATCATGTGTCCCTCCACTCTAGGTTCCCTGCCTGCGACTGAGGGTCCATCATGGCCACAGGAATCCAGGCCCCTCCCCTCTCCGGGGCGAGGAAAATTACATGCTTACCTGGTCCTCCTTCTCAGGGGGCCACAGCTCCCTCTGTAGGGACAAAGTCATAGATGGAGTCACAAGCCAGAAGCCTCCAGAGCCCCACATCCAGGGCAGGGTCGGCCCAGGGGAGGCTGACCCTGCTCCCTCATACCCTTCCCCACCCCCTGGAATGAACTGGTGCCCACCTTGCGCTGTATGACATAGTCCTCAAACCACTCGGCCTGATTGGCAATCCAGAACATAGCCACAGGGAAGGTGAGGTAGATGGTCATCTGGAAGGGAAGGGGAGGGATGAGTAGTCAGGAATTACCATCCCCGCCTCCACCCCTACTGGTACAGCGGCTGCTCAGAGTCGGGAAAACCATCCTCTGGCCGAGACCAGAGGTGTTTCCTCAGGACCCTCCAGAACCCCAAAACTCCCAGCAAGGGTACAGAAGTCACACACCTTGAAGTCTAGTCCCCAGAATCCAAGAGTCACCCCCCACCTCGAAAGCCCCCTCCGAGTCTAAAAGACTCTTTCTCAAAGAAAGACAGACATATTGGCCCCAGGAGCAGAAGAACTGTACAACAAAGGCATCTCTCTGAGACTTCAAACCACCCCCAGCGAGATTCCAGAGCGCCCTCAGACCCAGAACTCATTCTTCGGAGTCTAGGAGTCGGTCTAGGAGAAAGACGCACACCCACTGTAAACCCGAGAGCTCCGCCAGAGCCTGAAGTCTTCCTTCTTAGAGCCTCCTTCCCAGGTCACATCTCTCAGAGGGCTTTCCTCACACCTGCCCTCCCAGAGCCCCCAACCCAGAGCCCCCAACCCAGAGCCCCCTCCTCTGCGTCTCCAACCGTAAAGGTCCCTTTCAAATCAACGGAGCTTTCGCCCCAGAGCCCCTCTCTCGGAGGCCTCCCTTTTGAGCCTTCTCCTCATCCAGGAAGAACCCCGCGCCCAGCCTTCCGACCGCTCCGTTGCTCACTGACCCGAAACACCTCAAGCTTCACCCCCATGTTCCTCCTCTTAGGCTTCACAGCCGCTTCCGCCCAAAGCCCACAGCCCAACAAGACAGTAGGTCATTGAGAGTCCGCGGGCTCCACTGCTAAAGTTGATTGGTCCAAGTAGCTTCGTGATGACGTCATCTTAGAGCGCTCGCCTCTGCTTCCGGTATCTGGGGTGGTCGAACGGAAAGTCAACAACACCTGGCGCATGATCGGGAAGAGTTCAGCCAATGGGAAATTAGTTTGGGTCGAGAGAGCAGGCCTTAGGCCTAGACGTCATCATACCGCGACTTCTGTCCGTACCTGGAGAGCCTGGAAAATGGTGGTGATGGCGCGGCTCTCGAGGCCCGAGCGACCGGACCTTGTCTTCGTGAGTCCGCGGCGGGCCGGGGGTGGCATTCATAGGGGCACCGGGGCTTAGATACCTCAGGGGATTGGGGCTTGGCCACTCGGGGTATTTAGGCTAAAACTGTGCCGGTCTGAGAGCAGGAGGACCCTTACGGGCCGAAGACCGGCTCGTGATGCCTGGACCAGGCTGGTCAGGAGCAAAGATCTGGTGCCGGAGCCCAGGTGATCTCAGTAAAGAGCAAATGGTCGAAGTTAAGGGGCTGGCATCCCGGATCTGGGGCGGAAATGGGAGCGCGCGGGGTGTGGGCGGGAACAGAAACTCCTGTAGCTAAACTTTGAGAGACCTGGTGTTTGAAGTAAAAGTATGGTGACTAGTCCAGGTTTCATTGGTAAAATCTAAGTGTTCCGGGTAACGGTCCAGGTCTGGTCCTGAGCGTTATAGTTTCTGGGATAAAGGCATGGTGTCTGGACCGGGAGAATCTTGGGAAAAGAAGTGAAGACCTGGTTATGTGGAGCTGAGTGGGCGACGGCCAGTAGAATCCTGGAGAGTCAGTCTTGGTGTTTGGAGTAGAGGCGTGGCATTTTCACTAGATTGATTCTTGATGTCTCGAGTTAAAGGCTAGGGAACTTGTCCATACCTTTCTTCCTGAGATAAGGATCTAGCTTCCGACTTCTGGGGGAGAGTTGAGCTAAACTGGCTGGTGGGAGCCTGAGATGCCAAAGGTCTGGTGTCTGGGGAGTCATGCTCTGAGGAGGTAAGACTTGGTGACTAGGGCGGAGGCCTAGCGTTGGACCAGAACCTTGGTGTCTGTAGAGTCTGGTGACCTGGGCCAGAAAGTGGATAGCTTGATTCGGAAGGCCAAGAGAGTGATATCTGGGTGATAGTTTCATGCCTGGCCTGGAACCCGGTGACCGAGGAGTCTGATAGTCTGGGTCACGTTGTAGGTCATCAGATTCTGAGAGGTAAAAATCTGGTCCATAGTCCTGGTATCTAGGTGACTGGGCTCCAGGGGTGAGCAGTGGCATTTGGGACCTGGGTAGGGGTCCCAGTAGGAGTGGTGCTGTGCGCAGGCTCTGAAAGCAGGTCTGTCTTTTCTCCATACCCCGGCCCTGGCAGGAGGAAGAGGACCTCCCCTATGAGGAGGAAATCATGCGGAACCAGTTCTCCGTCAAGTGCTGGCTCCGCTACATCGAGTTCAAGCAGGGGGCCCCCAAGCCCAGGCTCAATCAACTGTATGAGCGGGCGCTCAAGCTGCTGCCCTGCAGGTGAGATTGGCAGTAGCTGCCCTGCCTGCCCCCGCCCCCTGCCCCTATCTTATCCCATCACACCAGAACTGGCTAGTAGGTCCCAGGTCCCTCTTAGGTGTTGTGTCAGCGAGTAGACATCCCAGGAATTGCCGAGCACACCTTCCCTGATGTCCTGGCCATCCTCCCCAGGCCCTTGCTCCTAGCACTTGTCTCATAGGGCAGAGGGAAGGGTCCTGGGAGTCCATAAAAGCTGACCAGTCACTGCCCCTCCCTCCAACTCCCAGCTACAAACTCTGGTACCGCTACCTGAAGGCCCGCCGGGCGCAGGTGAAGCATCGCTGTGTGACCGACCCCGCCTATGAAGATGTCAACAACTGCCATGAGAGGGCCTTTGTGTTCATGCACAAGGTGGGGAGGGGGCATGGCTGGGCCAGGGAATGAGTAGGGAGGTGGGGCTCAGAGTCCATGGAGGTGGACAGAGCAGGGGTGGGAATTCTGTGACCTTTGTGCATGCCGGGCTGAGTGAGACTTAGTTCCAGGGGCACTGTGGTTCTGGGTCCTGCTGCAGGGGACATCCAGCATCCTGGGGCCCAGTGGTGAGGCTGGCAGCTCAGCCCCTCCTCTCCCTACCCCTCCAGATGCCCCGGCTGTGGCTGGATTACTGCCAGTTCCTAATGGACCAGGGACGTGTCACACACACACGCCGAACTTTCGACCGGGCCCTCCGGGCATTGCCCATCACCCAGCACTCTCGTATTTGGCCCCTGTACCTGCGCTTCCTGCGCTCACACCCCCTGCCTGAGACTGCCGTGCGGGGCTACCGGCGCTTCCTCAAGGTGAGCCCCCTAAAAGGGCAAGATGGGGCCAGGTTCAGGCAGGTGGGCCAGTACCCTAGGTCAGGACTTCCCAAAAACGGGCTCACTGGGGGCACCGTCTGCCCTGACAGACAGGAAGTGGGAACATGGCTCGTGGAGACACACAGGGTTTTATTTGTGAGTTCTGTGTTCAATTTCCAGAGAGTTTGCGAGCAACCGCTCTACGTCAGGCATTGGGATACAGGTGCTGAGGATAGCGTGGCTAAGACAGTCCCTGCTTGCACGGAGTTTTCAGTCTCACCTGGCAGACAAATGCTTGTGACCTGACTGCGTAAACCAGAGTAAATCTGCAACCGTGAGAGGGCAGGGAACAGGAGATAAACACATAACAGGCAGGGCTGAGAGTCGAGGGGCAGATGGTATGGAGGCCTCCTGCGGTTTCCCCAGATTTATAGTCTCTAATGCATCGTGAAGTCCTTGGTGCAGTGCTGTTTTAGGTAGGGGGCTTATGATGAAAGCAAGGCCTGGTCTGTGCAGGCTGGACTGCTGGTGTCTAACCCAGACCAGCGAGGGCTGGACCTGGACTGGAGAGGGCTGGGGCTGAGGCTGAGGCTGGAAGTGCAGCACTAGCTCCTGCCCAGGACAGTGGTGGGGGGCTGACCCGAGGTGGGGTGGCCCTGTGGCCCCACTGACGGCCGGTGGTGTGTGGGTGCCCAGCTGAGCCCCGAAAGCGCTGAGGAGTATATCGAGTACCTCAAGTCAAGCGACCGGCTGGACGAGGCGGCGCAGCGCCTGGCCACCGTGGTGAACGACGAGCGCTTCGTGTCGAAGGCCGGCAAGTCTAACTACCAGGTGGGCCCTGGGGTGCTGGCCGGGCGGGAGGGCCAGCCCCTTGGAGCCGAGGCTGACTTTCCCTCGCCCCGCAGCTGTGGCACGAGCTCTGTGACCTCATCTCCCAGAACCCCGACAAGGTGCAGTCTCTCAATGTGGACGCCATCATCCGCGGGGGCCTCACCCGCTTCACCGACCAGCTGGGCAAGCTCTGGTGCTCACTGGCCGACTACTATATCCGTAGCGGTCACTTCGAGAAGGTGCCTGGGCAGGCAGGGGTCTGGCAGCGGGGCGGGACCTCCCTCCAGCACCCAGCCTTTGGGGACACCTGTGGACGTGCATATGGGCAGGAAACCCGTGCCAGTGTATTGCTAGTGCACACTTTTGCACGTGCCTTCCTGAAGGTGGGGCGAGGCAGACTGCCTGGCCCTGCCAGCGAGCGCACCCACCTTGAACCAGCGAGACCTAGTTTTCCTTGGTGGTAGCCTTGGACCTGTTTTAGCTTGGGTGTCCTCGTTTGCTGAAGTTTCCTGAGAATGAACTTTTGAGAGTGACAGTTGCCTTCCCACCTACTGGGACTCAGGCTGGAGTCGGGGTTTGGTGTGAGGGTCCCTGCTGAGGTGCTGGTGTTGCCATCTGTTCACGTTGCTGCTCTCCTTGTGACAGTGGAGTGGCAAGCTTGGGGATGGGGGCCGTGTGGGGGGGCTCTGAGAGGTCCCTGGAGGAGCTGGCTGAGGTTGCGAGGGTGGGGAGGGGGTGGGCCAGGGGCCATCAGAGCAAGAGGGTGGATTGGGGCCCAGAGGGGTCTGTGCAGGCCTGGGGGAAGAGGGAGCCCTGCAGGCCAAGAAGGGGCCGACTGTGTCCCGCTACAGGGAGCTGCCAGTTAGCCAGCCGTGAGCAGGACACAGGCCTGACCAGCTGTGCATTTTACAAAAATACAAAGACCCTTCGGGCTGACACTTTGAGTGGACCGCATAGGCCGGGGCCGGCAGGGGCAGAGTGATGGGGCCTCCCACCACTTTCCTTTCATACTACCCGTCCCCTCGGGGTTTGGGGGATGACTGGGAGAATGTGTGCTGGAAAGAGGGGTCAGACTGGTGTGAGGGGTACTTTGTAGCAACAGGTGAGCCCTCCGTGGCCTGCTGAGGTTCAGGTCCAGGCGGGGTGGTTGGTCCCCCCTTGGGTCCCATGGGGGCTGGGCCGCCATGTATCTCACTTGAGCCCCATGGTTACTACACGAGGAGCTGTCACGCTGTTTACTGATGAGGAGCCGAGGTCCCCAGATCATCTGGCAGAAGAGGGGAAGGGAGAGCTCCAACCATTGTTGGGTGCTGGCAGGGCTGGGCAGGCCCCAGGGAGTACCCTGTGGGGATTCTGATTTGGGACAGGTGCTCAGAGGCCGGTTCTATCAGATGCCTAGGCTCTCTGGTGGGCACACACGCCTCTCCCCTGCACTTTCCTTACACCCCCCTCCCCCACTTCCCTTCCCTGCAGGCTCGGGACGTGTACGAGGAGGCCATCCGGACTGTGATGACCGTGCGGGACTTCACCCAGGTGTTCGACAGCTATGCCCAATTCGAAGAGAGTATGATCGCAGCGAAGATGGAGACCGCCTCGGAGCTGGGGAGGGAGGAGGAGGGTGAGCTGGGGGAGAGGAGTCCCTAGTGACTTGCTTGGGGGTGAGTGAGTCTTGGGGTCAGAGGACAGCAGCAGGGGAGTGTGAGTGGGTGGGTTGCTAGGACTGGGGACACTTTTAAGTGGGGCTTGGGTTGAAC
The DNA here is from genome assembly GCF_001704415.2 of Capra hircus. Classification (NCBI taxonomy): domain Eukaryota; kingdom Metazoa; phylum Chordata; class Mammalia; order Artiodactyla; family Bovidae; genus Capra; species Capra hircus. The sequence continues at coordinate 96,335,369 of NC_030814.1, read as the reverse complement.
GCTGGTGGGAAGGGAGAGCAGGGTGGACAGCGAGGTGGAGAGGGCCTGGGCCAGAGCTTGGCAGGGAAGGAGGGCTGGTGTGTGGGGGGGTGGGATTGAAGGGTTTCCATGGTAGCCTGGACCCTGCGCAAGTGTGGGTTCAAGGTGGCCCTGGGGCAGCTCGGGGAGGGAGTGCTCAGATGGACAGTGCGGGGGGTGGGGCTAGGGACCGGCTGCGAGCAGGAGGTGCCCTGGGTAAGTGAACTGACACCCTCCACCCTGCCCCGACTTCCCAGACGATGTAGACCTGGAGCTACGCCTGGCCCGCTTCGAACAGCTCATCAGCCGGCGGCCCCTGCTTCTCAACAGTGTCCTGCTGCGCCAGAACCCGCACCACGTGCACGAGTGGCACAAGCGTGTGGCCCTGCACCAGGGCCGCCCCCGGGAGGTGTGTGACGGCCCCGCCCCCAGCGCCTGTCTTCGCCCCGCCCTCTTCCGAGGCCCGCCCCTCCCCACCAGGTCCCCGCCCAGCCTGACCCAGCCCTTCCCGCGCAGATCATCAATACGTACACGGAGGCTGTGCAGACGGTGGACCCCTTCAAGGCCACCGGCAAGCCCCACACGCTGTGGGTCGCGTTCGCCAAGTTTTACGAGGACAACGGGCAGCTGGACGATGTGAGTGTGGGTGTCGATGTGAGTGTGGGTGTCGCGTATGGACGTCTTGAGTCCTCTGCCCCGCCCCTCTTGGTGGGTGGGGTCTCAGCCTGGCCTCTGCCTGCCCCGCAGGCCCGAGTCATCTTGGAGAAAGCCACCAAGGTGAGTTTCAAGCAGGTGGACGACCTGGCCAGTGTGTGGTGTGAGTGTGGCGAGCTGGAGCTCCGGCATGAGAACTATGACCAGGCCTTGCGACTTCTGCGGGTGAGCATAGGCCCGTGAGGGGTGGGATGGGCAGGTGAGGGGTGGGATAGGCAGGCTTGGGTGCTGCAGGGTGTGCGGTCAGGGTTCCGGACGCCCCCTGAGCACCTACCCCTGCTGTCCTTGCTCCTGCAGAAGGCGACAGCGCTGCCTGCCCGGCGTGCTGAGTACTTTGATGGTTCAGAGCCTGTGCAGAACCGTGTGTACAAGTCTCTGAAGGTGTGGTCCATGCTGGCCGACCTGGAGGAGAGCCTCGGCACCTTCCAGGTGAGTCCCTGGAACGGGGTGGGGGTGGGGTTGCACCTTGCAGCAGAGTCCCTGGGGTGGGGTGGGGGAATGGGAAGCGTTCCCTGGGGAGAGGAAGGGGGCTGACTCCACCCCCGGGGTGTGCCGCCCTGTCCCCGCTCCGCAGTCCACCAAGGCAGTGTATGACCGCATCCTGGACCTGCGCATCGCCACGCCTCAGATCGTCATTAACTACGCTATGTTCCTGGAGGAGCACAAGTACTTTGAGGAGAGCTTCAAGGTACGGGGGTCCCCACCCAGGTGTCAGGGACACTGTGTTTGTGTGCTCAGGCCACCCCACAAGATGGGGGCTTAACCACCCACTGGGCGGCTTAACCCACAGAGGTGCATTTTCTTCGTCGTGGAGGCCTGAAGTCTGAGATCAAGGTGTGGGCAGGGCTGTTTCCCTCCGAGAGCCCCCTCCCTCTGGCTTGCAGAGCTCACCTCTCCGTGGTGTCCTGGCGTGGCTACCTCTGCTCTCATGAGGATGTCAGTTGTGTTGGAGTGAGGTCACCTTAGTCATCTCATTTTAACTCAAGTTACACCTTGTAAAATTTTTTTCCAAACACAGTCTTGTTCTGAGGTACTGGGAGCAAGGGTTTTGACTTGAATTTGGGGAGGGCACGGGGACACGGGGGGCTGTTGTACACACATGAGTGCCGCCTCTGAGTGTCAGGCCTGCCCCCTGCCTGTGTGACCTTTCTCCCCAGGCTTCAGTGTCTGTGGAGCTGAGGATCAACTCCCATTTTCAGCCATAAAGTTGCTGAGTTACCTTAGTGAGTCCTAGTCCAGCTCTGTCTAGGGTCCTGGCAGCCTATAGAGGGAGACTGGCCGCCAGGCTGGGTTTTGATTGTGTGATCACGGGGAGGAGCAGGAGGGAGAGGCAGGCAGGCCAGGGGCCTGCTGAATGAGCCAGAAGGGGACATGGGCGTAAGGGGTCCTCCTGCTGAGGGCTCACACACAGCACCCCCTTGGGCAGGCATACGAGCGCGGCATCTCGTTGTTCAAGTGGCCCAATGTGTCAGACATCTGGAGTACCTACCTGACAAAGTTCATTGCCCGCTATGGGGGCCGCAAGCTGGAGCGGGCACGCGACCTCTTTGAGCAGGCGCTGGATGGCTGCCCTCCCAAATATGCCAAGAGTAAGGGGGGCCAAATGGTCTTGGGGGGTGGGGGCGCATCCCGGGCCCAACCGCTGACCTCTAACTCCACCTCCCGCTTCGTCCTGCCACAGCGCTGTACCTGCTGTACGCGCAGCTGGAAGAAGAGTGGGGCCTGGCGCGACACGCCATGGCAGTGTATGAGCGTGCCACCAGGGCTGTGGAGCCCGCGCAGCAGTATGACATGTTCAACATCTACATCAAGCGGGCGGCTGAGATCTACGGGGTCACCCACACCCGCAGTATCTATCAGAAGGCCATTGAGGTGCCCGCGGCGGGGGTGGAGGGCGAGGGGGGAAGAAGAGGGTCTTGCAGGCAGGGAATCTGAGTGAGCCTGTGTGTGTGTGTGTGTGGCAGAGGGCCGGCTCACTGCCCAGGGGCCAGCCTAGTGTGCAAAGAGGAGTGTGTGCACCCCCGCCCCCATCCCAGCCTCCCTGACCCGTCCCAACCCCACCAGGTGCTGTCTGATGAGCATGCCCGGGAGATGTGCCTGCGGTTTGCTGACATGGAGTGCAAGCTCGGGGAGATCGACCGCGCCCGGGCCATATACAGCTTCTGCTCGCAGATCTGCGACCCCCGGGTAGGGACGGTCCTGAGCCTGGGGAGGGATTGGGGGGTGGGAGGTTGTGGCCAAGCTGACCAGCTCACGTTCCTGCTACCCCCTCTGCAGACAACCGGGGCCTTCTGGCAAACGTGGAAGGACTTTGAGGTCCGGCATGGCAATGAGGACACCATCCGGGAGATGTTGCGGATCCGCCGTAGCGTGCAGGCCACGTACAACACACAGGTCAACTTCATGGCCTCGCAGATGCTCAAGGTGTCGGGCAGCGCCACGGGCACTGGTGAGCAAGCCCTTGCCGTGGGCGCTGGCCTCCCAGGTCTGAGAGCGTCAAGGTTCACCCTGTCCCCCATGCTTCGGGCTGGGAGCTCCCTGGGGGACCGGGGCCTCAGGCTCACGTTGGGGGCGCCCAGCAGCACCCAGAGCAAACCAGGCATGGTCCGCACGGCGTCTGACCTCCCATTCCCTGCCCCCACCCCCAGTGTCCGACCTGGCCCCCGGGCAGAGCGGTATGGATGACATGAAACTGCTGGAGCAGCGTGCGGAGCAGTTGGCGGCAGAGGCGGAGCGGGACCAGCCCTCAAGGGCCCAGAGCAAGATCCTGTTTGTGAGGTGAGGGGGTCGCCCTGAGGCTGGGGCTCGGAGCCAGCCAGCTCTCAGGAGGGGAGGCACCGGGAGGTGGGGGGCCGCCGGGCCTGGCTGAGCAGTGTGGCCCCTGCCTGCCCCAGGAGTGACGCCTCCCGGGAGGAGCTGGCTGAGCTGGCCCAGCAGGCCAACCCAGAGGAGATTGAGCTGGGCGAGGATGAGGATGAGGATGAGATGGACCTGGAGCCCAACGGTGAGGGGCCAGTGGGCCAGGTGGGGTAGAGGGTGGGGGCGGGAACCGCTCCCAGAGAGTGACCAAGTCCTCCTCACACCCCACCCCCATCCAGAGGTGCGCCTGGAGCAGCAGAGCGTGCCAGCCGCTGTGTTCGGGAGCCTGAAGGAAGATTGACTCCTGCCCCTGCCCACTCTGCCTCTCCCCTCAATGAAGCTTGTGTTTGTACATCCTGGTCTGAGCCTCCTTCCTGCTTGCCCTCTCCTGCTGCCCAGGTGCCTGAGGGGTTTGCCAACTCAGCGCTCCGCCCCCCTCCACCCCTGGATTGGCTCGTGTGGGAGGTGGGGCAGCTGGGCTCCAGGCCAGGGCAGGCACCTGCCCCACCCTCACCCCACCAAGCCAGTTCTGGACTCTGAGAGGCCAGTCTCTCTGCGGCCTGAGGGCCTGATCCTGGAGGGCCCTGCCCTGCTTCCCATCAGCAGGTAGACAGCACCCCACCTCGAACCCTTCCTCCCTGGGCGAGGGCGGCACCCCCCCACCCTTGGGAGGTGACTAGTCTGAGAGCTTTGGAGGCAGGCAGGCCCTGACCACCTCTGTGATCTTAGCAAGGCTATTCTCTACCTGGACAGCAGCCAGGAGCCAGGCCTCGGCCCTGGGCCACGGCCAGGGCGTGGTCCTTAGTCCTAAGCTCTGGGAAGCCATTATCGGGCTCTAAGCTATTAAAGGATTTGAAGCATTCAGGGACTTAATCAGATTTGTGCCCTTAACAGGCCAGGCAGACTGCTGTGGGACCGGCTGGTGGCAGGAGGTGACTGGGGATGCAGTCATGGGGACAGAGAAGCGAGTGAGCAGGTAGGCCTTCAGGAAGCGACTGTGCAGGATCAGGTGACCCTGGGGAGGCTGAGGTTCCCCACTTGAGCTTGTGACATAGCTCCTCCACCTGAGACATCCGGGGGCCACGCCCAGGTGCAACCTCAGACCTGGAGCTCCGATGAGAGAAACAGGACCCCCTGGCCCAGAGGCAGTCTAGAAACGTAGGCAGGCGGCTGGGGGAGAGAAGATCAAATTTAGCAGTTGGCCAAGGACCAAATGGCAGGAGGGGCCGATAATAACAGCCAGGCTGAGGAGGAAAATGAAGCCAGTGGGGGTGGGGAGGGCTGGCCGGAAGCCCCAGGTGCCCAGGAGTTCAGCGAAGAGGCAGCTGGGAAGCGGCCACGGGGCCCTGGCAGGGGAGTCATGCCAGACCTTGGCAGGAGCTACACCAGAGCCATCGAAGGGGGCAGACAAGAGGCTGGAGCAGGATCAAGAGAGAACTGGGAGACAGGAAATGGTTGGCGAGTGTGGGAAACCCTCTCCTGCAGAGATGTCCCCAGCCCCCCAGCCAGCCTCGGGGAGATGCCAGTAGTCTCCAGTAGTCTCACTCTCTTTAAATTACTTTATTCAAGAAGGTGGGGAGGACAGACAGTTGGGGGGGACTGAGCTGAGCCCTGAGTCCCTGAACCTCCCAGCTCAGCCCCCACAGCAGGACGGGACAAAAATTAGGGGGTGGGGACTCCAGCCCCACCCAGACAAGGTCGGGGACAGACAGGACCCAGGAACACCGACTGTCTGTCCTCCGGGCTGGTCCCTGGAGGGGGCGGCAGTTGGAGTACACAGGGCCCGGCCTGCGGACCACCCAGGACGGGGCTATTTGGGGGTGCTGCTGCCCTTCTTGGGGGTGGTGGGCTTCTTGCTCTGCCAGAGGTGTCCCTGGATGGTGAAGGCATCCACGCTCATGGACATGGTCTTGGCGGGGATCTGCGTGAAGCGCTTGCGGTCTGAGTTGTACTTGTAGATGCCCTCGACCATGGCTGGTGTGACCGTGCGGGGGCCGTAGCCCGCCAGCCGTGACAGCTCCTCCGTTTCTGCGGACAGCGTGTACAGGGCCCGGAACTGGCAGCTCGAGTCGCGGAAGAGGATCAGGAAGTGGTTGGCCTTGCTCTTCTCGATCTCCTGGTGGGCAGCAGACACAGTTAGCCAGGCCACCAGAGAACCCCACCTGTCCCCGACCCCCCCCATAAAGCCCCGGCGAGGGCCTACCTCAAGAATGCGGTTCTTCTGTGGCTCATTCACCTTGCCTGCCAGGCAGCAGTGTGACAGGGCATTGTGGATGATGAACTTGTTGGACTTGGCACTCGGCTCCTTGTACAGCCGCGGACCTAGGGGGCAGGGCAGTGAGCAGGGACTGGTGGGGGCCGGTGCTCACCACGCCGCCACCCCCAAAAGTCCCACCACCTACCCGTATACTCAGGCACTGAGGCCGGGGAAGATGCGTTGCTGCCATTGTCCCACTCACGTTCACGGCTGCCGGGCAGGCGGCTCGGGGACATGAGGCCAGATGGAGATGGAGCCCTGCGGGGGGAGGTGGGATGGGGTGGGGGTGCAGTCAGTGGTGGATGAAATCAGTATGCAGTGAGACCCAGCAGGGGTGCGCCCAGGACACGGCAAAGCAGGATGTATCCACAGATTCTGTCTATGCTCCTAAGTCCCTACAGGGCCAGGGCCAGCCCTGGGCATGCTGAACATGAGAGCAGAAAGGCTCATCCTTGGGTTCTGTCTCAGGTATGTGACCTTTCATCTCTGGCGCCATATCACACTCCTAGGTGCACACACACACAGATGCACACTCCGAGAGGCCACCTGCCACATAAGCACCTGCACGTCCAGGCCAAACTCACCGAGACGTGGGCCTCTTCACGCCAAGGCTACCGGGGGCCTCGTTGGCCACCGTGGACAGAGACAGGGTGGACTGAGAGTAGATTTTGCTGAGCCGAGAGCCTGGGAGCAGAGGGTGCCAGGTCAGGCACGCCCTGCCAAGCCCCCTTACCTCCACGTATGCCCGGGGGCCCGACCTGGCCAGTGGGAGAAGGCATATGGGGGTCAACCCTGCCTAAGACCCTCACCCTACACTGACCGCCCCCCGTCCCCCGTAAGCCCGGCTGTAGGGAAGCAGTACCTGACCTGTTAAGCTGCGGAGAGAACTCTGGGCCAGTACCCTTTACCCTGCTGTGGCCCCCACATCCTTCTGGAAGCCTTGATCCCCCACACCGCAGCCCTGTGTGTATACCCCAAGCTGCCCCGCTTGCCCCCGGGGGGCCTCACCCAGCAGTCCACGGGCTGGGCTCCGAGCCAGGGCCGAGTCATCACAGCAACCAGAGCGTGGCCGAGGGGCCCTCCGACCGCCGCGGCCCGGCCCCCCACTCCCCGCTGCCCGGGGCCGCAGCACCTTATCAAGATCGTCCATCAACTTCAGCTGGGCCCGGCGTTCATACTCCAGCCGTGTGAACTCCCCCCGCCGGGGGCCCACCTCCTCCTCAGGGGGGGCCCGGGCAGCTGGGGCTGGGGTTGCAGCAGAGGCCGTAGGAGCTGTGGGTGCAGGGGGGCTGGGGGCCACCTCCTCCTGGGCCAGCCTACACACAGAGGAGATGAACACAGTCAGACAGGTGGCTGGGTTGCCGGGGGCAGAGGTCCTGGGGCTGAGCTCAGCCTCACCTCGAGGCCTCCTCCCTCCGCTGCTCCTTCTCGGCCTCCTGCCACTGTTTCCTCCGCCTCGCCTCCTCTGCTCGCCGCTGCTGCCGCTCCAGCAGGCTGGCCCGCTTCTGGGCCATCTCGTCCTCGGGCTTGTCTTCATCCTGGGGGCAGGCACCGAGTGTAGCTGGCTGTCCCTCCCCTGGTTCGGCTGGAGTCTGTCCTTTGACCCAGCCTGCCAGCCACTCGAATGTCCTTGAGTTTTTGTCATTGGTCTGAAGGCATTTGGTGGGTGCCTGCTGTGTGTGTGACCCCAGGCTGGGTTTTGGGCACACAAAGGCCTCAACCCAGCTAGGACACAACACTGGTGAGCACACTGATGGGGCAGGATCTATCCTAGTCTGGAGATAGCAGGAGAGGCTTCCTGGAGGAAGCAGCCTAGGAGAATGAGGTGGATTGAACTGGGTGGGGTTGAGTGGTGAGGAGTGCATTCTGGGGAGGGAAGAGGAAGTGCAAAGGCCCTGAGACCAGAGAAGGTTGAGCAGGTGTGGAGCAGGGAGGCCAGTTTATTCTAGGAGCAAAGGGGAGCCACAGGAGGGTTTTAAATAGGGGAATGGGTGTTAGTCACTCAGCTGTGCCCGACTCTGCAACCCCATGGACTACAGCCTGCCAGGATCCTCTGTCCGTGGAATTCTCCAGACAAGAATATTGTAATGGGTTGCCATTCCCTTCTCCAGGGGATCTTCCCGACCCAGGGATCGAACTCCAGTCTCCTGCATTGCAGGCAGATTCTTTACTGTCTGAGCCACTGGGGAAGACCACAGACAGGGGAGTGACAAGGTCCAATTTACATTTTAAATAAATGCTAACTGCTCACTTCACAGTGGCCAGGGATTGGTGTGTGGTGAGGGGTGGGCAGTGGAGACCAATCAGGACGAGACTGCTGGTGTCCAAGTAAGAGGTGCGGGCCCAGGCTGGGGATGCCAACAGGAAGAAGAGTGAGTGGATATGGAAGAATCAAAAGAATTAGTAGGGCCATGCTGGGAGTGGGGAGGAGAGAACAGGAGGGAGGGGATGCTGTGGAAGACGCCAGCCTCATCTGTCTGTCTACCTGTTCCTGTTCATCTGTCCATAACCCACCCACCCATCCATCTACTGGGCCACCCCTGTCCATCTGTCTACCACTTACTTTCTGTTCACCCACTACCCACCCCATCTACATGTCCATCTGACCGCAGCTTGTAGGTCTGCCTGCTCCCACCTGGCTAACCATCTATCTGTCTCTGTTCCCCTACCAGCTCTGTTTGATCATACACTGAGAAAGCCCCATCCATGTGACCACCTGTCCACCTGCCTGTCTGGTCATCCATCCATTCGCCCACCTGCCCCGCCCACCCCCCCCCGCTCAGGTGCTTACCTTATAGAAGAAGCCCAGTCCGGTGCGGGGCTCTCCCTCTGAAGACGCTTCCTCCTCTAAGGAGTCCTCAGCCCCAGGGGGGCTCCCATCTCCCTCGTCCTCAGCCGCTGGCTCCTCCAAGCTGCTCAGTGGGATCTCGATGAGGCCAGGCCGTGCTGCAGGCTCCTCAGGGGGCGGCCCCTCAGCCAGGAGGATGGAGGAGCGCGTCTGCACCGGCACCTGGCTCGGCGAGAACTTGCGCAGGTGGGGAAGGCTGTCCACGTCGTGTGGGGGAGTGAGCACCCTGGTCAGGGGTGCCAGCCGCAGCTCTGCTGGCCGCGCGTGTTTGGGGCTGCGGGGTGTGGGGCTGGGGCCGGGGCTGGGGCCCGGCCCGTGGCTGCGCCGGGCAGCTGGGGTGCGCCGGGCGGGGCTGGGGGATGCAGCTTTGGGGCCCGTTGTGGGACCAGGGATGACCCACGCGGCGGCAGCAGGAGTAGGGGCAGCCGCGGAGGGCTCGGGTGGGGCCAGGAGCCGCTGCTGCTGGTCTGTGAGCCTCTGCATGTCCCGTTGCAGAGAGTTCAGCGCTGCACTCAGCTTGCTCACTGCCCGGTTATAGTCCCCCAGTCCTTCGGGGGGCACCGGGCCCAGTTCTGGTGAGAAGGTCACCGCCTTTGGCCGTGGGGACGGCTCACCCTGGCCCTCACCCGCTGGCCGCTCCCCGCCAGGGGCCGGGCCTAGCTCTGCCTCCGCTTCCCCACCGGCCTCCCGGGGCTGCACCTGCAGGAAAGCATTCTTGCCCAGTCGCTGGCGGTGCTTGGCAAAGATGGCCTCAATCCGTCGCTTCTGGGCCTCAATGGCCCGGCGTTTCTCCTCTAGCCGGGCTCCAAGCTCACTCATCTCCGAGCTCAGGGCCTCCGGTGCCCCTGGGGTAGCCACCGGGGACCCAGCCTCGACCTCAGCCTTCACCAGCTGCTTCTTGCGTTCAGCAAAGCTGGTCATCTTCACTTCAGAGTTGCTGGCTGCTGGGGACGAAGTTGCCACCTTTGGGGAGCCCTCAGGCAGGGCTGGTGGTTTTGATACCTCCCCAGCTGGGCAGGGAGCCGGTTTTGAGGGGCCCTCGGGGTGGGGCAAGTAGGCAGGTACTTTGGTGGGCCCCTCAGGCAGTGGTTTTGAGGTGCCCTCTGGTGGGTAGGGGGAAGCCAGCGGCAGTTTGGAGGACCCCTCGGGGGAGTGGAGGTAGAAGCTGCCATCGGCAGCCCCGTCTGGCAGCAGCCGGGGCTCGGCACTGTGGATGATCTGCAGGGCCTCCTCGATGGTAGGCAGGTCGCCAGTCTCCGGGGGTGGCTGTGCGGGGGTCCGGGCTGGCACAGGGCGCTGGGGACCCAGGCTGTCTGAGCTGACGGAGCGCAGTAGGACGGGGTCTCCCATGACAACATCCACGTCGCTGTCCAGGCCAAAGGGGGTGCTGAACGACACAGCCTGGGAAAGGGGACGGCTGGGCGGCCGGAGGGAAGGGTCAGCCCCTGGGACAGGTCCAGGCCCCACTCTGGCCCCTCTAACTCCACTGCCCGGGCCCTTTCGATGTGCTCACCTGAGCTGACGGTTCCAGGCTTTGCCGAGGGCCTCCATGTGGGACATGGACGGGGAGGACTTCAGCGAGCCTGGGGAGGGGTGATGAGTGGTCATTCTGGGGTCACTGGGGACCCTGGGTGGGGTGAGCCATGGGGTGTCAGTGGGTGAGTCACTGATGGGCCACGTGGTGTCACTAGAGGGTCCTTGTGAGCCCCTGGGGAGGTCACTGTGGGGGCCAGTGAATGTCACCAAGGAAGTCATTCAGGTACCAGACAGACCCAATGGAGGGGTCACAAGGTGCCCACATGAGGTCAGCAGGGGCAGTCTTGGGGTGGGGGTGGGGGTGGGGGGGGGGGCGGATCTCCAGTGACAAGCCCTCCCCTGCCCTCACCTGTGGATCCTCGGAGTGGGGACTGGGGGCCCCCAGGTGACAGGAGTGGATGGCGGAAATTGAAGACAGGAGAGCTGCCAAGACAGGTGTGTCAGCCAAGGTCCCCCCCCCCTCCCCACCCCCCCCCGGGAGTGGAGACCAGAGTGCCCCGCCACGCCTCCCCTCTAGCTGACCCAGTCAGAGGAGGAACCTGTCGTGGCTGGGAAGCCTCCACCTGCCAGGGGACGTACCTGCTGCCGCTGTTGTTCTGGGGAGTAGAGGCCTCTGTGGCCTGGGGGGAGGCGGCTGCACACGGAGCAGAGGGTCAGGCGGGGCTTGGTCTTCTCCCCACCATCCCCCTCCGCCCCACCCCACCCCAGGCCCAGGGCCAGGCCTTACCGTGACCATCAGGCAGATCCTTGACCTGCACGAAGTCGGGCTTCAGCACCTCGAAGCACGTGAACAACTCAGCCAGCAGCACCATCAGGTTGACCTGGAGGCGACAGGCAGGGTCAGCCACCTGGACCCACAGCCCCGGATGCCCATGAGGCCCACGAGGTGGCCTTACCTTGAGGGGCGGTGGGACATAGAGAAGGTCCTCCAAGGACAGCGGGCAACCCCGAGGGAGGCGGGAGGCACAAAAGTCCTGCACCAGCTGGAGGTTGTACAGGCTGTCTGCCACAGACATGGGGTCCTTGAGGCACACCTCTGTAGAGACAGGATGCCTGGGTCCCTGGCTCTCCGGGAAGGAGGACAGGGTCCCAGCACACAATATACACGGACACCTTCGACTGATGAGCTGAGCCGGGCCCCCTTCATAAGGTGGGTGTCATGACAAGCTGTCTGTCCCTCAGGTCTTTGCATCTACTGTCCTCACCGCCTGGAATGCTAGTCCCCCTAGAACTCAACTCAAATGGCTTCTGACTACCCAGCACCTAACAAAGTACCTAACATCCAGAACATTCCTCGAGATGAACTTATGGTTCATTCTCTCTCAACTAGGATGTGAGCCGCCTGAGGCCAGGGGCAGGTCCATATTGTTTTGGTTGGATCTCTTGGTGCCTACAACAGGATCTGGCACACGGTCTGTACTCTACTCATATTTGCTGCAGGACTGAATTACGGAATCAAACAGTACGGCTCAGATGGGAAAGAATCTTCTTGCAATGCAGGAGACCTGGGTTCGATCCCTGGGTTGGCAAGATCCCCAGGAGGAGGGCATGACAACCCACTCCAGTATTCTTGCCTGGAGAATCCCATGGGCAGAGGAGCCTGGCGGGCTGCAGTGGGGTTACAAAGTGTCAAACACGACTGAGCAGCTAACACACACTGAATTACAGGCAGCACAGAGAGGTTTAGACACTCGGGCAAGGTCACACAGCTCATTAATAGAAGAGAGAGGTTCAAACTCAGGTCCGCCAATCCTGGGAGCTACACTTAAACTCTCTGCGATACTCTGGAGACAGGAGCCAAGGCCTGGGCGCCAGGCTCGTTGGGACAGGATCTGGCTCAGACCCGTTCACTCACCCTCAAGCCGCAAGAGCTGGGGGCAGTAGCAGTGGATTGTGGCAGCCAGCGCAGCCCCACTTGCCAGGTCCTGGAGGCTGGTCACCGTCGGAAAGCAGGGGGCACGTCGGGCCACCGCGCGGTCCTTGCGATATCGAATCTGCGGGTGGGAGCCGTGTCAGGTCAGAGGTCGGGCTGGCCTCCAAGTCAGCGGTCATGCAAGCTGTGTGGGGAGGCCTGGGGTTTCTACCACGAAGGGGCGTGAAGCCAGGGGGCGTCCCAGAGCCAGAGTGGGAGGGGGGCCAGCCTAGAGCAGGGTGGGGAAGGGCAGCAGCAAGAGGCAGAGGAGGTGTCTGAGAGCAGCCAGGCCAGCAGCGGGGGCTGGGGGCAGGGACTCCTGAGACCCTGGGGTGGGGGATACATTACCATGGGGGGTTTGCTCCCCGACTCCTTCAAACAGAAGGCAATTGCGTGCTGGGGGGGAGAGGAGCAGCCGTCAGCAGGGCGGGAGGGGTGCTGACTTGCTGGGCCCCCAAGCACACCTCTGGGATGGGGGACGGCCCTGACCCCTGTCCTGAGCCCTGGCCGTCCAACTCCCTGGCTGTGCTCTGGCCGGCTTTGGGGACCCCAGCACCTCCCAGCATGGAGGGACCCAACAGAGCAGCCTCTCATGCAGGAAGTCCTCCCCCACCCACTCAAAAGACCCAGGCCCCGGCTGGGGAGGGGATGCAGAGGAAGCAGGTAGGCAGGAGAGGAGCCCCCGACCCAGGCCCTAGGGTGGGGGGAAGGAGGAGGCCCTGAAGTGAGCAAAGGCAGGGGCTTCAGCCCAAAGCACCCCCACCCTCACCCCACTTGCAGTGGTCAGTTTCCCCTTGTTGCACTTCAGGGATGGACACCCCAGTGCCTCCAGAGCTGGGAGCAGGGAGCTGTCCTTAGGGAAGCTGGAGGCTCAGTTAGGAAGGTTCCTCTCCCCTCTTTTGGGTCTGATGATCTTCCTCTTGGCCAGAGGGGTCTTCTCCCTGTGCCCTGCCTGCTGGGGTCAGGATCCATGGGTCTGATGGGTTGGGGTCCTCCCTTCAGAAGCCCCAGAGGTCTCCCCACCTCGGCTCAGGTGGACAAGCCTCTGGATTACTGGGAGGGGAGTCATGTACCAGGGGAGAAGTAAGAGCAGAGATGACCCTCTTGCCTTGGTTCCCCAAATGGCTTCCCTCTGTCCCCCAGAGCTGGGTCCCACTTCCTTTGCTCATAACTGGGAGCAGGGGAGAATAGGAGAGGGAGCGGGACAGGCAGGCAGAAAGAGACACACAGACAGCGACAAGCGGGGCAGGCAGACAGGGCAGAGAGACAGCCCCACTTACAGGAACCAGCTTCCAGTACCAGCGTGTGGGGCACTGATGCCAGAGAGGCAGAGAGGAGAGTGTGGCAGGAGTGGGCAGAGGCAAGGGGGCAGAGAGAAAGAGAGAGTCACTTCCGGCCCCCGCAAGAGCAGGAATGGCCTCGAGGCACAGCCCCGACCTACCCATCCAGCCCTCAAAGATCCGCCCCTCCATCCTTCCATCCATCACCCCAGCCTCACCGAAGGCTGCGCTGGGGCCACCCCATCTGCAGGGGCCGCCGGAGATGCTCTCTGGGCAGCTTCCTGCTCCGTCTTCTCCTGCAGCCGCCGGATGGTCTGCGGAGCAGGGAGAGGTTAGCACTCCAGTCACTGGACCAGTCCTGGCCACCTCCCGCACCCCCATCTTGGCCCAGCCCCCACCTACCGTGTCTACCCAGAAAAGGAGCTTGTGCTCCAAGCTGGCTAGGGCCAAGGGACCAGGCAGTGTCTTTGTCCACTCGAAGGCGAAGGCAACCATGAGGGCATCAATGACAGCTAGGTGGGCTCCCTGTGGGGGCAAGGGCTGAAGGGTGAGCCCAGAGCGCAGGTTGGAAGCCTCCAAGGGAAAAGAAACAGGAAAAGCCTGGAGGCAGGAGGGGCTTACAGTGGGACGGGCTTGGGAAGCAGGCCAAGCTTGAAAGGGAAAGTTAAAGTCGCTCAGTGTCTAACTCTTTGCGACCTCACGGACTATACAGCCCATGGAATTCTCCAGGCCAGAATACTTGGAGGTCACAAAGTAGGGCCTTAGCGATCTGGCGTCCAGAGTAGCGCCTTTTTGGGAGGTGCCTGACTTGGTAGGAGGAGCCAGGCCTGATGGGCGGAGCCTTGGTGGGGGAGGGACCTTGTTTGGTGGGGCGGGGCCTACCATGAGGATAGGCTGGTGCCTCAGGTCGGCCTCCTGCACCGGGCGCTCGGGCAGCGCGGGCACTGTGCCCCTCCGTGCCAGCAGTGCCAGAAGCGCAGAGGGGTTAGGGGGTGCTTCGAGCTGAGGCAGCGCCTGGCGCCAGGCCCGGCAGTACAGCTCAGCCGAGAGCAGCAGCCTTGTCACCGGGGGCTTCACGTGCTCCTGGGCGTACTGATCCGTGTAGAAGGGCTCCCACAGCTCCGAGGGCACATGCTCTGCGGGGGCGGAGTGGAGGTAATGGCAGGGTCAGGGCCACGGGGCACAAACCCCCATACTTGCAACCCCATGGACTATGTAGCCTACCAGGCGCCTCTGTCCATGGAATTCTCCAGGTAAGAATACTGAAGTGGGTAGCCATTCCCTTCTCCAGGACCCAGGGATCAACCCAGGGATCGAACCCGGAACTCCAGCATTGCAGGCCGATTCTTTCCTGTCTGAGCCACCAGGGAAGCCCTTACATACAATTACTACTGCCAAGTCTCTTCAGTCGTGTCCGACTCTGTGCAACCCCATAGACGGCACCCCACCAGGCTCCCCCGTCCCTGGGATTCTCAAGGCAAGAACGCTGGAGTGGGTTGCCATTGCCTTCTCCAATGTATTAAAGTGAAAAGCGAAAGTGAAGTCGCTCTGTCGTGTCTGACCCTCAGCGACCCCATGG
The DNA here is from genome assembly GCF_001704415.2 of Capra hircus. Lineage (NCBI taxonomy): Eukaryota > Metazoa > Chordata > Mammalia > Artiodactyla > Bovidae > Capra > Capra hircus. The sequence continues at coordinate 96,320,366 of NC_030814.1, read as the reverse complement.
ACTGCAGCCTTCCAGGCTCCTCCATCCATGGGATTTTCCAGGCAAGAGTACTGGAGTGGGGTGCCTTCTCCATTACATACAATTACATGGCCCCAATTAAAGCAGGGGGTGGGTGGGATGTGGGTTGGGGCAGGTCTGTACCAAGAAGGATGGCACCAAGATGGGAGAATAGGGGAGCTGGGCTAAGACGAGAGGCGCAAATGTGGAGGAGTTTCCCAGAGGAAGAGATGCCGGTGTTTCTGGCAGGGAGATCTGCATACAAAGGAGAGACGGTGGGACGGAGCACCATGCCTAGAGGAGATGGCGGGCACTTGGACCCAGAGTGGAACTGGAGGTCAGATAGGCGGGGTCTTGAAGCCACGCCTCTTGCCCTCACCTAAGAGCAGCAGTGACTAGAAGGGTTAATGGGCCTTCCCGGTGCTTCCCCTTACAGCAACCCTAGGAAGAGGCAGCCTGGACACGCGTGGTAACTCCACTTTATAGATGAGGAAACCTAGGCACCAAGGCCCCACAGCTCATCAAGGCTGGGACTTCGCTGGTGGGCCAGTAGCTAAGACTCTGCACTCCCCTGGTTAGGGAACTAGATCCCACATGCCGCAACAATAGCCAAACAAATAAATATTTAGGAAAAATAAAAAAAGGTTGGGACTGGGATTCAAACCCAAGTCTCAAGGAGACTACACCCTTAGAGTGGAGGCTGGACGTGGGATGAGCTGTGGAGCAGGGGGCTGGCTGGAGGGGCATAGAATGGAGGAGGGGACAGACTGCAAACACATTGAGAGGGGTGAACGGCCTGAACTTGGTGACTGAAGGGAGGGGGTGGGGGGAAGAGAGGTACCCAGAGCCCTATCTGGATGGGGAAGACAGGCGGGAGAAAGAGGGTGTTGGCTGAGATGGGGGTACAGGAGGGCCTGGGACTTAGAGGCAGCCAGGGAAACTCTGAAAGAGAGGGACAAGGTAAGACGAGGAGGCTTGAGGAAGCCCTGGGGGAGGGGGGCAGTAGCAGAACCCCAACCAAGTAGAACCCAAGGGTGAGGAGGAGAAAAATCAGAGCCACTAGGAAGGACTTGGGAGGTAGAGAAGGAGGATCCAACCCTCCTGGGCCTGCCCTCCTGGGCCTTCCAGGGAGCCCCAAGTCTTATCCCAGTCAGAGCTGCTGCTCTGTACACTTCGGTTCTGCCTGTGTTGGAAGAATGTGAGGAGGCGGGATTGTACTGTTTAGAAACATGTGTTTAGAAACATTTGAACGTGATATACCAGGCCTTCCTCAGGTGCCTGAATTCACAGCAGTGCTCCCCCGGGGTCCCGGCCCTCAGCTACCCTCAGCTACAAGGACCCAGGCACCCTTGCCTTCAACCCCTCCCTGGCCCCCCTGATCTTTCCCCACCCCTTAAACTCACACTTGACCTTCTTCCCACTTAATACCTAAACCTTGCAAAGAGTTGGGCCATCTCCCTGACCCTTGAAGGGAAAGTTCCCCAGAGCGAGAGATTATATTATGTGAAGTCAGACAGAGAAACACAAATATCAAACCCCATCGCTTGGAATATGTGAAATATTCCATATGTGGAATCTAAAAAAATGATACAAAGGGGCTTATTTATAAAACAAGACTTACAGACACAGAAAACAAACTTAGGGTTACTAAAGGGGAAGTGGGGAGCGATTAATTAGGAATCTAGGATTAACATATACGTAGTACTATGAACTAGATAACCAACTAGGACCAATGCAGAGCACAGAAAACTATACTCAGTATCTTGTAACAAGCTATACTGAAAAAGAATCTGAAAATGAATGTGTGTGTGTGTGTTCAGTCGTTCAGTCATGTCCAGCTCTTTGCAACCCCATGGACTGTAGCTCGTCAGCTCCTTTGTCCATGGAATTTTCAAGGCAAGAATCCTGGAGCAGGTTGCCATTTCCTACTCCAGGGGATCTTTCCGACCCAGGGATTGAACTCATGTCTTTGCATATCCCTCACTGACAGGTGGATTCTTTACCACTTTGCCACCTGGGAAGCCTATATATGTATGTATAACTGAGTCACTTTGTTGTTCATGTGAAACTATAACACAACATTGTAACTATACTCCAATTAAAAAAAAAGAAAAAAGAGTTCTCCAGGTTCTCTTTCCTTCCACCCTACTCCCGATCCAACCCCTCCCCATCCTCCCCATCCGTTCCTTCCCTTGTAGCTCCCAGCCTTCCCAAGGCCAGCAGTGGCCTTCCAACACCCACTATCTTGCCTGGGCTCTCTGCCGAGCACCTCCTTCTTTGGGAAGTCTTCCTCCCTCTGGTGTCTCCCAACATCCTATCTCTTTTCTCTTTCTCCCACCACTCAAGCCTGGCTGCCTGCCTCCATGCCTTTTCATTGCTGGGCTCCTGATAGCTCTGTCTGAGCAGCCCTGTCAATGGACATGCTCTCCCCACCTCCTTCCCACCGCAATGATGGCTTCCATAGTCATCTGAGCACTGCCCCCTGCTGCAGCCCAGGCATTGCCCCTAATCCTTAGCATCTTTCTCCTTCTCTCTTCCCATCACAGTGAGAGAACACCATCCCTCCTTATCTCTCCCCACCTCCAGCATCCAGCTGCGACTCACTGGGCTGCAGCTCTGCCTGAAGCCAAACCTTCCTCCCTCCCTCTCTAGCTCCAGGTTTATTTCCTGCTCTCATCAGCAAAATGAAACAAGTTTCTTTCCTGCAGGACATGTCAGGGCCTTGAAGATGACAACTTGAGCTGGAGCTATGGATGGCTACTGTTTACTAAGGGGCTTCCGAGGTCAGGGGCTTCCCAGGTGGTGCGGTGGTACAGAATTCACGTGCTAATGCAGAAGACACAAGAGATGTGGGTTTGATCCCTGGGAGGGGAAAATCCCCTGGAGGAGGGCATGGCAACCCACTCCAGTATTCTTGTCTGGGAAATCCCAGGGACAGAAGACCTGGTGGGCAACAGTCCATAGGGCTGCAAAGAGTCGGACACAACCAAGCACTCACAATGTTTATCAAGTACTTAGGTTATACTAGTGTGTCTTTGCCGAGGCACAGCTGGGATTTGTGATGATGTGTGTTTAGAGGGGCTCTAGGTGTGGGGAATTGGGGCAGGGAATGCTGTTCTGGGGCATTGTAAAATGTTTAGCAGGCTTCCTGGTCTCTCCTGAGAGCTGACAAGAGCACTGTCATCTCTAATAGTGACAACCAAAGATATTCCCAAACACGGCCCCTAAGTGACAAACTCATCCTCGGCTGAGAACTGCGGCTCTGTGCTATTTTTATTGGCTCTACGCTATGTTTATCGGAGCACTTAATACTGTCCAACAGGAATAGAATACGAGCCACACAAGAAGTTTAAATTTTTCGATTGCACCGTTTAAAAAGCAGCAAGGAGTAACAAGACCTTATAATATATCTCACCCTATATATATATATTGGTAATATATATCTTAGTAACATATCTCACCATATATATATCCAAAATATTATTTCAACATGTCAACATAAAAACATTATTAATGAGATGTTCACATTTTTTTTTTCTCTCACAAGTCAGATCAGCCACATGTTGCTCTTGAGAGTCCCTTGGACTGCAAGGAGATCAAACCAGTCAGTCCTAAAGGAAATCAACCCTGAATATTTATGGGAAGGACTGATGCTGAAGCTGATGGCAAACACACTACAGCCAGCCTTTGGGCCGCCCTCCCGTGTGCATCTGCTCATGGCATTCTTCTTCTTTTTTTAATTGGAGGATAACTGCTCTACGATGTATTGGTTTCTGCCATACACCGTGAATCAGCCATAAGTATCCATATATCCCCTCCCTCTTGAGCCTCCTCACACCCCCCTTGCTCATGGAATTCTTATGAAACTTATCCATGGTACAGGTGGGAAAACATAGACCCAGACTTGGCCAAGATCAAAGAGCTAGTAGAGGGTGGAGCCGACAGGACCCTAGCTCCCTAGAGCATCACAGGGAAGTTCTGGCGGCCTGAGGGACTGCACGTAGTGTTTCCTGAACTTGTGTAAAGATGGCACCCTTCCTTATCTTATCTCTGAGCTCACTGTGGAGCCCACTAGCCTGCATTCCTGCCCAACCTCCTCAGGCCTGTGCCCTGAGCCACCAGAAAGACCCCTTCCCCCTAGCCATTTTTCCCCAGAGGGGCAACTGCATAGCTGATCTCATCTTGTCAGTCCCCAAACACCTTCCCCGGCTCCCCAGGGCCCTTAGATCCCCACATGTGGCCTCAGAGGACCTCTCCAATGGCACCAGACTCCCTCATCATCCCCAGCCACTCCTGGGCACAGCACAGAGAACTCCCTGTGGGTCTCCTCCCCCTAGAAAACTCCTACACACCCTTCAAGGTCCAAATGCTCCCTCCTCTAGTGAGCTGTCTGTCCTTTCTACCCCCTTCCCTGGAAGACTTCTAGGATTTCCTCCCCCAGCCCCTCTGCAGGGCTGGCAGCCCTCTTCAACACTGCTTGGACATCACTGGCTTTATCACCAGAAGAAGCAACCGTCTGGTTTCAGGGCCCATCATCCTCTCTCCAGAGTTCATCCCCATCTTTTCTGTCCTGAGAGCCCAGCACTGGCCTGGCACCCAACAGGCATCAGTAAAGAGTTCCAGAGTTCATGGATCAAGCAGGGCTCTGCTCACCACTTCCTGCTTAGAGCCTGGCGTCCCCCCTTCCTAAGTCCCCCTCTGTTCAGAGAACATGGGTGAGGGGACAGACTGAACTTGACCCTCCGGGACCATATCACACAATTTGGTGGAGCTGAGTCAGTGAAAACAGAACCGGGTGAGTCAGGGCATCCTCCCAGAGACCTAACTTTTCTTTCTGCAAAATGGAATAGTAATTTCTCTTTGGTCCCCTGGCCAGAGGACAAATAATATTATCTTTAATAAAAATACCACCGGTCATGGCAGCAGAAACAGCGACATCCACTTAGCGTGTACAGTGGGGCCAGACACAGAAGAATCCCATGGTCTGTCTGTCTCACCTTGTGAAAGATGGAACTGGGACCCCACTCACCCCAGCACTGCCCTGGGGCTTAGTGGACAATTGTGAAGTGGATAACAAAGTGAATACATGCTTTCTTTTACAGAGGACTCAACAGAAGCTTAGAGAATTGGGTTAATTCGGCCACATTCTAGGGGAGCGTGGCACTCAACCCAGCTGATTCCCAAAGCTGAGTCCTCTGTGGCCTCCTAACTTGGGATGCCGGGGACTGGGGCAGGCTGGGCTCTCTCCCTGCCAATCCTTCCTCTCTTCCTCAAGCAGGTATTTGGGGGTGGGTGGGCCCTAGAGTGGGCCCTGCCTGGGAGACTGCAGGGAAAGAGACTGGGAGAAAAAGGCAGGCTCAGGCAGAACCAGGAGACAGACGGACAGCTGTCACCAAGACCCACACCCAGAACAGGTTGATCTGGGAAGGCCACTGAAGGGGGGATGGGCTGCGCTCAGCTGGTGCCAACACCAGTGGGCAGGACCCGTAGGCGGGCAGGGCGTCCCCCCAGAAGGCCCAGACCTTAATTAACTCCTCTTCCCCATGGCCAGGCCCTGACTCCTGGCTCTGGCATAAGGCCATGACTGAAACTGCCTTGGGCCTCAAATCCTAGGGATGTACCCGCATCCTCCTCCCCCATGGGGTGGCCCGAGGTCTCCACCATGTGGGTCTTGGGGAGGAAGTGGGACAAGGCCCCACACCTGGGCCCCCACTCCCGGCGATCATGGATAAGCCATTTCCCTTCTGCCGGGCTCGCCCGCCTCCTGAGTAAAATGGGGCAATAAGTCACAGCTGCCAGCCGCCGGCCGGGGCCATGCAGGCGAGAGAGGGGCTTCCTGGAGCTCCCTTCGCCGCCCGCAGCGCAGGCAGGGCCGACGCGGGGTGTGTGTGTCCGGCCTGGACAGGGGCGGGGGTCCTCGCGGGCGCGTGATACGAGGGTGTAAAGGGTGGGGGGAGGACGTGCCAGAGGCGAGGCTCGCCCTGGGGACCCCACTCGGCCCACAGACCCTGCCCGGCTCACCTGGGGACCCGGACGCCCCGGTCGTGGCGCGGAGCTGGGCAGCCGGCCCCACCCCCACCGCGCTCCCGCAGCGGCGCGGGCAAAGTCCACCGCCCGGGCCGAGCAGGAAGCCCAGAGGCCCGGCGCCGAGGGGCCCAGGCCCGGGGACCCCCCCGCCCCCGGCGGCCGGCGCTATTGTTCCCACGGCCCCGGCCTCCCCAGCGCGGCGCCCCGCCCCCCACACCTGCCGCCCCCTCTTCCCCTGGCCCCGGTACCTGCGCCCCCGAACGCGGCCCGCAGCACCCACGCCAGGCTGGCCGCCGCCTTGGCCCGCGAGAAATCGTACTGGTCCAGCGACTTGATCTCGGGCACCAGGAAGGTCCTCCGCAGCGGCCCGGGCCCCGGGGGCGCCGCCTCCACCATGGCGGCGCGGGGGCTGCGGGCACCGGCTCCGCGCTCGCTCGGGCTGGGCTTCGCCGCGCTCGCACCCGGGCCGGGCCCGCGGCCGCCACCACAGCCGCCGCCGCCACCACCACCACCGCAGGCGAGCCAGGTGCGGCCGCTCGCGCTCGCGACGCTGCGTCGGCCCCGCCCCGGGGCGGAGCCCAGGTGCGCCCCGCCCCCGGCCCTGGCCCCCTACCCGGTCCCCTCGCCTGACCCGGTCCCCTCGCCTCGCCCGGTCCCCTCGCCTCGCCCGGCCCCTCGCCGCCGCAGGGTGGGGCGGGCCCAGACTGCGGTGGCGGCGGGGGAGGCTGCGGAGGAGTGTCTGTGTGTGCGCGCCCGCGCGCGCTTGTCTGTGTGCGCGCCCTGGGGAGGATGAGGGACCCTCGGCTTGCGGCGTGGGAGCAGGCACAAGTGTTGTTCCCTTAGATAAGGATGTGAGCTTGTCATTCCGGCCCTGGAGGCAGCGCGCGCGTGGGTGCACCTGTTTCTCATTGTGTCTTGGGAGCGTCCAAGAACGGGTGTCTGTGTCCGCACCAGTGTGTGGTCTCTGCAAGTTTGGGTGGTGCACGAGTGTGTTTGAGGGTGTCTGCATGTGCGTATCTGTGTGAGTGTGTGACAACGCGTGTGTGTGTCCTTGATTTTCATGAGTGTTGTGTTTTCAAGGATCTATATTGTGTAGGTGCCCGTGTCCTTAGAATACAGGAGTATCTCTGTTTTGTCATTGTGCTTGTGAGTGTGCCTATTTGTGAGCATTTAAATGTACTTGTATATGTATCAGAGTGTGATGAATGTCAGTGAAGGAGGATATGGGAAAAATTGAGTATGTGTATTTATAGAGTGTGACGGCTTGTAGCTGTGAGTGTGTTTGAGTGGCTGTTACTGGATATATCTGCAAATATATTTACATTCCTGTGTGGATTTGTGATGTCAACAGTATTGGTTGGGGGCGGGGCTTCACCTGTGTGTAGATGGGGATTATATATTTGTATCCAAGTGCATTTGTATATGAGTCTATGAGTGTGATTGTGTGCAATGGATGTCTATGGGGGGAGACATGGCAGAATGTGCCTTGTGCATACATGTATATTTACATGTAAGTGTATTGTGGGTGACTGCATTTGGCTATATGGTGTGAATCAAGGTGGTGTGACAGGGTGTGTAAATCGTGGAAGGGGATGTAATTGTGTAAGAATGTCCATTTCTTGGATGCATTTATGAGTGTGCGTGCATGTTAAGTCCTTTCAGTCGTGTCTAATGCTTTGAGACTCCATGGACTATAGCACACCAGGCTCCTCTGTTCATGGAGTTCTCCAGGCGAGAATAGGTTGCCATTCCCTCCTCTAGGGGATCTTCCTGACCCAGGGATCGAACCCATGTCTCTTGTGTCTCCTGCATTGGCAGGCAGGTTCTTTACCACTAGCTAGCGCCACCTGGGAAGCCCTTTATGAGTGTTTGTGCCTATTTCTGTAGGAACTGCAGATATGTGTGAGCAAATCTGTGTGTGGTATGAGCCTGATTGTGTATGTTGGAATGGAGGTGTGTCTGTATGTGTGACTATATGTGTGTGAGCTCAGGTATTTGTGTACATGATGCAATTGTGTGGATGTTACTGGGTGTACTTGTAAATGTCTGAGTGCCTATTGGTGGATATTTGTTTAATATTTGCTTGTGTGTTCCATAGTGGTTTTTTTGTGTGTGTCAACTGTGGGCCTCCTAACTGTGTGTAATTGTGAACACAGGCGTGTTTGTGAATGTTAGGTATTTGTGTAGGTCTAGATGTGTATATCAGAGTGCAGTTTTGTGTGTATAGTAAATGTACGTATATGCTTGGGTTTATGTTATCTGTTTATATGAGCATTGACCTGTATCACTGAGTGGATTGTGTGTGTATTTGTGTGTGTGGAGCTGGTGTTTACCTCTGTGGGTTTGTGGATATTGCACCTGTAAGAGTGTGTGTATCTGGTTTCTGAATGTAAACTGAGTGCCTGAACATATCTCTTTATGTATAAGTGCTTTTGTGGGTGCCTAGTTGTGAACATATGGCTGTAGTGTGTGTGTAGGTGTATGTGTGTAAGAAGTCATACTTTGAATGGCTTTGTGGGTGAGTAAGGGTAAGTATTTGTGCATCTAGATGCACTTGGGTGTCATATATAAATAAGACTGGTGGGTGAATTCCGTGTAAGGGAACGTAAGTGAGTCTGTGCATTTGCAACTACAGAGGGGTTTCAATCTATAAACACACACACAGAACAGTGTTTTCTTGACTGTGTAAAATTCTGTGAGATGAAGCTGACTACAGCAAGTCAGTATCTTGACAACCGCCGCCCCATAGGGGTCCCTGAGCCCCATCCTTTGTAGAAATTGCCCATCCGCTTAACATACAAGGTACAGGGGTGCTTGAGGCGTGGGTCTCCTGGTCCAGAGCCTGTTGGGGGGCAGGAGGTGGGTGTGCCCAAGGGAGGGGAGCTGGGGCGTGGGCCCTCCTGTCTGGATGTGCCCGTGCAGGAGTGGGTGTGGGCGCACTCACAAAGGGGCCAGTGTGGATGTGTCTGAACACACGTGTGGGATGTGTGTGGCGCACGTGCCCTGGCCCCTTTCCCAACCCCCTGCTCCTCCCGCCTGAAAGACATGGATGAGTCCTTTTTCCCTTGGCTTCAGTCCTTTTTCCCTTGGCTTCGGTGTCCCCATCTGCAACACAGTCAGGGGATCCCAGGCTCCGGGGCTAGGGAGGTGACCTGGCGGGGACGGGCGTGCCTGCGTGCCCTGCCCCTCCTGGGAGCGTGGCGTGTCCTGCCGGGGCACACGTGTCTGTGCTTTCCTTGGGGAGGTTCTCATGACCTTTGTGGACCCCAAGGGCAAACACGGGTGAAGCCGGTGCCTCCCGCTTGTGGGCACTCTCCCGGGGGACACATTGTGACCAGGCAGCCAAAGGCTTTCCCGCCTTGGGAGGCGCCTCCGCTAGCCTTCAACCGCCCGGGGTGGGAAAGGCAGGGGGCTTCCGGTGGTGTAGCGAGCCGGAGCCAGTGGCCTCCTGGCGCCCAGCCCCCACACTGGGCGGACTGGAATGCCTGGCTGGGCTGGACCGCCCCACCCACGCCTGCTGGAAACCACGTCCCACCTTCCCCCCTGGGGGCTTGTTCCTGGGGCCCGGGCGGCTCCAGACATACTGACTCTCCAGTGTGCACCAGGCGCCCCATCTTAGGAGCCCCCTCCCGCCCTGCCGGCTTCTTTGCCTCCAGCCTCCTCGCTCACCTGCAGGCCTGGCTCTCAAGCCTCTTAACTCATTCGATGGGCCCCGGTTATTAAACGGGGGTGGGGTGGGGATGACTTAGAGGCTTTCTAGGTCAAGGGTTCCGAACTAAGTTTAGGAAACTGATGAATCCCGTAAAAGCCATCTGCAAAATTCTGTATGTGCAGTGCACTTTCGGGGATTGTGCTAACAGATAACAATTTCTGAGAGAACGATATGCCCAGCACAGTCTCACTTAATCCTCACAACCACCCTAGCGTAGTATCATACCCATTTCACAGACAGGAAAACTGAAGCAGAGCACCATGAAGTCAGGTGGCAAGGAGAATGTAAGGAGCCTTTGAGCCCAACCACCAGGATCCAAGTTGCATCTGCCTAACAATTATGCTGCCCTTCCATTCCAAGGCTGGCGCACATTCTCCACATACCTATGAACCTTCAAATAGAGTTGGGTGAGGCCTCTAGTTTTGGGGATCTCAGAGTGGAGGAAGAAGTTTGAGGTCCCTTTTTTGTACCTGCAGCCTATATAGCAAGTTGTGGTGATGGGATTCAGGTATGGTCAGTGATTCTGTCCTCCACATCCCCACAGTATTCCCATGGTGGTACCTCTGAAGTTTGGCCAGAGTAGAGGGAGATTATTATCAGACCTCTAGGGGCCTCCAGGAGACATTTCTGAAATATTTCAAACTAACATCTTTTAAAACTAAAACACCATAGTGCATTGCCCAGGGTTGTCCCTGTCCTCATGACACTTCCATGCAGAGGCAATAAACAAATCCATCAAAGAGATCATTTCAGCAAGGGACACAATAGTGAGGCAGGAACAAAGGAGGGGGGGACCTGGAAATAGCCAGGGTGGGGGCTTCTTCAGTTTGAGACTAGGAGACTTTTTTGAGGAGAGGGAGATGGAGCTGAGACAGAACTGATGACCCAGAGCATTCCAGACAGAGAGAGTTGCCTGGGCAAAGGGCAAGGAGGGGTGGGGAGGCAGGTAAAAGCTTGGTGCTCAGGACAGGTCCCTGGAGCTGGTGTGAGTGAGGCAGGTAGAGGAAAATGTTAGAAGGTTTTGGAGTGCTCCTTAAATTCTCTGAAACGCAGACCTTTTTTTTTTTTTTTTTGCAATCCCTAAAATGCAATAGAAATTAATTTCTAGGAAAATAAGATTGAAAATGAGATTGAAAAAGACATGCATGGGAATCCCCAGGCAGTTAGGACTTCCGAGCTTTCATTGCAAGGGGCATGTGTTCGATCCCTGATCCAGGAACTAAGATTCCACAAGCCATGTGGCATATGGCCAGAAAGAAAGAAAAAGGTGCTTAGAGCCAGAAAGCAAGGAAGAGCTGACAAGGATCAAGGATGAGAGGGTATCATCCACAGGAGACAACTAAAAAAGTTCCCAGAGGACAAAGCCAGAGCTATCTGGACAACAAAATTAATCAAGTATTGGGGGACTTCTGTGGTGGTCCAGTGGCTAAGACTCCAAGCTCCCAATGCAAGGGGCCTGGGTTTGATCCCTGGTGACAGAACTAGATCCCACATACCACAGCTAACACCCAGCACAGCCAAATAAAATAAATATTAAAAAATATATATGTATAGTATTGGATTATAACCCTAGGAAGACGATTTCCCTAGTGGCGCAACGGATAAGAATCCGCCTGCCGATCCCTGGTCTGGGAAGATCCCACATGCTGCAGGGCAACTAAGCCTGTGCATGCCACAACCACTGAGTCTATGCTCTAGGGCCTGCAAGCTGCAGCTGCTGAAGCCCTCCAGCCTATAGCCCATGTTCCACAAGAGAAGCCACTGCAATGAAGAGCCCGTGCACTGCAATGAAGGGTAGCTCCTGCTTGCCACATCACAAGACAGCAAAGCAGAGAAGACCCAGCACAGCCAAAAAAAAAAAAAAAAAAACACCCAGGAAGAAAATAAATGTCCATGAGTTTGTAAGCGATACACAGAAATGATGGAATACATTAACACATGAAGGACAGGTGTGGAAGGTTTTCAGATAATTTATGTAAGTACTCCACCCCAAGGGATGGTTAGAACTGCACACAGTGGGTTCCTTCCAGAAGGAACAGTATGTAAAGAAGGGAAAGAAAGAGTAACTTTTCAGTGGAGAAAACTGTCAAACATGCTACGTCACCTGGCTGGGTGTTCAAGGGCAACAGTCATAACTGTACTCTCGATCATATGCACTCTTGAGATGATGTGATTAAAATGGCACTCTACCTCTGATCTTTCTCTCCCCAAACCCATAACCCTAGTCTAAATATGAGGGAAAGAATCCAAAAAGTTGAAAGGTATCCACCTGTATGTGTGCATGCGTGCTAAGTCGCTTCAGTCGTGTCCCACTCTTTGTGACCCTATGGACTGTAGCCCGCCAGGCTCCTCTGTCCATGGGATTCTCCAGGCAAGAATACTGGAGTGGGTTGCCATGCCCTCCTCCAGGGCATCTTCCCAACCCAGGGATCGAACCCACGTCTCTTACATTTCCTGCATTGGCAGGCGGGTTCTTTAACACTAGTGCCACCTTGGAAGCCCCATCTTCCTGTATACTTGGCCATGATCCTCAAAACTCTCAAGGTCATCAAAGACAAGGGGAGCTCAAGAAACTGCCCCAGCCGAGAGAAATCTAAGGAGATATGTCAATTAGATGTCATGTGGGCTCCTGGACCAGAAAAAGTATACTCTGGGAAAACTGAAGAAATACAAATAAAGCATGAACTTTAGTTAATGATAATGTATAGATGTGCTGTGCTTAGTTGCTCAGTCATGTCCAGCTCTTTGTGACCCCATGGACTATAGCCAGCCAGGCTCCTCTGTCCATTGGAATCTCCAGGGAAGAATACTGGAATGAGTTGCCATGCCCTCCTCCAGGGGAGCTTCCCAACCCAGGGGTCAAACCCAGGTCTCCCGTATTGCAGGCAGATTCTTTACCAGCTGAGCCACAAGGGAAGGCAAGAATACTGAAGTGGGTAGCCTATCCCTTCTCCAGGGGATCTTCCTGATGGGATATCCTGCATTGCAGGTGGACTCTTTACCAGCTGAGCTACCAGGGAAGCCTTGGTTCACTAATCCCAGACTAGGGGAAGATGTTACTTCCGCTAGTTACTGGGGAAACTGTATGTGTGTGTATTGGGCAGGAAATACATGGAAATAGTACTGTTTGCCCAGTGTTTCTGTAAATTTTAATTTGTTCTAGAAAAGTCTGTTCATTAAAATAAAGAGTTTGTATGGAAAAGAATCTGAAAATGAATATTTATATGTGATTGTATAACTGAGTCATTTTGCTGTGCACACAAAATTAACACAACATTGTAAACTATTTGTTGTTGCTCAGTTGCTAAGTTGTATCTGACTCTGTGACCCCATGGACTGCAGCATGCCAGGCTTTCCTGTCCTCCACTGTCTCCCAGAGTTTCTCAAATTCAGGTCCACTGAGTCCATGATGCTATCCAACCATCTCATCTTCTGCCGTCCGCCCCTTCTCCTTTTGTTTTTCAGTCTTTCCCAGCATCAGGGTCTTTTCCAATGAGTCAGCTGTTTGCATCAGGTGGCCAAAGTATACATCAATTTAAAAAATGTTTACAAAAAAGAATTTACAAAACATGCAAAACACAAGCCCAATAGTCCATGAAATGACTATGGCAAGTTGCTATAAAGTTTCTAAACACTTATTCTTTCCTTTTAGAAAAAAATATCTATTTATTTGTCTGTGCATGCATAGGAGAAGGCAATGGTAACCCACTCCAGTACTCTTGCCTGGAAAATCCCATGGACGGAGGAACCTGGTGGGCTGCAGTACATGGGGTCGCACAGAGTCGGACACAACTGAACTGACTTAGCAGCAGCATAAGTCTTTGTTGCTGCAAGCAGGAGCTTCAGTTGCATCGTCGGGGGTGTAGTTCCCAGACCAGGGATCAAACCCAGGACCTCTATATCAGGAATGCAGAGTCTTAGCCACTGGATCACCAGGGAAGTGCTTCCTTATTGGTTTCTATAGTCTCTTATCTGGATGGATAATCAGCTGGATGGGATCAGTGCTGGTCTGTGGGTTGATCTGAGCAGTTCCAGGTCACTGGTTCTCACCCTCGGCTCTGTTGACATTTGGGGAACAGATCAGTCTTTGCTGTGGGTTTCGAGCCTTTGCATTGCGGATGTTTAGCAACATCCCTGACCTCTGCCCACTAGACACCTGTAGCAGCCACCCCGCCAACTTGGAGACAACCAAACATGTCTCCAGACATTACCAAACGTCCCCCAGGCCACCTGAATCAATCACTCGCCCGCTGAAAACCATGCATGTGTGCAGGTGATGAGGTCAAACCTGTTAACAGTCCAGAAAGACCTAGGCATGTCTGTGACCTCACGGCTGTCTTGAGGGGCTTGGGATCTCCCAAACAATCCTCCTCATGCCAGGAGGACCATGGACACATGTCTTAGGAGGCCAATCCTAGGGCTTGACTTTGGGACTAGATAGAAAGCAAGGATTCAGAATGTGTTGAAGAGAGAAAATTGAGGGGTTTCCCTGGTGGCCCAATGGTAAAGAATCCGCTTGTCAGTGCCGGAGACACCGATTCCATCCCTGGTCCAGGAAGATCACACAGGCTGCAGGGCAACCAAGCCCATACAACTACTGAGCCCAACTACAGAGCCTGTGCTTTAGAGCTCACGTGCCACAACCTCTGAAGCCCGACTCACCTGGAGCCCATGCTCTGCAACAAAAGAAGCCACCACAAGGAGAAGCCCTCACCCCACAGCTAGAGGAAAGCCCGGGCAGCAATGAAAACCCAGCGTAGCCAAGAGTAAATAAATAAAATTATTAAAAAATGAGAGGGAGAGAGAGAGAACTGGGGGATTTCCTGGCAGTCCAGTGATCAGGACTCAGTGGTTTCACTGCCCAAGGTGAGGGTTCAATGCCTGACTGGGAACTAAGACCTCGCCAGCCTCCTGCCATGGCCAAAAAAAAAAAAAAAAAAAAAAGAATTGCTGATTGATGGGAGGAGGAGGACAGAAGGAGAAGGGAGGAGTTTGGAAGATGCCCATATCTTTCCCTTTCACAGCTGGGTGGATGTGGAGTCATCAGCTGAGATGGGGACACGAGATGAGGGGCCAGCTTGGGTGAGGGAGGGGAGGATGCCAAGTTTCATCTTGGGCAGGAAGAGTTTCAGGTCCTGGAGGGAGGAAAGGAGGGCATCTGCTCCTAATCTCTTACCTGCCTCGATGAGTGGTGCCTTGTGTGCTTCCACGAACGTAAAATAATCCCAAAGGGGTAATTCGGCCCCTTGCCTCTGTGGCACAAAGACACAATTTGGGGACTTCCGTAGTGTAGTGGTCCACTGGCTAACACTCCCATGCTGCAAATGCAGGAGGCCCAGGTTTGATCCCTGGTAAAGAAACTAGATCCCACATGCTGCAAGTAAGACCCAGCATGGGCAAATTAAAAAAGAAGAAGAAGAAGGCACAATAGAGACTTGAAAACCACTAAGAAGTCCTTCAGCAGGATAAACAAACTGTGAGCCATCCAGACAATAGAATACTGTTTGGAGCTAAAAAGAGATGAGCAATCAGGCTGCGGAAAGACGCAGAACGACTTTTAAAAATGCATACGACTAAGTGAAAGAAGCTGATCTGAAAAATCGATGGAGGGGGTGATTCCAACTTGAGGATATTTTGGAAAAGGCAAAGCTATGGAGACAGTAAAAGAATCAGTGGCTGCTGGGGATGAAGAGGGAACGAAGGATGAACAGGCAGGGCCTGTGGATTTTAGGGCAGTGAAAACACCCTGTGTGATGCTATAATGGCAGACCCTTGCCATTATACTTTTGTCCAAAACCCACTGAATGTACAACACCAAGAGTGAGCCCTAATGTTGACAGTGGACTTGGAGTGATAATGAACTGTTAGTGTTCACTGTAGGTGTGTTCATTGTAACAAATGCACCATGTGGTGGGGGATGTCAATAGTAGGGAGGCTATGGGGGGAGGGGTATGTGGGAAATCTGATCTGTATTTTCTGCTGTGAACCTAAAACTGCTCTAAAAGTTAGTCTATAAGAAACAGATACAGTGAGACACACATATAAAAACTGAGCAAATATTCATAAATACATACTGGGGCATTTAAAATATACCCAATGGGAAACAGGTGAGGGAAGATAAATTAGGAACTGGGGATTAACCTACACACCCTGCTCTATCTACAACAGATAATCAACAGGGATCTACTCGATATTCTGTGATAACCTACCTGGGAAGAGAATCTAAAAAGGGATGGATATATGCATATGTATCACTGAATCACTCTGCTGTACACCCGAAACTAACACAACATTGTAAATCAACTGTATCCCAATATAATTTTAAAAAACACACAATAATACCCACATGCTCACCCTCCTGAGCACCAGTATCTGTGCATGAACACCTCACACACACACACTCACGCCATACTCATTATTGATGTAGGTCAAGGCCAAAAAGATTATCTTGAGTGTGCCTGTGTCCTCTGCACGTCCTTGATGGAAAGACATTTTCTATCCACTTTGTTCCTTTCTCCCTTTCCCTCCCTCTGGAAGGAGAAGATCTGTGGGCAGGCAGAAAGGAGGCAGTGACTTTCTAAAGTGAAAGTGTTAGATTCTCAGTCGTGTCCGACTCTTTGCGACCCCTTGAACCGTATCCCGCCAGGCTCCTCCAGGCAAGAATACTGGAGTGGGTTGGCATTTCCTTCTCCAGGGGATCTTCCCAACCCAAGGATCAAACCCAGGTCTCCTGCATTACAGGCAGATTCTTTACCATCTGAACGACCAGGGAAGCCAGTGACTTTCTAAAGCAGGCTAGAAAACAAAAATCTAAGGTGATTGTGGGGTTCCCAGGTGGCGCTAGTGGTAAAGAACCCACCTGCCCATGCAGGAGACGCAGGTTCAGTTCCTGAGTCAGGAAGATGCCCTGGAGGAGGGCATGGCAACCCACTCTAGTATTCCCATGGACAGAGGAGCTTGGCGGGCTACAGTCCATAGGGTCGCACAGAGTCAGACACGACTGAAATGACTTAGCAAGGACACACACAAGATGATTGCCGGCGAAGAAGGATGAAGAGAGGCTGATCTTCAGACACTGATGAAGACTGTAGAGATTCAACACAAATGAAGGGCCTGTATCATCCTTGGAATTCATCGCTGTGCCCAACCACCATTTTCAACTCTAAGAGACACTCAGCTAATCATATACAAACTTTGGGGTCTTGCAATGGCCCCATCTGCTAAGACCCCATGGTGTGTGAGCTCCTCAAGAGTAATGGTCAGGGCTGGAGATGCCTGTGTGGGAGTCCGAGAAATTGAAGGATTGAGAAAAATGAGACACAGGTGAAGGACCGAGTGGGCAGGGGCTTCTGGAAGAAGAGGGATCCCCAGGGTCAGGGCTAGCTTGGAGTGTCTGCAGGAGAAAGAATGGGCAGTCACAGTTGATACAACGACAGAGCGGTTCAAAGGTGATTTTCGGGAAACTGGCCTCAAAGATATGTGTGTGGGGAGGCCCAAGGGAGGGAGTAGATGAGGCAATGAGATGAGAGAGTAGAAACATCACTGAAATTTCCCAGCCACCATTCACGCTTTTCCTTTGCGCTCTCCAAAGCTGTTATCCCCCACAAGTCCATCCTTCCTGCTTTGTGCTTCTGTTCCACTTCCTGTCATTCCCCAAAACGTAATCCTGCCAGCAGAACTGTAGAATGAAAAAACGTGGAAAGGAAGTGTCTTGGAGAATGGCACGCTTGTCTGCTCACTCAATCACGTCCAACTCTTGGTGACCCCATGGACTGTAACCCTCCAGGCTCCTCTCTGTCCATGGGATTCTCCAGGCGAGAATACTGGAGTGGGTTGCCATTTCCTCCTCCAGGGGATTTTCCCAGCCCAGAGATCGAAGAGCCCAGGTCTTCCACATTGCAGGCGGATTCTTTACTGTCTGAGCCACCAGGGAAACCCAAGAATACTGAAGTGGGTAGCCTATCCCTTCTCCAGGGGAACTTCCCAACCCAGGAATTGAACCCGAGTCTCCTGCCTTACTGGCAGATTCTTTATCAGCTGAATTACCAGGGAAACCCGTAACACTACATGGATGTGAGATAGTCCATTTTCACTTGCATCAGTGAAAGTCAAAGTGTCAGTCACTCCATCAGTAGATGCTTTCCAGTTGTGATCGTGTCCCAGGTCTTCAACTGTCCTCTGGAGTGAGACTTGCATCCGCTGCTGGGGATGACAGACAGTTTCTCCAGGACCACTTGGCACAATGCATCAAGAAATTTACCAAAACCATGTATTTTTATTATTTTTAAATTATTTATTTGTTCTTTTAGCCATTCAGCTTGGCTTGTGGGATCTTATTTCCTTGACCAGGGTTTGAACCTGTGCTCTCAGCAGTGAAAGCTCAGAGTCCCAATCATTGGACCACCAGAGAATTCCCCAGATCATTTATTTATTTATTTATATTTTTCACTTAAAATTTTAAAAAAATTTTATGTTGGAGTATAGTCTATCTACAATACTGTGTTAGTTTCAGGTGTACAGCGAAGTGATCCCATTATACACATACATGTATCTATTCTTTTTCAGATGCTTTTCCCACAGAGGTTAATCGCATCCAAATCACTTCTTTTTAATCCCGTATTTCCACATCTGGGATTGTTTTCCTTAAGAGCAAAGAAATAATAAATATGTGCTTGTGTATTTATTTCCTCACTAATCAGCTGGGAATAGCATAAAGAAATCACAGAGGCAAATAAAGGTGAACATTCAAGGATATTCATCCCAGTTTCATTCACAATAGTGAAAGTTAGAACCAACCTAAATGCCCAGCAGGAGAGAACCGGTTAAATAATTACGCAGCAGCCAAGTTGGCAGGGACAGAAGGAGTCCCGTGCTTTTGTTTATTTGTTCTTTCTTTTTGTTTTTTTTTTGCACACCACAAGCCATTTGGAATCTTAGTTCCCTGACCAGGGATTGAACCCACGCCCCCTGCAGTAGAAGCAAAGAATCTTTTTTTTTTTTTTCCCTTTTCCTTTCATGAAGCCCTGCAGTTTAAAAAAAAAACACTAACCCATTTTTAATTGGAGGACAGCAGCGTTGCATAGTTGTTGGTTTCTGCCATACGACAACATGAATCAGCCATACGTACACAAATATCCCCTCCCTCTTGAACCTCTCTCTTACCTCCTTCCCCATTCCACTCCTCGAGGTCATTACAGAGCACCGAGCTGAGCCCTCTGTGTTACATAGCAGTTTCCCACTAGCTAGCTATTTTACACCTGCCAGCGTGTGTAATTCAACGCTACTCTCTCCATTCGTCCCACCCTCTCCTTCCCCCGCAGGAAATATGGAATCGTAACCACTAGGCTGCCAGCAAAGTCCCAGGAATCTTGTTTTAGAGGAATATTTAACAAGCTTTTTTCTGGGGGGCTTTAAAAATTATTGAAATAGTACAATCTCATTGTAAAAAAAGGTCAAAGAATGCAAAAAGTGATGATACAGAAGTTCCACTTTTAACTGTCCCCCTGCCACTTCTTCCTAAGAGGAAACCACTGTCAATTGTTTGGAATAAATTCCCAGGGCGTCTTATACATGTACATACTTGTGTATCACTCATGTTCTTTAAAATAAGTGCAATCAGACTGTATACAATGTTATGCTTGTTTGTTTTTTTTTTTTTTTTTTTCCCACGGAGCAATACACCAGCAACACACACAGGGATTTTTCCAAGTCATTTTTTTTTAATGGTTGTGCTGCGTTCCCACAGTCTGCCATGCCCTAATTTGTCTAACTATGCCCCTATTGTCAGTCGTCAAGACTGTTTTCCATGTTTTGCTTTTACGAGCAATGGCATCATTGCAAGCAAGGCTTTGATGAGAACACATCTTTGGGCACGTATATTCCTGGGATCAATTGTTGGCTGTAGGGTGGCCAGGTGAAATGTGACGTGCTTTAAATGGTTTGTTCGACCACAGTCAAATTCCCTTCCAAAAAAGTTGCAGTAATCCACACTTCCCCCACCCAACAATGTGGCAGTGCTTATTATTCATCCAATTCTCCGTAAGATCGGATGCTTGCAATAGTTTTAATGCTGGGCTTCTCATGTGGCGCTAGTGGTAAAGAGCCTGCTGCCGATGCAGGAGACTCAAGAGACTGGGTTGATCCCTGGGTCAGGAAGATCCCCTGGAGTAGGAAATGGCAACCAATTCCAGTATTCTTGCCTGGAAAATTCCATGGACAAAGGAGCCTGGTGGGCTGCAGTCCATGGGGCCACAAAGAATCAGACACAACGGAGCACAGCACAAGTTAAAGAATGAGGATTAAAATTTGTCTGATTACTAGTGAGACTGAGCATGTTGCTGTCTTTTTTTTCCTATTTCTATTTCTAGCCGGCTTACACAGTCCAGATGTTAACCTAATTTATATAAAGAGGCCTGATGATGTAGGGGTTAGGAATATGGACTCCATGGCCAACCTGCTTTGCTTCCAGCTTGGTTGTTTACTGGCTGTGTGACCTTGGGTAAGTCACTTAACCTCTCTGTGTCTGCTTCTCATCTATAAGATAGAGATAATGATAGTATCCATCCCATAGGGTTGAGGATTAAATTACTTCATGTATACAAAGGCCAAGAAGAGTATCCAGCATTCAGTGAGCAGTTAATAAAACATTAGCAATAATTGCCCTTTTGCCATCATTTATGTTGCAAACATTTCCTTCAGGGTTGCAGCTCTGTTGGCCCTTTTGTCTTTGTTTAGTGTGTTTCCATGTCATCAAATCTGTCTGTCTTTTGTTTCATGGCTCTCAGTTTCAAAAAAAAAAGCAAACCCAGAACATTTAAACTGAACATAGAGTGGACAACAGAGGATGAGAGAGTTGGATGGCATCAGAAACTCAGCAGGACACGAGTTTGAGCAAATTCTGGGAGGCAGTGAAGGGCAGAGGAGCCTGGCATGCTGCAGTCCATGGGGTTGCAAAGATCTGGACACGACTGAGCGACTGGACACCAACAAAGAGTAAGAAACTGGGAAAGAAGAAAATATTAGCAATGTTCACCTCTGGGCGACAGAGTTCAGGCGACTTCTCCTTTCTTTATGTTTCATGTTTTCAGAATGCTCTAAGGAGAGTGTATCATGAATATGTATTTCCAAGTGAACATATATTACCTTCATTTTTATGCTTTATGTGGTTTTAAATTTTATGCTAAGCACATTGATAATCATTTTATAATGAGAAAAAGCACCCCTTAAAAAAACAAGGGAGTCAGCTTGGGACTCCACACTTAACCCATGCGGAGCCAGCAGAGGAAAGCTCCACCCTTGAAGGAGCCAGCTGTGGGGGCCAAACACCCAAACATTATGGCAGGATCGCCCCCTGGTGGTAGGTGGTAGAGAGCCGAGGTGATCCAGGGAGGGGGGGGTGTGTGTGGGTTTATGTGTGTGTGTGTGTTTATGTGTGTGTGTGTGCACACTCACCTGCCTGCCCTCCTGTTAGGAAGTTCTGTTCCATTTTACTTACATCACAAAGCAACCCTTTGAGTTGGGGACAAAAATTATGTAAAAGACACAGATGAGAAATTTGAATCAACCTGCTGGCAAGGTGCAGCTCCTCACCCCCTTGGAGAAATGTCCAAGTGCTTATTTTTTTCTTGCTGTTATTTGGTTGGTTTTTGTTTTGTTTGTTTCTTGGCTGTGCCATAGAGCGTGCAGAATCTTAATTCCCCGAACAGGGGCCGAACCCATGCCTCCTTCAGCGGAAGTGTGGGGTCTTAATCACTGGACAACCAGGGAATTCCCCCAGGTCCCTGTTTTTGATCACAAAGTCCTCTGTTCCCAAAGGTCCTCTGCCCTGTCTGTGGACCTAATTCATATACTATTAAATTCACCCACTGAAAGTGTACAGTTCAGTAGGTTTTAGTCTGTTCCGAGTTGTGCAACCATCATCACTATCAATTTGAAAACATTTCTATCACAGGATGTGGAGGAAAGGGAACCCTCGTGCACTGTCGGTGGGAATGTAAATCAGTGCACCCACTGTGGAAGACAGTAGTGAGGTTTCCACGAGAAACTAAACGTAGAACTATCATACGGTCCAGCGATCCCACACCTGGATCTACTTCCAAAGGAAATGATACCTTTTTCCAGAAGAGATAGTTGCACTCCTATTTCATAGCAGCATTATTCACAATAGCCCAGGTATGAAAACAACCGAAGTGTTCCTTGATGGATGAAAAGATAAGGAAAATGGGATATGTATTTTTTCCCCACTATATAGGGGATGGACTATGATTCAGCCTTTAAAAAGAATGAAATTCTGTCATTTGCAACAACATCGACGAACATGGAGGGCATTGTGCTATGTGAAATAAACTAGACAATGAAAGACAAATACTGCAATTATTTACTTTTTAAGAATTTTTGGCTGCTCAACGCAGCACGTGGGGTCTTAGTTCCCTGACCGGAGATGGAAACATGTCCCCTGTCGTGGAAGCACGGAGTCTTACCACTGGACCACCGGGGGAGTCCTGCAATCACTTATACGTGGAATCTAAAGGAAAAAAGTAGAGCTCATAGAAACTGAGAGGAGAAAAGAAGTTTCCAGACGCTGGGGGTGAGATAAATAGGGAGATGTTGGTAAAGAGTATAAGCTTTCAGCTAGAAGATGAATAGATAGATCTGAGGATTTAATGTATAACATGGTGATTACTGTTAATAACACTGTATTGTATGACTGAAACTGTTAGAATTGAAGCGTTCTCACCAAAAAAGAAAAAAAAAAGTAAATATGAGAGGTGATGGAGGTA
This sequence comes from Capra hircus, assembly GCF_001704415.2. Lineage (NCBI taxonomy): Eukaryota > Metazoa > Chordata > Mammalia > Artiodactyla > Bovidae > Capra > Capra hircus. Next base: position 96,297,851 of record NC_030814.1, on the reverse strand, counting down.
TTAATGAACTAGACGGAGAGTATCATTTCTCAGTGTATACATTATCACATGGCACACTTAAAATATCTTACAATTTTGTCAATTATACCTTGATAAAAAAAAAAAAAAGCTGGGTGGAAAAAAAGAGAACATTTCCATTACCCCAGAAAGAAACCCCGAGCTCATTAGCAGTCATTCCACACTTCCCCTTCCACCAACCCCTGACAACTGCTAATCTGTCTATCTCCAGGGATTTCCTGTTCCAGATATTTCATGTTAATGGAAGCACTCCCGCAAATGCAATGGTACAGCATGTAGCCTTTTGTATCTGGCTTCTTTCACTTAGCATAATGTTTTCAAGTTTCATCCACATTGTAACATGTATCTGTACGTCATTCTTCTTTGTTCTGTTGTGCTTAGCTGTGTCTGACTCTTTTGTGACCCCATGGACTGTAGCCCACCAGGCTCCTTTGTCCATGGGATTTCCCAGGCAAGAATACTGGAGTGGGTTGCCATTTCCTACTCCGGGGATCTTCCCAACCCAGGGATCGAACCCGCATCTCTTGTGTCTCCTGCATTGGCAAGGGGATTCTTTACCACTGTGCCGCTTAGGTCCAAATAAATGTTCCGTTGTATGGATATGCCACAATTTTTTTATTCAGTCATCAGTGGTTGGGCATCTGATTGGCTGTTATGAAGAATGATATCCTGAATTTTCATGCACAACATTTCTGTGGACATATACTTTCATATCTCTTGGGTAGAAGCCTAGGAGTGGTATTGCTGGGCCATAAGCTAACTCTATGTATAAGAAGTCTTTTAAACTCAACTTTCCAGATGTCTGGGGTCCAACATAGTTGTCACTTTGCTGTCCAATCTCTATATGGGCATTTCCAGAGACCTGGCTAGAAACACACACACACACCCCTCTTGTGAGCCTGGCTCCATCAGCCTCCTCTAGCTCCACTCTTCTTGCCCAGCTTCTGTGAGTGCGGGTCAGGCCTCTGGAACCCCAGGATTTCTTAGTGTTAGCTGAAGCTCAAGCTCCGGCATAGAGAGAAGTAGCCAAAACAGCTCAAGAAGATCCAGTGAAATCTGACTAACTTTATTAGTGATGAATGTACATCAAATGTTTCCAATGCTGTCTCTTCTGAGCACAGGGTAGGGCTGTTCTTTCCTGCCCTCTCTTAGTTGGGTGGGACCACGTGACTTGTTCTGGCCAATGAGAAGTGAACAGAAATGCTGTGTCATTTCTGGGCCAGAGTATTGAATGGCTGGCGCAAGGCCCTCCAGAGAGTTCTTATCCTCTGCTATGGTGTCCTGACACATTCCAGGCAGTGGCTGCTTCATCACCTGGGTCATGGAGTGAAGGCACCTAGGAAAGAATCCCCAGTGGATCTGTGATGGATATATCCTGGGAGTGAGAAATTAATTTTGTATTCTTTAGGCACCCTGGTTCAGTTCAGTTCAGTTCAGTTCAGTTGCTCAGTCATGTCCGAATCTTTGCAACACCATAGACTGCAGCATGCCAGGCCTCCCTGTCCATCACCAACTCCCAGAGTTTGCTGAAACTCATGTCTATTGAGTCAGTAATGCTATCCAACCATTTCATCCTCTGTTGCCCCTTCTCCTCCTGCCTTCAATCTTTCCCAGCATCAGGGTCTTCCCCAGTGAGTCAGTTCTTCACATCAGGTGGCCAAAGTATTGGAGCTTCAGCATCAGTCCTTCCAGTACATATTCAGGACTGATTTCCTTCAGGAATGACTGGTTTGATCTCTTTGCAGTCCAAAGGACTCTCAAAAGTCTTCTCTAACACCAAAGTTCACTGGAAAAACCATAGCTTTGACTAGATGGACCTTTGTTGGCAAAGTAATGTCTTTCCTTTTTAATATGCTGTCTAGGTTGGTCATAACTTTTCTTCCAAGGAGCAATTGTCTTTTAATTTCACGGCTGCAGTCACCATCTGCAGTGATTTTGGAGCCCAAGAAAATAAAGTCTATCACTGTTTCCATTGTTTCCCCATCTATTTGCCTTGAAGTGACGGGACCGGATGTCATGATCTTCGCTTTCTGTGTGTTGAGTTTTAAGCCAGCTTTTTCACTCTCCTCTTTCATTTTCATCAAGAGGCTCTTTAGTTCTTCTTCACTTTCAGCCATAAGGGTGGTGTCATCTGCATAATCTAAATTTTATGCACCCTGGTTAGCATAATCTAAATTTCCTGACAGATAAACTAACCCATCTACCTCATGCACCTGGGTCCAACCAAGGGCTCTCTATTCATTTGATAGGGTTGCCATAGCCAGGGACCCACAGACTGGGTAGTTTAAACAACAGAAATGGATTATCTCTGTTCTGGAGGCTAGAAATCCAAGATCAAGATGCTACAGCCTTGATTCCTTCTGAGGGCAGTAAGGGAGAATCTGTTCTATGCCTCTCTCCCAGCTTCTCAAAGTCTCAGGGGTTCCTTGGTTTTTAGGTGATGTTCTCCCCGTGTCTCCCCATCATCTTTCCTCTATGTGTGTCTGTGTTCAAATTCCGCCCCCCCTTTTTTAAAGGACACCAGTCACATAATAGATTAGGACCCATCTGAATTATCTCCTTCCAACTTTATTGCTTCTTAGAGACCCCATCTCCAGATAAAGTTCCATTCTGATGTCCTGGAGACGAGGATTTCAATATATGGATTTGGAGGGATGCTGGCTTATAACTCAACATTGAAAAAGCTAAGATCATGGAAGCCAGTCTGATCACTTCACGGCAAATATAAGGGGGAAAAGGGGAAGCAGTGACAGATTTTGTTTTCTTGGGCTCCAAAATTACTGTGGACAGAGACTGCAGCCGTGAAATTAAAAGATGTTTGCTCCTTGGAAAGGAAGCTATGACAAACCTAGACAGTGTATTAAAAAGCAGAGACATCACTTTGCCGACAAAGGTCATATAGTCAAAGCTATGGTTTCTCAGTAGTCATGTATGGATGAGGGAGTTGGACCATAAAGAAGACTGAGCACAGAAGAATTGATGCTTTTTAATTGTGGTGCTGGAGAAAACTCTTGAGAGCCCCTTGGACTGCAAGGAGATGAAACTAGTAAATCTTAAAGGAAATCAACCCTGAATATTCATTGGAAGGACTGACACTGAAGCTGAAACTCCAATACTTTGGTCACCTGATGCGAAGAGCCAATTCATTGGAAAAGACCTTGAAGCTGGGGAAGATAGAAGGCAAAAGGAGTAGGGGGCGGTAGAGGATGAGATGGTCAGATAGCATCAGAGACTCAGTGGACATGAATCTGAGCAAACTCCAGGAGATAGTGAAGGACAGGGGAGCCTGGCATATTGTAGTGCACAGGGTCACAAAGAGTTGGACCCCACTTAGCAACTGAACAACAACAACAACAACAAAATCATCCCATTACAGACTCCATTTCAACTCTAAGGTGCCAGGGGTCCCAGCCTTCGCAGCATCAGTGAGAGGAGGGAGCTGGGTGATCAGGGGACTCTTTCCAGAGAACTTCTTTCCTGAGGATCAAGTGCTGTCCACAGGAATGCAGCCTAGCAAGGAAACTTCAACAAACCCACTTCCCAGGGAGATAGTATAAGGTGGTGGTTAAGCTTCTGAATACGAAAACCAGCTCCATCTCTTAGCAACTCTGTCACTTAATCCTCTCTTTGAGCATCAGTTATCTCTTCTATGAAATGGGATAATGATAATAATAATACACATCGTCCATGGAGCTATAGTGAGAGTTCAAAGAGAGAATATGTACCCATCAGCACAAGACATGATATATAGAAATTCTCTCCGAAACGTGTCATTGTTATTGCTGCTGGTGGTGCTCATATGTGCTTAAGGGAAAGAGGGTGCTATGCAGCTTCCAAGTGGGGTCTCGAGATTCCTAGGGCATAAGGGACATTTCAGCTATCTTTGCTTTACCCCCAGAGCTTGATCTCATTAGACAAACATTACTGAGATCCTACTATGGGCCAAAAGCTCTTCTACACAAGGTTCCTCCAGGGTTGGAACTTATATTTGAGCAAAAAGAGACAGATGATAAACAAGCAAAGCAACTGTGGTCAGGGAGTATGGTTAAAAGGCAAGGAAGGGGGCTCCCCTGGTGGCTCAGTGATAAAGAGTCTGCCTGCCAATGCAGGAGACACAGGTTTCCTCCTTGGTCTGGGAAGATCGCACATGCTGTGGAGCAACTAAGCCCATTCACCATAGCTATTGAGTCTGTGCTCTAGAGCCCAGGAGCTACAGCTACTGAGCCCACACACTGCAGCTACTGAAGCCCTAGCTCCCTAGAGCCCACCCACGCTCTGGAATGAAAAAGGCTACCACAGTGAGAATCCTGTGTATTGCAACCAGAGAGTAGCCCCTGCTCGCCGCAACTAGAGAAAAGCCTCACATCAACAAAGACCCACACAGCTATAAATAAATTAAAAAAATTATTATTTTTTAAAAAGGCATGGAGGGGACTTCCCTGGAAGTCTACTGATTAAGACTTTGTGCTCCCAATATGGGAGTACGGGTTTGATCCCTGGTCAGGGAACTAAGAGCATGCATGCTGCACAGTGCTGCCAAAATATTTTTTTTTACAAAGAAAAAAAGGCAAGAAAACAGGACAGTGGGAGTGCGGAAACTGGTTTAGACAATACTTTCAGACAATCTGAAGAGGCAATATTTGAGAATAGACTTATTTAACTACACAGAGTAAAGCGCTCCAAGGCAGGAATCCATGAAGAATTTGAGTTGCAGAAGAGATGCTAGTGGAATTGGAGGAGCAAGTGAGCATGGAGTGGGGGGCAATTATGGTGTAGATGTCTGCAGGGTACAAACCGGGGCTTAATTTTCAGCTTAATGTGTTCCCCAGGATCTGGAGGGGGCAGGGATGTCGGAGGCTTGGAGGTGAAGGCAGAGCGGGGAGGTGGGCCTTGGGAGCACCTTGGATAGCACCCTCGCTGTCCATGGTGCTGACATGCTGCGACATTGTTCCCCCAAAGGGAGACAGCATTGATCCAACAATGGAGACACAGGAGACTAAGTTCCTACCCTCGAGATACTGAAGTTCTAGGTATAAATAGTCGTAATGTCAATAATGACCTACTGATCATCTTAGTAACAACCATTATTCACTGAGAATCTCCTATTGGCTTAGCTTGTGAACTTAGGAACTTATAAATTGAAAGTGTTAGTCACTCAGTCGTGTCTGATTCTTTGTGACTCCATGGACTGTAGTCTGCCAGGCTCCTCTGTCCATGGAATTTTCCAGGCAAGAATACTGGAGTGGGTTGCTGTTGCCATTCTCTTCTCCTAGGAACTTATGGCAGGCAAAATAATTTCTATTCCCTCCAAAAATTTAATTCCTGGAATCTATGAATGTGTCTCCTTACATAGAAAAGAGGCTCCATGCATCTATGCTCAATTAATCTACAACAAAGACAAGAATATACAAAGGAGAAAAGACAATCTCTTCAATACGAGGTGCTGGGAAAACTGGACAGTTACCTGTAAAAGAATGAAATTAGAAAATTCTCTAACACCATACACAAAAGGAAAATCAGAATGGATTAAAGACCTAAATACAAGAACGGATCCTATAAAACTCCTAGAGGAAAACATAGGGAGGACACTCTTAGACAGAAACCACGGAAAGATCTTTTTAGATTTGTCTCCTAGGGTAATGGAAATAAAAACAGAAAATAAACAAGTGGGGGCTTCCCTGGTGAGGCAGTAGATAAGAATCCACCTGCCACTCAGGGCACACAAGTTCAATCTCTGGTCCAGGAAGATTTCAACTAAGCCCACGAGCCACCACTACCGAAGTCTGTGTGCCTAACCCTGTGCTTGGCAACAAGAAGCCACAGCAACAAGCAGTCCATGCACCACAACAAAGAGCAGCTCCTGCTCCACACAGCTAGAGGAAAGCCTGTGCCAAAAGCCATGAAGACCCAGAGCAACCACAAATAAATTTTAAAAAAGAATACATTTTAAACAAATGGGATGATCCCCTGGAGAACAAAATGGCCACACACTCCAGTATTCTTGCCTGGAAAATCCCATGGACAGAGAAGCCTGGCAGGCTACAGTCCATGGGGTCCTAACACTTTCACTTCACACGTGCCCAGGGTCAACTGAGCCCATGTGCCACAACTAGTGAAGTCTGTGCTCTGCAGCTAGAGTCTGAGCCACAGCGAAAGATCTCCCATGACATAACGAAGATTCCGCACGCCACTGTGAGAACCTGACGCAGCCAGATAAATAGTGAGTCAGCAAAAACATTCTTTCTCACTTTATTAAAAAACCCAGATAACCAACAAGGACATACTGTATAGCACAGGGAACTCTCCTCAGTATTTTATAACAATCTGTAAGGGAAAAGAATCTGAAAATGAATGTATGGCTTATATATAACTGAATCATTCTGCTGTGTGCCGGAAACTAACACAACATTGTAAACCAACTATACTTCAATTAAAAAGAAAAATATATATACATATAAAATTTATTTTTTTTGGCCATACCACATGGCATGTGGGATCTTAGTTCCTCACCCAGGGATCGAACCCATGCTCCCCGCATTGGAAGCATGGGGTCTTAAACACTGGATGGACAGGGAAGTCTCCTATGCTATGTATATTTTATAATAAAACATACACACACACCTAAACAAACAAAAAATCATCCAGGGTTCCCTGCAGCCCACAAGCTAGTCTTGTGAATGAGCCCAGCCATTGTCACATTCCCACTCTGGCTCCGGGGAGGGGAGGCAGTGATGGGGAGCCCCAACAGGCCAGCAGCACGCAGTGGAGGAAACTGGCTGGGAGCCTCTGAGAGTAAAGCTCTTGAGCCCCTATGTATGGGACATCCTCTGGGGACCAGGCCCAGGAGCACACACAATAGGGACACATAGAAGACATGGAGCTTCTGCACACAGTAGGACTAGTCAAGGGGCAAAGACTGTGGGAACCTAGTATGGAAAGTGAGGGGTGCTAGAATGGGCATCTGTGATCCCCAGACAGGCACACAGCATGTGCAGGCCGTGTGGTCCGGAGCCTGCACTGAGTGGGACTACAGACCACTCCCACTGGGAGTGGGGGATGTTCAGCCCAAGGCTGGGAGCACTGGTCACTGAGACAAGCTCAAGGCTGTTTCCAGCACCAGCCTCAGCCATCCTGAGCATGGAAGGTGGAGTGAGGTGCCCCCTGAACCAAAAGACGACATAAGGCCACTTCCAAGAGGGGAAGGTTTATTGGTGTGACTGATCGAGGGTCATCAGTGCACTGCTGCCCCTTCCCCACGCCAGGGAGGGGGGACAGGCCAGTCCAGTGTGTGGACCCTGGGGGTCAAAGGGGACCCAAGGGGTCACAGGCATAGCAGCAGGCAGAGGGGGAGTGAGCCACCCCCACAGGGCTCACCCCTTGTCTAGCCCAAGGCGGGGACCCCTCTGGAGGTCCTCAGGTATCCGCAGCAGGGGTGGAGGGCTCCTGTGGCAGCCAGCGCCGGTGCCGGAGAATCGACTTCTCCTCCTCCTGTGGGGACAAGGGGTGGCCCCCCACGCCCTGCATGTGTCATCACACAGCCCAGGCCAGGGGGGCACGTCAGCAGAGTCTCCCCACTGCGCCGGCGGCGGGGAGGGGGGGCCTGGGTCACGCCCCTCTCACCATCTCCAAGGCAGTGCTGGGGCTTGCGCCCTCCGGAGAGCCCCCTTCGTCCCGTGAGCACTCGGGGCCCGCGTCCTCCTCGTACTCCGTCAGGCAGTCCGACTCCTCCCCTGGATGGCATGGGTGAAGTTGACGCGGCTCAGGACCCCTCTGGCCACGTACACCGTCCCCACCCTCCTAGAGTGGCCCTCGGTCCCTCACCATCAGCACAGCCGTCGGAAACCGAAACGTAGCTCGTGGTGGGAGGCTCGATCCGGGACACTATCTCCGCCAAGTCGGTGAAGCCGGAGCTGGGGAAGGCGAGCACCTGCCGGGTGATGTGGATGAGGCTCTCGGCCGATCATCTGAGGTGTGTGTGTTGGGGGGAGGGGGGCGGGGTCCAGAGGGAACTGGGGTTGGGAACAATCTGTTGTCAGAGGGGCCCTGCTGATGGAGGAGGGCGCAAGCTTACGTCTGCGCGGCGGCTCTCGTTCAGGTCGGCAGACCGCCGGTCCGTGAGCATCTTTTCAATGATGTCGCCCCGGCTCCAGCCACTGAAGACGGTTGATCCATACTGGTAGCCCACATCCTGCAGGAAATGAAGGGGGCTTGGGGCCATGTGTGCAACCCCCAGAATGTTCCTCTCTGCTTATCCCCACCCTGCCTGCCCCTCCCCTGGCCCCTCAGAAGCCTGCTGCTCTGTAGGAGCTGGCATTTGAGACTACATAACGTTCAGAGTTGGGTGTACTTAGCACACTCACCCCCATGCCCTCGATCCTGTGCCCCTCCAAATATTACTAATCCCTCTTAGCACATTTCATTCCCCACTCAGCCCCACGGAGTGTGTCAACTGTCAAAGGACACAGGTGGCAGCGTGCAAGCTTATTTCAAGCTCTACAAGTAAGTGTTAGTCGTTCAGTCATGTTCGACTGTTTGTGACCCCATGGACGGTAGCCCACCAGTCCCCACTGTCCATGAAATTCTCCAGGCAAGAATACTAGAGTGGGTAGCCATTCCCTTCTCCAGGGGTCTTCCTGACCCAGGAATGGAACCTGGGTCTCTGGCACTGTGGGCAGATTCTTTACCATCTGAACCACCAGGGAAGCCCTTGCAAATATGTGCTATACCCCTAAATATCACCATCTCCCATGCCCACTACAGACATCACTAATCCATCATGGCTTGCCTTCCCAGTGAGCCTGGAAAGGGCATCAGACATATTTTACTCAGCGCACTGGACAGGCAGCTACTGACGCTTTCTTTCTTCTCTTTTTGGCCGCACTATGCGGCAGGCAGGATCATCGTTCCCCAGCCAGGAAGTGAACCCGCGCCCCCTGGAGCGCAAGCTCGGAATCTTAACCACTGGACAGGGGAAGTCCCCAGCTACTGATCATTTACTCTTGGCATGCACTACGATCCATTTTTCTGGACCAGTGGCACATTACACACTGCTCCATTCAGCGCATCACAAACCTGTAGCAGACATTACTAACTGACTGTGGTGCTTATTCCCACCAACACAGAAATGGTGTTAGAAATCTCTACACTGTGCTTCAGGCAGCGCAACTTGCCTGGTAGTTCATACATAGCGCCTGTGCAGCCACGCCCCCTTGTGACACTCACTGTAGACATCACTAATTGATTACCGTTCTATTCCTCCCAGATCCCAAATAGAGCCCTAGACTATTTCCCCTTCTGTGGTTTGGGGCTTTCAGGAGTAAAGGCCTGCCGGCCCACCACACTGTCACCAGGCGGCTCCCACCAACTCACATAGATTTGGTCGAACTTCCCGAAGTCCATGGTCTTGAAGCAGTCGATGGGTGGGCGCAGGTACTCACAGTAGGAGCTGGACTTCACAACCTCCAGCTGTCTCACGCAGGACACGTAGGCCAGGCGAGACTGGATCTCTGCCATGTCTGGAACCTTGATCTTGTCTGCCCAGGGGTTCAGCCGCTTCCACAGAAGCCACCAGCCAGACAGGCTGTCCCCGTATGTGCTAAGGTCTGTCTCATCCTGGCTCCCCACGTCGATGGCGATGACTGTCTTGGCACCCATGCTGCGGGCGATGTCCGCTGTGGGGCCAGGGAGTCAGCTGGGGGCTCCCCACCAGTACCGGGGCAGGGAAGATCAACCCAGTCCCACAAACACCATCACTCACATGGTCATGCAAAAAAACCATGTGAACGACATGCAGGGATGCAAAGGGGTATGTATGGGTGGACGTAGAGGCTGATGATGTGTGGGAAGTGGGGTTGGGTGTTGGCACTTTGGGGTTTGGGGAACCAGGGCCAAGGGAATGGAGAAGACGGAGTACAGGGACGAAATCACTGTGGAGAGAGACATGAAGTCAGATGCATGGGGAACAGAGACATGGAAGGAGAGTGACACAGAGAGAGAATACAGTAAGGGCATCAGGAAAGAAAGGTGAAGGGGTCAGAGTCATGGAAACAGACAGAGGGTTCAAGATGCAGGGAGACAGGGGTGGGAGGAAACTGACAGGGAGATGTGGGAATAAAGACACCCAGAGAGGGATTCCCTGCTGGTCTAGTGGTTAAGAATCCAGCTACCAATGCAAGGGACATGAGTTCGATCCCTGGTTAGGAAACTAAGATCCCACATGCTACAGGGCAACTAAGCCCTTGTGCCACGACTGGGGAAGCCCCATTGCAACTAGAGGAAGTCTAGATACCTCACCAAAGAGCCCACATACCACAAGGAAGACCCAGAGCAGCTAAAAACAAAAAAAGATGCCAGGAGGCAGAGCGAAGGGAAGAGAAACACAGGAGACCAGAGCCAGCAACAGAGACAGGTGGGAGAAAGAGACAGAGACGAGTGGCCAAAGATATGGAAGGAAAGAGAATCCAGGCAGAGTAAGAGACCTCAAGACTGATGCAAGAAACAGAGAGCAAAGAGCTGGTTCAAGGAGATTCAGGGGAGCAGGATGGAAAGGGTAAAGGGTGGAGTGCTGGCACAGTGTGTGTGGGGTGCTGTGGTCACAGTCTGTGTGCCCCAGTGAGGGTCCCTGTGTGGGTCTGGGGGTGCCTATGGACAGGTCCTATAGCCACGCCCATTCCCCAAAGACACCTGAGTCTCCATCAGACTGCCTGTGTCCCTCACAGGTTTTTGTGTGTGCGTGCATGCAGTATGCACCCTTATCAGATATATGCAACTCTTGTCTGTATGTTTGTGAATACACCCACCTCTGGGTGGGGTATACCTCTGTACACACACCCAATACTGTGTGTATTCCTTTCACGTGTCCCTAGACCAACGTCTGTGTATGTTTCCTTGTGCGTCCACGCATGCCTGTCCACCAGAGTTTGTACACACCTGCTCACGTGAATGTGGTAGTGTGAGTGCATGTATCTATATGGGCTGCCTGTGCCAGAGTTGGCAAACCGTAAAAGGCCAGAGGAAAAATTATTTTGGCTTTTTAGGCCGAGTGGTCTCTGATGCAACTATTTGACTCTGCTTCACAGACACAGCCACAGACAAAAGGTAAATGACTGGGAGTGGCTGTGTGCCAATAAAACTTTATTTATAAAATCAGGCAGGGGGCCGAACTTGGTGTGCAAGTGAACTGTGTGGATCCCTGGCTTATGGGACCTCAAGCGTCTGTGTAGCCAGCATAGTTGTCTACTTGTGTTTGCATGCTTCTGTGTGTGTGGAATTTTAAGTTGCAAATGCCCCTGCCTCTTACCTGCATGCTTAAAGTCAACAGGTATGAGAGAAAGCTGGTGGTGGAGGCACCCCACCCATCTATGTACATGCGTGTCCAACACAGCACACGCATGCATCCTACACATACACATACTGGCTGTGAGCTCACCCGTGTGTCCGCGCAGGGGGACGAGCAGGTGGCTACTTGCCTGGCAGGTTGTTGATGTAGCCGCCATCCATGAGGAGATGCCCATCCTTGGGGTCACACAGCGGCGGCAGGTAGCCCGAGAGCGTCATGCTGGCACGCACGTATCGCCACAGGGAGCCTGCCCAGCGGGACACACAGACACAGACACGCACAGGCACACTCAGACGCACTCAGAGGCCTGGCCAGCCCCATGGGCTCGCTGACCTGGCACGTTGTTGACGAAGCACCCATCCACCAGCAGGTGCCCGTCCCTGGGGTCACAGAGCGGGGGCAGGTAGGGGCAGTAGGAGGCACTGGCCCGGACGTAGCGCCACACGCAGCCTGCGGGGACGGGGGGTGAGGGGGTGAGGCGCCCGACAAGTCTCCCGACCCCCCTGCCCTCCCCAGGACAGACATACCTGGGGCCCTCTGGGGCATTAGTGGGTGACAGTTAGTGCTCAGCAATCAGGCCAGGAGGGATGGTCACTCATGTTAACAACTTGGCTGCCCCCCCAGCACCCATTCCCCAAACGGCCCCAGTGGTGGTGGTTGGGCCTCTGGGGGCACGCACCATCTTTGTGGACACGCATGGCCGAGGAGGTGATGTCCGTGGTCACGTTGAAGTATGGCAGCCACAGGTCCTGCAGGAACAGGGACCGCGATCCAGGAGGACTGGGGATGCCTATGGGGAGAGGTGGGGGTGGGGCGGGCATGGGGGAAGTATGCACCTCAATCTGCTTGTCCTGGAAGACACGGTGGATGCTGCGGTTGAAGGCTGACCCCGTGAACATGGAGGTGACGGGGTAGGTGAGGTCCAGTACGGGCTCCAGCACCGAAGTCATGCTCTAGGGGTGAGGGGCGAGCTGGGGTCAAACAGGAGTCACTTGGGGGTCTTGATTGTTCTAGCTGGGAGTTGGGGGCTAGGATCACTAGCCCGGAAGTCACAGGGGTCATCCAAGGTTCTGGAGGTTTAAGAATCAGATGGGCTTCACAGGATTAAGTCGGGGGGGGTGGTCAGGAGAAGTCCAGAAGCCCCTCTGAGGTTAGGTTTTTCAGGGTGCTCCTGGGGTGGGGGGACCCTTCCCCATCACCTTCCCACCCTCTCCCGGTAACGCACACCTTAGCCCACTCCCGGGCCCGCTGTTTAGTGCGGCTGGCGCTCCGCTCCTCAGCGTACAGGGCCCCGATAAAGGAGCCGATGGACGTGCCGCCCACCAGGTCAACGGGGACCCCCGCCTCCTCTAATGCCTTCAGCACCCCGATGTGTGAGCAGCCCCTGTACGGTGGAGGAGACTCAGTGACTTGCTGGGAATCCCCTAAGCCCCACACCCAGGAATCTCCTCCAGTCTCCCCCACCCGCAAGGAATGTGTTGCTAGCCCAGTCCCTGTGGGATCTCGCTCAAGGAGTCAGCTCCACCCCTCAAGGCACCTGGTCCCACCCCTGGCGGCACTGACCACACCCCTCACCTGGCCCCGCCCCCACCCAGCACCAGGGCGATGGTGTTGCCTGTGAGCACCCGCGCCAGGCGGGAGAAGTCGCTGTGCCGGTCTGCGCGCCTCGAGAAAACCTTCTCGTAGAGCTCGTGCTGGTATGAGGGGAGAGAAACACGGTGCATAAGGATGGGGGGGTGTAGGAGGCACCCTCTGGACCTTCAACACACCACCACGCCCCTCTGATCTCTAAGCCATGCCCCTCCATTAGCCACGCCTCCGAAAGGTTCTGCCAGTGGGCCTGCGCCCCGCAGCACCCCTCACCAGCTTGGCCGGGCTGCGGCGTGAGAAGAGGCGGCGCGGACAGCGCAGATGCAGGTGTCCCGAGCACCAGCTGCGCATGTTGAGCCACTCCACAGTGCGCGTGGGGCCTGCGCCCTCCTCGCGGTGCAGCAGGACCAGCTGCTTGAGGGCCCGCACTGCTGTGTTCTCCAGCATCTGCTCCAGCTGCATGGGGGGTGGGAGTGAGGAGGACGGAAGTCACTCTCACCAGTGGTTTCCTCCCCGCCGCCCACACCTGGCCCCCTAGGTAAAGGTGTGGTCACCTAGCCCCACTGGTAAAGGTGCATATGGCCCAGCACAGGCACCCAAGGGCCTGGGGCGGGATCCCAGGGATGGGGTTCACTGTGCCTGGTCTCCGGACCTGGCCGAGTGTGGGCTCCTGGTCGCCCAGGCCCACGATGAGGATGCAGTCGGCCTGGCGCAGGCAGCGCACGGTCCAGGGCGTCAGCGATGTGTCTGTTTGGTAAAGCACGATGCGGTGCGTGTCCTCCTGCTGGGCCAGCCACCCTGACAGCCGGAATTCTTGGATGCTAGGGTGGGAGTGGGGAGGGTCATCTTGGGGCTGGTCAGGGGTCCCTGCCCTCAGAGACCATGTAGCTCCACTGCTGTGGGGATGTGGATGTGGACATCCAAGGCCTAGACATGACTGCGTCCTCTAGAGACCGATTTACCCCACTGTCTCCCCAGTGGCCAGAGGGATGGAGGCCCACGTTCCTTGTTTCACAGCCTAGAACTCAAATGAGACTGAAGGAATCCTACGTTCTGAGCTCATCCCTGTGCTCCCCGTCCCCATACCCCCAACACACACCTGTCCAGTGCAGAGGCCCCCAGGCGGGCCCGGATGATGTCACTGTTGAGGAGGAGCGTGGGGCCTGGAGATGGATGAGTGAGGAAGGGTGTTTAGGAACCTGGGCCAACAGAGGTGGGCCTCTCCCATGAGAGAATACCACCTACTTGGCTTACAGGGCCTTGTTCCAGCTCTACCCCCACCCTGACCCACCAAGGCATCTCCATTCCTTGACCAATGCCCCACCCACACGCGCCTTGCCCCACGAAGACCAAAGGCCTGCCCTTGCCCATGACTGACCAATGGCTTGCAGAGCGTGCTGCAGCTCCAGCATGAAGGCCACCATGGGCACCTCGGCACACACGGGCAGCACTGCCACTGTTGACAGGTTGCTGGCAGGGTTGGTGAGCTCCGAGTGAGGGGGGACACCTAGTCCCGAGCCTGCTGAGACCCCAAAGGATGGTATTTGCTGTGCGGTCCTGTGTTTGGAAAGGTCAGCTCTCCCCCACCTTCTCAGAAATCCCTTCACCTTGTCCCTCAGCTGAGGCTTAGTGATGCTATACTGAAGGTCATGGTCTCACAGCCTGAACCACTGTCCTCGATAAGATCTGGCTATCTGATCCTCAGTTTTGGCCCAATCTCCTCAGGGGGATCCATTACACAACTGTATAACCCTTTCTGTTTTCCACTCTGCCTACATGGACTTGATCTGTGCCCCTACCCATTCTCACCTGGGCGGGGCAGGGGGGGTGGTGCTGGGGGGGAGTCTCTGTCCACTAAGAGGACTTGAACACAGAACTAGACTGAGATAAAGATGTTTCTGACCCACCTATTGCGTCTCAGCTTCTCTGCACACACCTTAGACTAAAACATCGACCCCAAGCAGCATGCCAGGCTTTCCTGTCTTTCACTATCTCCCAGAGTTTGCTCAGATTAAAACAATCTAAACAAGTTCAAATGCCTTTCTGGTTCCTACAAGACTTGCCCTAGCCCATTCCTCCCCCTCACTCACTTTTCCCCTTGAAGTGTTTCAACACCACCAAACCCTGTCGGAGTCCTGTCAGTATCTGGTCCCATCTCATTTATCAAGTCTCTGCTCATTGTCCTCAGAAAAGCCTGCCTCCTTAGGTTAGTCACGCCCCATCAAGACTCTCTTTTGTTTTCTACACAGTACCTTAACTGACGTACTCTTTCTTTGTATTTAAAAAACTGTTATCTTGCAAGCCAAGCCATAAACCCTTCTAGGGGCTTTGTCTGTCTTGTGTACTTTCCCACCACCCTGCAGGATGCCCAGCACACACTAGATGCTCACTAGAAACTCGGTCTTCATAGCATCACAGAGAGGTTCTCAGGGGTCTGAGATTTTTAAAGTCCCTGCCCCCATAGCGGCCCCAGAATCACATCGAGTGTGGTCCTGCCAGCAGAGTGGGAGTGAAAGTGTACTTGGGCACAGAGTGTAGGACTAGGGGGAATGTCTGTGGGGGAAGACCCTGGGTGTAGGGATGGTTTCTTGCCAGGGCTCACCCTGGCCCCACCCCAGAGATCTAGGTGTCAGGGCTGGCTGGGCAGAAGCCCCTGGGGGAAAAAGGAAAGTAGAGGTTGCCTAGGCTAGTCCAGGGTCAGGTCACCATAACTGAAAACCTCGGGCTCATATTTCTGCACGCCTCGAATCTGACCACTTCCCAGTGTATCATAGCTGGGAAACTTCACCTCCCAGTATGCCCTGGAAGGGAACCACACCTCCCAGCATGCACTGAAACTGAGAAATACAACTCTCAGCATCCACCAGGACCAGGAACCACATCTCCCACCATGTTGGTAACCTATTGAATTCACTTCCCAATATACTCTAGGCCCCAAACACCACCCCACAAACTACACTTCCCAGCACACATTAGTCTAGGTATTCTTTTCCTAGTAGGTAGACTCCATCCTCCAGCCAGCTCTGACCCAGAACCAAGCTTGCCCCTAAGACCCGTAGCTCTCGTCATGACTGACGCTTTAGATTCCACTAACATCCATCCTGCAAAGAGATCCAACCAGTCCATTCTAAAGATCAGCCCTGGGTGTTCTTTGGAAGGAATGATGCTAAAGCTGAAACTCCAGTACTTTGGCCACCTCATGCAAAGAGTTGACTCACTGGAAAAGACCCTGATGCTGGGAGGGATTGGGGGCAGGAGGAGAAGGGGACGACAGAGGATGAGATTGCTGGATGGCATCACCGACTCAATGCACATGAGTTTGGGTGAACTCTGGGAGTTGGTGATGGACAGGGAGGCCTGGCGTGCTGCGATTCATGGGGTCGCAAAGAGTCGCACACGACTGAGCGACTGAACTGAACTGAACAAGCAGCCCTGGCTCCAGGACTCCGTTTCCCGGCATGCCCAGGAACCCGAACTTCAGCCCCCAGCACGCACCAGAACTCGTATTGCCATTTCCTGCTTCAAGCTCCACCCGGAGCAGGTTATACGCTGGACTCCACCTCCCAGCATGCCCTGGGCTCAAGGCTCCCTCCCCCAGCACGTTCTGTGGCATTGGAGAACAACCCCCTAGTATTCCCGGGCACTTGCAGGCTCCCACCTGGGAAGGGTCCTCGCAGCTGCTGCAAATTCCCCAGAATCTTCTGACTCAGCAGGTGGATGAGGCGCGTCACGACCTGGGGCGTTGGAGGCCGGGGGCCCAGTTAGACTGCAGGAGCAACTCTGCACCTTTTCCTTCTTGACCAGGGCGCCTGGGTCCGTTACCTGGGCCCCACCCCATGAGCCCCGCCCCTCACTTGGAGGCTTCAGCTCCTCCCCAGGGCTCCATCCGCACCCGAATCCCCGCCCCACCCATTAGGCCCCGCCTCCTCTAGGGCCACACCCCCAGTCATCTGTCCCACCCAGATAAGGAGAACAGCCCCCAGCCCAGCGAGCTGCACCTGCGGGTATCGACGTTTGATGTGGCCCAGGGTGCCCTCGGGGAGTTTGGCCAGCTCTGTGTCGCGCACCGCATGCACCGTCGTGGCACGTGGCTGCCTTGTCAGCGCCTCCACCTAGGGGACCGCGCGTGACCAGGGCTGCATGAGCCAGGAGGCTGATAGGTAAGGGGAAGGCCGACTGTCCGTGCAGACAGAAGGCGAAACCAAGCCTCGCTATCCATCTCGGAGCTCGGGCAAAGACAGGCCAGGAGAGGGTTCCACACCGGGTGAGGGTCCCCCACTATGCTGATGAGGTTGCCCCCATCTCCCCGCCCCATGGAAAGCAGCTGGAGAAAGTGGAATACAGGAGGTTAGAGGCGGGGGGGGGGGGGCGGCGTTTAGTGCCCCATCCTGTTGCCTGGGATGAAGTATATGTTGGGGGTGGGGGGAACCTGGACTGGGAGAGGTTAGAGGTCAGTGAGTAGGGCCACGCTCACCACTCCTATGAGATCCCCGCGGCCGTACTCGCCCACGAGCTCTTTTTTGCCGCTGCCCCTCTGAATGACACTACGCAGCCGCCCGTTGAGCACGATGTAGGTGCAGTCTGAACGGTCGCCCTGCCTGGGGTAGGGGTGCGGGTGTCAGAGTAGGCAGGACCTGAAGGAAGAGGTAGGGGCGGGGGCTTCACCTGTACAGTGCGCGTCCTGCCTCCACCGCCGTCCAATCGATGGCAAAGTCCATCTGGCGCACGAAGGGCGACATCCTGGCGGCCACAGTTTGTGCGGCGCTCAGCACCACGCTGGGCTGTGCACGCATGATCCTGCAGGCAAAGGGAGGGGGTGCATGGGCCGGGGGGCGCCCAGGAACAGCCGATAGGGAGTGTTGAGTTGGGTGATGGCCTCGGGGGTGGGACAGGAAGGGCTCAAAAAGTGAAAACAGCTTTTCAAGTGCCGTTGGAAAGTGTGGAGGGTCAGAGGCATAGCCTCAGGCAGGGCAGAATGGAGTTGGTCAGGGGACCCCCTGAGTCACCCCCGCCCCATCATCGGGCCCAGGCAGTACTCGTAGAAGTTGGACTTGGAGATCCGCAGGAAGGTGCAGTCACGCTGGGCTCGAAGCGTGAAGATGAGGGGCTCGCCGGTGAGCACAGCCAGCTGTCCCACTAGCTCCCCGGGCTGTACCACGAACAGGCACACGTCCTCCGCCTTGTCGATCATGCGCTGGTACACGTGCAGACTGCCCCAGAGCACGAAGTGCAGGCTCACATCCTGTGAGGGAGGGGCCAGGAGATGGGCACCCGGTCAACACCGCACCCACACCTCGGGTCTGTGCGCTCGGAAAAGGTTAAGGAAAGAAAAGTTGGAGGTAGTGAAGGCCTTCCATAGCACTGAGCTGAGCAGCACATGTATTTATATTCCCATTCAGCACCCACAGCAGATGCTGCTAATAGATCACCCATTTCAGCCCAGATTAAGAGGCAGGAATTCAACAGGGCCAGCAAGAGGCTGGGAAGACTGGCTACATGGGAGCGTGGCTGAGCTTAGGTCCTTTTTGCTTGTGCTGGGCAACTGCATAGCTACATGGAAAGGAACAAAGTTGGAGTCTCACCTTTCATCATGTCAAAATGGATCAAAGACATGAATGTGAGAGCTGAAACTATACAACTCTAAGGAGACAACACAGGAGTCAGTCATGGCCACACTGGACCATGGACACAATGGAATCTTGGATATGATACTAAAAGCCCAAGCGACAAAGTGAAAAACCGATAAACTGGACTTCATCAAAGTGAAAAATTTTTGAGCTTCAAAGGGCACTATCAACTGAAAAGACAACCCACAGGCTAGGAGAAAATATTTACAAATCATCTATCTGCTAAGGGTCTGGTATTCAGAATATGTGAAGAATTTTTACAACTCCACACTAAAAAGACAAATAACTCAATTTTTAAAATGGGCAAAGGCTCCAAATAGATGTTACTCCAAAGGTTATATGAATGGCTAGTGATCCTCCAAAGATGTTCAACATTACAAATCACTGCATGCTGCGTGCTAAGTCATGTCCTACTCTTTGCAACACTATGGACTGTAGCCTGCCAAGCTCCTGTCCATGGGATTCTCTAGGCAAGAATACTGGAGTGGGTTGCCATTTCCTTCTCCAGAGTTGCCATATGACCCAGCAACTCAACTCCTACGACACAATGAAAACATATCCACACAGACATGTGTACATAATGTTCATACCTGAATCATGCTATTATGCATATTAGCCAAAAGGTGGAAGTAACTCAATGTCCATCAGCAGATGAACTGAGAAGCAAAAGGTGGCTCATTCCTATGATGGAACAGTATTCAACTCTAATGGAATTAGGCATTGACACATGCCACAACATGGGTGACCCCGGAAAACATCACACTGAGGGAAAGAATCCCAGACACAAAGGGCCACGTATTGTTTGATTCCATTTATATGAAATGTCCAGAACAGACAAATCTACAGAAACATAAGATCAGTAGTTGCTTAGGGCTGTGGCTCATTAGGAGGTGGGAGATCGATGGCTTTGGAGTATGGTGTTTCTCTTTAAGGTGATGTTCTAAAATTGACAGTGGTTACGGTTGCACAACTCTGAATATACTAAAAACCACTGAATTGTACTCTTTAAATGGGTGAACTGTATAATGTGTGAATTACATCTCTAAAATTATCAGCAAAAAAAAAAAAAATCCCCTTTGGGGCGTTCTCTGGTGGTCTAGTGGTTAGTATTTGGCACTTTCACTACTGAAGCCAAAGTTCAATCCTTGGTCAGAGAACTGAGATCCCACAAGCTGACTGGTGCAAAAAAAAAAAAAAAAAAAAACCAACAACCAAAAACCTTTTGCTCTCAATTTCTGTGTTCCGCTCCAACCTTGTTGGTTTTCCTTTGTTTTCCAGATGGGATAGCTCCACCACAGGACATCTGCACAAACTGTACTCTCTGCCTAGAATGTTTTTTCCTCCCCCTTGCACCTAGTTAATTTCTCTTTGCTTTTCCTCCTTCACTGGAGGTCACTTCCTCAGAGACACTGCTCTGCCTAAATCAGACGCTGTAGAACTGAGGACATCCGCTTTGTAGCAGGAGACCTATATGACTTAGCAACAATCTGTATCATTCTTTGAGTGAAAGGTCTATCTGTGAACTTCTCAAGGGCAGGGGACCCCTGCTGGTGTTTCTTGGCCCTACAGCAAGCCTCCTGCCGCTGCTGCTAAGTCACTTCAGTTGTGTCCCACTCTGTGCGACCCCACAGACGGCAGCCCACCAGGCTCCGCCATCCCTGGGATTCTCCAGGCAAGAATACTGGAGTGGGTTGCCATTTCCTTCTCCAGTGCATGAAAGTGAAAGGTGAAAGTGAAGTCGCTCAGTTGTGTCCGACTCTTAGCGACCCCATGGACTGCAGCCTACCAGGCTCCTCTGCCCATGGGATTTGCCAGGCAAGAGTACTGGAGTGGGGTGCCACTGCCTTCTCCTACAGACAGCAAATACCCCTTTCTCCTCTGGTTAGCCTGCCCAGCTGGACACCACTCTGTACCACCCTCTTAAATAAGGAACTGAAACTGCCTAGAGACAGAAACGTTTCTTCCTCATCCAGCGCACAAACCTGTACGACAGCCCACAAAGCCCTGATGAGCACCAAAACACTGCAAGAATCCTTGGGAGGGGTGGGGGACATACACACATGCCTTCCAAGACAGAATTCCCAGACTGGGTTTGGGATACAATGGGAGTGACTAGTATTAGGCTGCTATTCATCCTCAGATTGGGAAACATGCCCCGACACCCCCCCACCCCCCCACCCCCCCACCCCCCCCACCCGCTTCTCAGAGCTTTGAATAAGCTAAT
This sequence comes from Capra hircus, assembly GCF_001704415.2. Classification (NCBI taxonomy): domain Eukaryota; kingdom Metazoa; phylum Chordata; class Mammalia; order Artiodactyla; family Bovidae; genus Capra; species Capra hircus. Next base: position 96,277,054 of record NC_030814.1, on the reverse strand, counting down.
GAGTTCACTGGGCACTTCCAAGAAGGACTTAATCAGCCAGCGTTCCCCAAACCTGTTGCACTCAGATCCCTTGTGATAGAGGTATTCTGTGAAATATACTCTGGGAAATGTTTGTGGAAAGCAGGGTTTCCTCAGCATTGGCACTACTGACATGTTGGACTGGATAATTCTGTTGTGGGGGGCTGGCCTGTGCATTTTGCATCCCTGGTGTCTAGCCATTAGGTGACAGTACCACCCTCCCAAGCCAATCAAAAATGTCACCCTGTGGGACTTCCCTGGTGGTCCAGTGGTTAAGAATCCACTTTGCAATGCAGGGGACATGGGTTGGATCTCTGGTTGGGGAACTAAGATCCTACATGCCGTGGAGCAACTGAGTCCGCACACCACAACTAAAGAGTCTGTGCATTGCAACAAAAGCTCCCACAGGACACAGGATGATCCTGTGTGCCACAACTAAGACCAGACACAGCCAGATAAACGAATAAGTAAATAAATAAAATCTAATCTCAAAAACACTCAAGAAAAGCTTAAAAGTCTCGACATGGCCAAATATCCCAGGGGGGTGGGCCAAACTGTGCGTCATTTTGGGAGGGGGCACAGCAGACCAACTTTGTCCCTAACAACGTCCTGAAGACTCTGAGGAGCCTTGGATGGTTGCACACCAGGCTGATATGTTAGCAGGCTGGGCTGGGCTGGGCTGAGTTGAGCTCAGCAGAGGTTCGCAGATAAGCAGGGCCCAGGGGCCCCTGCAAGGGCCATGGTGTGACCACACTTCCTCAGCCAGGCCTCCAAGTAACTCGAACAGCTGGCACCAAACGTACTCTGCAGGAAGGAGCCCATTCTGCATTGAGCAGCTCAAAGTGATAATACAATCAAACTGATCACGTGATATAACAAATCAACTAGAATCTAATTAAAGTAAAAGGCACCATCACCCAGCCAGCTAACAGCTAGGCCATCCCCTCCTCCAAGCGCAGACCTCCCTCTCCTGAGCCCGGGGCGCTGCTGCAGTTTCAGCACTTAAGTCATGTCACCCTTACTGTCACCGTCCCACCCGTCACCACGCCTCCCCCTGACTGGTCACCCTTGCACACACCCTAGCAGCTCAGAACTGAGTACTTCCTGCTTGATTCTCACAACAGTTGCTGCAGGTAGTTATGAGCCGCACCCCCTCCCCGCCATTCCACAGGTGGGAAAGATGAGAAGTTTCTGTATGATTCACCCAAGGTCACCCAAGGGCTGCAAGTCTGGTTCCCTCTCTAACCCTCCTCCCCTGTGCTCCCCAGCTGTGATGTCACAAAAGGGCCTCAGTTTCCCCGTCTGGAGAATGGGCAGATTAGTGGGCTATGGTTTCCTCCACCTCCTGCGTGTCATCAAGGGACAATGAAATCCAGCTCGTGGGGCTCGTGGAGCTGGTTCTTGGCCTCCAGGCCAAATTCACACCAGCACCCATTTAGTGAGCCCCACCCCTCCCCCATCCCAGCAGGGATCTAGGATAAGAAACAGAGCATCAGAATATGTTGTAGATTTCGAAGGTCAGAAAAATGGAATGGCTAAGGGCAAGGAAGAGAGATCTTGGGGTGGGGGTCCTGGTGTAAAAGGTTCAAGTTTGGAGGGGAAAGGTCAATAGGTCCACAGGACATGGGGAGGGAGGGCTGGGGGTCAGAATCATAGGATCCAAAGGTCAGGGGTTGGAAATCACAGACTGAGAGGTCTACATGTAAGGTGAAAAGGCAAGGATCAGAGATCAGAGAAGGGGAGAGAGAGGTCTCGAGTCAGAGCTGCAGGGTCAGAGGTCAAGGGTCAGACTCACCTGGTCCCCCTGGCGGGCGATGATGGTGCCAGCTTTGGCGTGATGTAGCAGAACTCGACTATTCAGAAGGGTGGGGTCCTGGGGAGGAAGGATAGGGGCTTGAGACGGCCCAGCTATGCCTACCACCCCCCTTACCTGGTCCCATAGACGCCCTGGGCTGCCCACCTCAATCTGCATCAGCTTGGCCAGCTCCTGCTTTGCTGCCTCAAAGATGCTGCTTGTCTGGCGGCCCTGGTAGGGCCCGAAGGGGCAGCTGCCGGGGGCCGACTCGTCCTCACAGTAGCTGTACTCACAGGCGCCTGCTGGCTGCTCCCGGGCCTCCTGACTGGGAGTCTGTGGGGCAGGGGCTATGACCTCCATGCTCCCCCTAACCTTCCTCCTTGGGAGACTCCACCTGTGGCTAGGCCAGGGCACCAGGAGGGGATTGGAGTCAGGAGGCAGGGGCAGGGGAAGAGGGCAAGGCCTTACCCGAGCTGAAGCTGCCTGGAACCCCCCTGAGGCCTCTTCTTGCAGAGACACAGAGATCCGGCCCCGTTCATATGCCATGTCGAAGTCTGAGCGGGGGCCACCCTGCAAGCCTGCGGTGGATGAGGGGCAATAAATGCAATAAAGATGAGAGTAACCATAGTGGGAATCTAAGCAAACACTACATAACGTTATCCCAGGCAGCAGCCAGAAAGACATGGACTAATCCATTGCCTCTCTCTCTCCCTTGCAACCCTTCTCACTACAGTGGGGAGAGCACCATCTCAACAAGGACCCACAGTAAAAAAAGACATGAGAAATGCTCCCAATATTCCTATTTCGTGGATGAGAAAAATCAAGACTGGGAGGCAGGTGGACTTCCCTGGTGACCAAGTGGTTAAGAAGCCTCCTGCCAATGCAGGGGGCACCTGTACTATTCCTGGTCCAGGAAGATCCCACATGCCTCCGAGTAACTAAGCCCAGGCACCACGACTACTGAGTGCACACTCCAGAGCCCATGCTTCGCAATAAGAGACGCCACTGCATGAGAAGCCCGTGCACCATAATGAAAAGTAGCCCCCGTGCACAGCAACAAAGACCCACTGCAGGCAAAAGGAAGTAAATAAATGATATTTGATAGCCTCTCCCAGCTCCACCTGGTGCCCCAGACCTGAGATATCCACTGGCATGGAGATGCAGCGACTCAGCAAGGGGGCTGAGGAGGTTTCCAGGGATGTGGGCTTCACTGGGTCCCCTGGAGGAGACATATATTTAGGCTCTGGCCCCTCGGAGCCCCCAGGTCTACAGCTAGAATCAGGGGGTGAGGAACTGAAGGGAGCTTGAGGAGGGGCCAGCTCAGAGTTCCTGGGTACTGGGGGACTACGAAAAGCAATTCCAATGGGCCCATGGGACTGAGGCCAGGGGTTCTGGGGGACCAGGCAGGAGGCAGACCTGGAGACCTAGTTGAAAGGGCTCTTGGGGGGCTGAGGGCTTCCGTAGTGGCTCAGATGGTAAAGAATCTCCCTACAATGCAGGAGACGTGGGTTCGATCCCTGGGTTGGGAAGATCCCGTGGAGAAGGAAACGGCTACCCACTCCAGTATTCTTGCCTGGAGAATTCCATGGACAGAGGAGCCTGGTAGGCCATAGTCCATGAAATCACAAGGAGTCAGACATGACGAAAGCGACCAACACTTTCACTTTTGGGGGGCTGGGCAGGTCAGGTGGGAGTCCCTGAGGAACTGAGACAGGCACTGAGGGGCAGAGGCTGGGTCAACCTGAGCTCTTGGGGACCAGGCAGCGGTCACCTTGGGTACCTCCAGTCCCGGGCAGTGGGGCCCCAGTGGGGTCAGACGGCCGGCCAGGGGTCTCCCTCAGCTCCTCTGAGGCCGCAGTGCTGACCATCCGCTTGGAGCCACGCACTGGGCTGGTGCGGGGTGGGAGGCCCGGGCTAGGGAAGAGGCGCAGTGGCTGGATCTCCTAGGGGCAGAGGGCATCCTTGTGGCATGTCCGGGGGAGGCAGGTGTCACTCACCTCTCCGGCCCCTGGTGCTCTGCAGGCAACTCACGTGGCTGAAGAGCTCATTGGTCAGTCCCAAGTAGTTGTGAAGTGCCAGGAAAGTGACCCGCTGCAGCCTCACCATGATGATCTTCGGGGGCGTGGTCGGCAGAGGAGGGGGCCAAGGAGAAAGAGGGTGAGCCCTGGGAGAAAGTGGGGACCTAGCACTCGGGGGTGGGGCCATGGATGGGGGGAAGAAAACAGAGCTATGGTCAGAGGTCAAGATCAGAGTAGGAAGGGGCTGGGTAGGGCCACAGGAGCCAGGGAGAAACCCACAATCAGGTGGCAGAAGCCTGGGAAGATGGGGTGGAGGCGGCTCAGAGGAGGAGCTGGTGAGGTCTGGCTGCTCAGAGTTGATAAGCCCATCGTGAGCGCCTCTTGGCGGCTGGGTCCCAGCCCCCAGGAGCCTGTGACGGGCGGGGGTCATGGAAGGAAGTGAACCGCCCACTCACCTGCACCACCCGCACCAGGCTCTCGGGGTACTTGGTGAATACTGCTGAGAAGGCCTCGACTGGCAGCCGCAGCACCGTGGAGTCTCGGGCTGCCCGGGCAGACACAGTACGCTGGGGGTGCTGGTGACCCTGGGGGTACAGGGGGCACAAGGAGAGTCAAGGTCGGGGTGGTGAGAGCCCTCTGCCTGCTTCCCCTGGCCCCTTCCCAATGCCATTCCTTGAGGGACTCCTGGAAACATCAGAAACCCATCAGAGATGGGGGCTCTTGGGGTGACCCTCTCCTACCCAGTCCGGTGGGTGCGGCCTCCTACTGTCCCCACACCCCTCCGTACTGGTGACTCACAGTGATGACATCCAGTATGCTCAGGAGGCTGTTGACACTGTCCCCAGGAACCACTTCCTTCACCACACACTCCTTCCCGTCCTGAGACACACAAAGTGGGGTGGGCACTGACCAGTGCTGCCCTTACCCTGCTGACCCGCATCTTGCCCCCCTGACCAAGCCACTAGCCCCCATTCTCATGTAGCCTGGTGATTGCTGACAACCTGACCCCAAGAACCTTCTGACCAGCATCACTAACTAGCCAGTGACTGTGCTGACCACCCCAGACGCCCCTGGGCATCCTTTCCTGACTCCTGCCTGTACATCTCATAAGGACCACCAACCTGGGGAGTTCCCTGGTGGTCTAATGGCTAGGATTTGGTGCTTTCACTGCCACGGCCTGGATTTGATCCCTGGTCAGGGAACTGAGATTCTGCAAGCCATGCAGCACGGCCCAAATTAAAAAAAAGAAAAAAGACCACCAACCCTGCTGACCAAAACCACTGCCTGTCCCGTGTCTGTGGCACCCCTGCTTGTCCTGCCGCCCACCTCGTTGCCCTGCAGATCCCCCCAAGGTGGCGTACTCACAGGCCCCGGCAGACAGAGCTCCAGGAGTCCGTCCTGTACCACATAGATGCTTGCGTCCGGCTGGCCAGGTCGGAAGACGTAGTCTCCCTGACCGAGCCGCTGGAAGACCATGTGGCGGCAGAGCTCCAGGAAGAGTGGCTTCTCAAAGTGGCCCAGCACCCTGGACAGGGACGGCGGGGAAATGGAGATATGCGGAGGTCAGGTCAGTCCCAGCTCTGCAACGCCCCTGCCTGTACCCTGACACTGACCGGACATTCTTGAGCATGTAGAGCACCTCGGAGGGCAGGTGGGAGTTGGCCAGGTCGCCCTCGGTCAGGTCAGCCTCCAGCACAGCAGGCGGGGGCTCCTTCCGCTGCAGCGTGGGCGCCTCTTTCTGGATGCGCAGGATCCTAGTGGGAGGAGAGGGGGATGGGGGCAGTGGGGAGCAGGAAGAAGGCTCAGGCAGACCTCAGATCCTTCTGTCCCCACAGAGCCCTTCCTGGGGTCCTTAGAGCAGGGGTCAGCAAACTCTGGCCCACTGGCCAAATCAGGCCAGCCACCTCCTTTTGTCCATAAAGTTTTATTGGCACACAGCTACATTCATTCATTTACACATATCTGTGACTGCTTTAATGATGCAATAGCAGGATTGAGTCATTACATTACCGTTGTAGGCAGCCTGCGAAGCCTAAGATGTGGCCCATAAAAGAAGAAACTTGCTGACCCCTAATGTAAAACTCTGAGGCCACCCTCCACTAGTCACAGGCTTCCTAGATGGAACCTCTCATTGGGCAGACTCCTGACATAGCTTCCAAGATGCGAGGAGACCCCAGCAAAAGCACTATGTTCATCATGGCACCCCAGATATAGTCTATCAACTGGCAATCACAGACTAGACTCCTGATACAGCCTCCCTCATGAAGGCAGACCCCTGGGGTAGCTTCTGTTATATCAGAAGACCCCAGATGCAGCCTCTCTGGTCTTTATAACAATCCCTGAGATAGCCCTTCCTCCCAAGCCTCAGACAGCCCTGAGAGAGCCCCTTGGATGGCTACAGAGGCTCTTGAGATAGCTCTGGTTACAGACAGAGAATCCAGATACAGCTCCTCTGCTGATCATGGACCTCAGACAGCTCTTCCCCGCAAGGCATAGTTATTACTGAGACAGTCCTTCCACTGGTCACAAAATGCTCAAGATAGACCCTCTAGAATGAGTTCAAACTGAGTTAAACTCCACAGAACAGAGGAATCGCACAATGGTTCCCCTTCTGATCAGGAAGATCCTTGGGCTAGCCCTTATCCAGGTCACAGAGAACTGAGATAGCCCTTTGAAGGTCATGGTGACATCAGGGTAACTCCTCAAGGCTGTGCAGCCAATGAGACTGCCCCCTAGGAGTTGGACAGACCCTCAACTCATTGTGGAAGACCTAGAGACAGCCCTTCTACTCAAGTCATAGAAAGTCATGGGAGGGGGGTTCATGTTTGGGAACGCATGTAAGAATTAAAGATTTTAAAATTAAAAAAAAAAATAAAAAAATAAAAGAAAGTCATGGGAGAGCACACTTACTGATTGTGGTCAGCCCTGGCATAGTGCCTCAGTGTGCAGAAACACTTGAGACAGACCTTCATGTAGACCCTACCATTGTCAGGAGACCCCCACAGCCAGCTCTCAGCTTAGAAGATCTCTGGGAGAGCCTTGCTCAGAAACCCCAAGGTAGCCCTTTTATGATGACATGTCCTGAGATGTCCTTCCTGTCTCTAGCGTGAAAAGATTCCTGAGATGACTCCCAGGGAACAGAAATCCCTACTACTAGTCTCCTAGTAGTAGCAGAACTGCAACGAAGGTGACACAGAGAGATGCTTTCTGATGTAGAGGGACTGCTACATCAGTAGCAGAGGGGCTGTCACCCTCCGGGGAACAAACGGTAGAGAGAGCCCCTCCAGCAGGTCCCAGAAACACCCTGGAGTGCCCTGCAATAAACCCTCTCACGTGGGGAGATTTGACCGAGGCAAGACATCCAAGGTAGCATTGCGGTTGTTTAGTTGCTAAGCTGTCTCTGACTCTTTGTGACCCCATGGATTGTAGCCTGCCAGGTTCCTCTGTTCACGGGATTTTCCAGGCAAGAATACTGGAGTAGGTTGCCATTTCCTTCTCCAGGGGATCTCCTAACTCAAGGATCAAACCCACATCTCCTGCATTGGCAGGTGGATTCTTTACCACTGAGACACCAAAGCCAGAGGTAGTAACTGGGGATTAAACAACTCACAGATACTTCTGTAGTAGAGAAACATCACTGAGAGAGCCCTCAAGGAACAGAAACCGCCTGTCTGGTAGGCGAGAGCTCTGAAACAGTCCCACAGACGTGGAAAGACTCCTGAGACACAGTCCATGGGGTTCAAAGAAGCCTGAGACACGCTTTGGTGTGGGTTGATCACTCAAAAAGCCCTGAACATAGCCCCGGGTACACCTAGCACAGCCTTACTTCTTGGCAATGTTGAGCATCTTAAGTTTCTTCTTCATGCGCGGGCGGGAAGTGGTGGAGACGGAGGCATCCACTAAGGAAGAAGTGGATTGTGACACCTGGGAGAATTAAGGGGGTGGGGGTGAGAGGAATGCATCCACTGTCAGTTCAGACCCTAGGGAGGCGGGGGCAAATCCAAGGCCCTTAATCAAGGAGGGCGGCGGGCTTACTAAGAAGTATAACTAGGTAAAGGACAGGGCCTCTGTGTGGCCAAAAGGCCGCCCCAGAGGGTCCCAGACTTACCTTCCGCATAATCTTCCGGCCATAGAAAAGCACTTTGTCTCTCTTCCGGAATCGGTAACGGGGGCCGTCCGGGGCTGGGGTTTCTGGGGATAGTAAGTGCGGAGAGGGGCATTCTGAGCTATACGCATACTCCGCACGGCGAGAGATGGGGACGCTGCGTGCGGGCTCCAGCACATCCCATCTCTACTGACTCAGGGGCCCAGACATTTCGTCTTCCCATCCCTCGGCAGCCCCCAAAGGCCCTCCAGGTCCTCACTCGGCACTCGAAGCCTCCGCACCAGCAGCAGGATAAGCACGGCGGTGACCAGAACCGCGACTCCAGCCCCGATCATCATGCCCAGCACCTGCGGGACGAACGGCACGGGCTGCGCATCGCATACCGGCCCCGCCAAGCCTTCCCCGGGGGCCGGGACACCTGGGACTCCATCCAACGGAGCCAGGTCCGCCCCGGAGATCACAGTCGGCTCGGCCCTCGACGTCCCCATCTGCAAAATGGGCCAGCGCGGCTCCCTCCCCGGGGCAGTCAACTCTTTCTGGAGGGTCGGCGGCACGCAGTGCACGCCGGGAAACGTAGTTCAGCCTGAATAGACGCAGCCTAGTTATCGCGGGACCGCGATGATGCGCGCTAAGCACGTCGGGAATCGTAGTCCCCGCGACGGCGCACACCTTCCAACCCTTACCATTCCGGTTTGCAGCGGAGCATCCATCCGTTTCTTCAGGCAGGGCTGCACGTCTGGCACTCCTGGGGAATGAGAAGCCGGAACAACCCGGGCAAGTCGTCACTCTGGGTCCGCCCCTCCCCTGCAGCAAGCCCTGCCCTCTTCTTACCCTTACTGCCAGGAGGTTTCTCTGCCGGCTTGGGGACGCCTGGAGGGTGGGGCAAATTGAGTTCGGGGCCCGAGCTAGGGAGTGAGGTAGGTCCCTGGGTCCCCACCAGGGTCTCCTTACTTACTCATCAGGCCGGCCTGACGCCCCACTCGTCCAGCCCCACCCTGGGGCTAAAGGGCAGCCGGTCGGACACCTACTATCAGCAGCTAGAGAACAGGTTCCCCAAGGGACACGGTTTTCTCCAGCAGGTGGCCCCCTCTGCAGGATCAGTCCTGATCTGATCCCTAGGCCGCACCCCTGCACCTTCTGCGAACACTAGATACCGCACCCCAGGGAAACCGGGCCCGAGTTATGGGGCTGGGGAGATGCCTGGCTCCCACCGGAATGCTGCCAGGAGCGCCTTCACAAGGAGTCGTGATGCAATGCCGAGGTGTCAGTAGCATCTTGGGATGCTCGGAGTGGGGTGGGCTCGTAAAGTGTTACTGGTTGATGCTGGAGATTTACTGTCACGTAATAGTAAAATTTAGGGGTTTTCTGATGGTGCGGAGCATCCCTGGGACTCGGGGAACGAGGCTGGGACCATTGCTGGGAGACGTAACCAGGGACCCTGGAGTTACCAGGGGTCAACAGAAAGTTATCGAGAGATTGCGAGGCATATAAGACTATTACTGGGAAAATCGGAACTGGTTGGGCACATCCCTGGAGTCGTTGGAGCGTGATACTGAAGAATGCTGGAATATCAGTGACTTTCCTGGGAAGCTGAGACTGTTTTGGCAACCTCAGAGTATTAATGGAAATCTGGGGGAGTCACTGGGCCCTTGAGACCGTACCTGGAAAATTCACAGGGGATTGGTCTCCTCCCACCCGAGGATGCACCTGGCTACCGGTGCGAAAACACCTGCCGGGAGCTGGGGGACAGGGGTAAGAGTCGGGAAGTCTAGAGCTACCGGGAATAGACAGAAGACAGATCTTAGGAAAGCCGAGGGCTCGCTAACAACCCGCGAGAGGATGTCCCTGCAGGTACCAAGGAAACCCGGACTCACCCAGGAGCCGCAGCCGGGGTCCACCCTTCGCCAACTCCGTTAGCGTTCCGCCCAGCGACGCAGGCGCGGCCCCTTTAAATTATTCATCGCAGGGCGCGCCGCAGCCCCGCCCCCCGCCATGCTTGGAAGGTCGCGCGGAGTATGGCGACGCTTTAAAGGGGCCCACGACCAGTTGGCGCAGGGGATGCCCCTCCCACCACAAATGAGAACCAGTTTATTTTCCCGTTTATTTAACACCCACCCTATCCTTGTCCAACGTCCGACCCGACTGGCCCAGGCCCTCACGGGGCGCGACTGGCAGCCGGCCTTAAAAGCAAAGGGTAAAATAAATAAGCTTGGGTCTCCGCACTCCGGGGGTGGTGGTGGTGAGGGGGCTAATGTCCAGTAGCAGTCCGGGTCCGAGTCAATTCACCAGCAGCGAATCCTCCTCCGAAGCGTCCCTAAAGGAGGGGAAGTGTTAGCGGAGGTGGAAAGCATCGCTTCCCTCCGTTCGCTTCCCTTCCACCAGCCAATCCCAAACCCGAGCCAAACCAGCCTCGAACCTGCCACAGCAGCAAAGGAGGCTGCAGGCGGAGCCGCTCCCGCGGCGGAATTTGCCGGAGGTGGGGCTGTCCTGGCACTGCGCGATGTAGGCCTGGAGCTCGCTCACTTCTGCGCCAGATCCGCCTGGGTGCTGGGGAGAGAGACCCGGGACCCGCATGAAAGACACCCCTGCCCTCCCCCTCCTCTCCAACCATCTGAATCTCCTCCCTGATTCTGGTGGACCAACCAGGCTCTCTCCTCTGGGGCTTTGTACATGCTGTGCCCTCCACCTGCTGGTTCACCTGCAGACATTCCCTGACCACTGAATGTGCCCTCTCCGCCTGTGGGTCCACCACCTAGAGCTATGCTGGACCCAATCTGGGTGCTTGGCAACCACCTACTGACTTGGGTGCACACAGCGGAAGCAAAGTCTGGGTTTGTACCCCCAAGGCTGATACACATGTGTGATCTTTAAGTGCTAGAGGAAGACCTATGAGGGGTCCTTGGGTCTGAGTGACAGAAGTATGTCTGTTGCCTGGCTGTATGTCCAGGCACAGGCCGGTGCAGTCTTCTGCATTTCCAGTTGCAGAGATGTTCTGGCTTTCAGCCTCTTTTTCACCCTTCCCAACCTCATGGGACCACTCTCTTCTCCAAATCCTTTCTGGCAGTTCCTTCTCCCTGGTGTGCTTTCTCCTGGGCTCTTGTCTCATCAATCCAGAATGTTCTGAGATGATGGAAAGGTTTGATATCTATGCTGTCTAAATCTGGTAGCTACTAACGGCACTGGCATTTGGGTGCTTGCTCTGTGCCCCGTTGTGAGTGAGGAAGTGAATTTAGAATTGTTTCATTTTCATGAAAGTCAAAGTATAACTAGTCACATGTGTGGCCAGAGACCAGACAGCACATTTTAGAAATTTGCCTGGACTCAGCCCAACACCAGTCTAAAGCAGGGGGCCTCTGTAACCTTCAGTACTTCTTTTTATACCACTTCCCATCGGTAGGTTGCCATACTCTGGTTTGTCCATTATCCATCCTGCCCACCAGTGCTGGACAGACACCTGGCACTAGGCTTGGCGCACAACAGGCCCCCAAACACATCTGCTGAAAGATGCGTCTGCTGACAGCTGTGTGACATCTGTCCATCTATTACGCCCACGTTCTGCTCTGGGCCCTGCAGCCTGCAGGACCACCATCATTCCTCAGACCCACAGACAGAGGGGCTGGGAGCAGCACTTCTGGAATCACAGTTTCGGGATGAGCCGGGTTCACCAGCTGCCTAGTAGCCAACCTTGGGCGAAGTCACTGAAACTCTATGGCTTGGTTTGTGTGTGTTCAGTCACTCAGTTGTGTCTGACTCTTTGCAATCCCAGGGACTATAGCCCACCAGGCTTCTCTATTCAAGGGATCTTCCAGCCAAGAATGTTGGAGTGGGCTGCCGTTTCCTACTCCAAAGGCTTGGGTTCCCTGTTGGTAAAAGATGCAGGAATCCTACCTGGCCCCACACCTTGATAAAACTGAAAATGCAGCAGCTGTGACAAGGATGGTATCAGCCCCTCTTGGGCCCCCAATTCTGAGCTAACCTCTCCTTTGGCCTCGTGGAATCTCCCATATTCTTCCCCAGGGTCCTTCTCGCCTCACCCCGTTGTGGCCAACCTCGAGGGACTTACAGCCTGAGTTTGGGGCTGTGTGCTAATGCGTGGGGGGTGGCCCACAGGGAGGTGGCTGACCTTGATGGTGTCGTAGGCGCCTGTGATGAGCGCGATGAAGAGGCTGAGCACCATGTAGATGAACAGGCTGATGAAGGAGTATAGGTAGAGCTGAGAGAAGAGCCAGACCAGGCTGCTGCGGCTCTGCTGCGCCTGCATGGCCGCGAAGGTCACGAACATGTCGTCCCCGTTGATAAGAGAGAACAGGCACTCGGACACCATGGACAGTGAGCGGAACTGCAGGTGGGCAGCACAGTAGGGGGGTCAGAGCAAGCGGGGGGCGTGGCGGGGGCTGGCACTGGGGAGTCAGGACAGCAGGCAGAGCACTAGTAGTCACGGTAAGGCCAACTAGGGGGGATGGGTCACTGAATAAGGGTCAAGGCCAGGGTTACTGGGGGGGGGGGGGGTTCAGAGAGGACAGTGGATAGAATTGCTGGAGACCAGGGATCAAGGTGGGTCGTTCTGTGTCACCAGATCAACAGCAGATGGAGCTGCTGGTGTCAGAGGACTCAGGAAGTAAGAAGGGGAGCCAGGGACCCCTGGACGGTGGGTCATGAGCGCCACCCACAGGTCCCTGCCAGCCCCTACCTTCACGTGGTAGGGCCCCAACACGATCCAGCCACAGAAGCAATAGCCCAGATAGATGACGGCCACACAGCAGCAGAAGCGCATAACGCTGGGCAGGGCCACCCGCAGCGTGGCGATGAGGATCTGTGGAGGGAGGGGTCGGGGGGAACAGTGTGGGCATACCTATAACACAGGCCAGCCGGGGTGACTAGTGAAGCTGGAGGGAGCCTCGGAAGGGGCCGCAGGGTGCTGAGGGCACACCCCCTTGGCTGGATTCAGCTGGCAAGGGGTTGGGGATGAAAGTGGCTCACATAGGCCCCTGCCCATGTAGAGTGACGGGTATGTCTGGTGGGGGTGGGGGGGCAGGTATGGGGAAGAGGCTCCTGGTGGGTCATCTGCAGGGGCTGTTGATGGCAATATGGTTATGATTTATCTGGGGGTGGGGGGGGTGAGAATTAAGGGACACGTGGCTGCCACCAAGAGGCCCTTGGCTGCATGTCTGAAGCTTACATTGTACTTATGGAAGAAGGTCAAATAGCGGATGACTCCGACCCAGACTAGCAGTGTTGAGGTGCCCAGGAGGATGCTGCAGACGTCGTAGCTTGCCAGGTTCTAGGGGCGGGAGTAGCGTCAACTCCATCCGGCCCTTCCCTGGGGATGGCATCGGCAGGGAGTGGGAGAGGGGGCCAGGGTCTGGAAGGAGATGGGGTGGGGAGGCAGGGCGCGGGCAGGACCCACCTTGGCTTCGATGCCAATCTTCATGATGGTACCCGAGATGGTGAGCATGTCGCTGGTGACCAGAAGGATGTACCAGCCATTGACAAATTCCAACCGCTCCCACAGGCTAATGACCCGTCCCCTCCGTCGCCACATGAACCTGACAAATTCCTGCAGGGGTAGGCGGGTGGGGTGAGGGCCGGTCTGGGCAGGGGAAGCTCACCACCCTGGCGGCCCCAAGGGTCCCAGAGCTGGGTGAGGCTGGGGGTGGCTCTCACATTCTGCAGGAGGAAGCCTCGGAGCAGTGAGCGGGCGCACAGCAGGAAGGAGAAGGCGCAGGTGAGGATAACAACCACGTCAAACAGGAGCCGGAAGCTGTTGTCTCCTGTGGGGAGGGGGCCAAAGGCAGGGCTGGGGATGAGGCAACTGGGCCAGGCCCCAGGCCCGGGGCGGGGCTTCAGGGCTGGTCAGTGGGTTCATAGGTTTCTCTGGGTGAGTCGGGAGCTTGGTCCATGCTGGTCTGGGGCTCGGGGCTCCCAGGGAAATTCAGAGACCCTGGGCAGCACTGGTTCGGGGCTTGGGGGCTCACCATGGCCAAAGACGCTGGGGTGCTTACACTCCTGGATGTGGGCCTGGGTCTCTAGGCTGATGGGGACACGCCCACTGTGTGCCTTATTGTCAAATGTGATCTGCAGGGGTATAGCGAGATGAGATGGGACAGGGTAAACCTCGGCAGACCCAAGGCTCTCAGACCTGCAGGAGGGATGATCTCTCCAGCCCCAGCCTCCCCCATCGGCCCCACACTGCCCCTGGCCCAGGGTCCCCCAGCTCGAGAGTTCAGGAGTCCTGTGCCCCGCCCCCCACCCTACCCCATCATGGGCTGGTTCCTCACCCACACCCCAGGGACCGTGGGCTCACCAGGATACTGAAGGTGTAGCAGTCTGGGATTTCATTGTTGATCAGGCTCTGGAGGTTAATGGTCTTCAGCTGGAAGTGGATGGTGACGTTGATCAGCCTGGGGGGGAGGCTTGGGTGAGGGGGTGGGTGGGCTCTGCCTGAGTGCCAGTGCTCTGCCCCATGCTGACTCTGCAGCTGGCACAGGAAGTGCTCACGTGGCAGCATTAGCTTGGCCTGCCCAGCCCCGGCTTGTGGGGAAGTGGTTGCCCCCTCCCCCAACACTGAAGATGCCTGGAGTCCTGCCTCCCCGCACCCCCAGCCCCCTCGATCGGTCAGACAGTACTTGTGGAATTTGAGCGTGAGGTTCCTGTAACTGGCGCTGCCATCCGAGAGGGAGAGATCATCACTGGGGGGAACGGGGGGTCTCTCAGGGGGGTCCACCCGGATACAGTCTGAGGACAGGGAGTCAGGGAGGGGACACTGCTGGCAGGGGAGGCACAGGCAGGTCTCCCCAGAGTCCCCGACAGCCCCCTTCCCTGCTTTTCCTCTCCCTTCGTATTTCCACATTTGTCTGTTTCCGCTGTCTACCCCACAAGGGTCAGGCCCAGCCTATCTAACCCCGTACACAGGCCCCAGTGCCTGGCGCTCCGTGGGCCCAGGTGTTTAGGGAATGAATGACAGTGAAACATAGCATGCAGCTCTGTCTGCACACAAGCAGCCTACGAATCATCACGTCATCCTCACCACCCTGTCTTCCAGACGAGCAGGAGGGATTTTCAAGTGGGATTTTAATCCTAGCAGCCCGGGCTCCTGACCACTGAGCCCTGCCCGGCCCACTCACCCGTGACGACCATCGGATCAATGTCAAATGTGTCGTTGGCTGGGTCCACGTGGCCCCGGTGGTAGTAGCACTGGCAGAGGGCCAAGGCTGAGCCGTTGGCCCAGGGGCCGCCCCCGCCCCGCACATAGGCATACCGGCCCAGGGACACGTTTGGGAGCGTCAGGTACTGCGGGCAAAGGAGGGGAGGGTCTGTCAGCCCCGCTTGCTCTCCCCTGAGGGACCAGCTGCCCACTGGCTCCTGGCCACCCGTACCTGGTCCACGGCATAGAAGATGGCCTGGTATAGCTGCTGCCGTGTGTAGGCTGCAAACGTGTCATCCGCCCCATCCGTGTAGCCCAGCAGGAAGAGGTGCCGGAAAGCGATGGTGTTCTCCTCCCGGAACGTCACTGCCAGCTGGTTGCTGAGCCCAAACAGGATGAGCTGGCAGGAGGGACAAGGATGATGGGAATCTCCCACAGTGCATGAGTGGAGGGAGAGAAGAGAGAGGGCCCTCCCCATGAGGGCAGGCCCTCCATACGTACAGGCCCTCCTGAGCGAATGGACTGAACTGCACAGGGTAAGTACCACTGCTGGGTTCCTTTTGCTGTTGTACAGTCGCTCAGTCGTTTCCGACTCTTTTCGATCCCATGGACTGCAGAACGCCAGGCTCCTCTGTCCATGGGATTTCACTGGCAAGAATGCTGCAGTGGGTTGCCATTTCCTCCTCTAGAGCATCTTCCCGACCCAGGGATTAAACCTGCATCTCCTGCATTAGCAGGTGGGTTCTTTACCACTGAGTCACCTGGGAAGCCCCTCACTGGGCTCCTTTACTGACGGGAGATTAGAAGCATGGTGACATACCCAAAGTCACCAGACCAGAAGCTCTCATGGTGAGTCTGACTCATCATGGAGTCCTGGGAGCCCAGCACAGGTCCTGGGAGAGGGAGGGAGTGAGGGCAGTGATCTCTGCAGCCACCAGATCAGTTTTCTTTGAGGGTCGGCACAGCATCAGCCTGCCAGGGCCCACACGCCAGCTCCCAAGGCTTAGTTGCTGTGTGACTTTGGACAAGTCCCTTAACCTCTCTGAGCCTCATTTGTCTCATCTATAAAAAAAGGGCGACAACACTGACCAGACCTTAGAGGGCATTTGTGAAGCTTAACGGAGCTGCTCCCGTGCAGGCCCCAGAGGGCTTCCGACTGATGAGTGCCACTGTCACTATCATGATGCTGCTGCAGGGGCAGGACTAGGCTCTGACTCTAGGCTTTTCCCCTTCAAGGAAAACAGGGCCCACCGGTGGAATTCTGGGGGCAGGGGTGAGTGGTACAGGTCTCACCTGCACAGTGACCACCAAGATCTTCACCACTTGCAGCATAAGCTTGAAAGGCTTGCGACCCTTGGCCCGGAATTTATCACAGGGGCTCATGAAGAAGTACTTGAGACGGCGACGGAGATCTTCCTCTTCTGGAGGGGTTGAAGGGGCTGGGGAAGCCCCTGTCTGAGTCCCATATCCAGGGCTGGGTGTCAGAAGCCGCTCAGTCTCTGTGAGATGGGAGGGAGGGGGAAGTGGGGACCAGGCCGAGACAAGTTTACCTGCCGATAGGGGAGGCAGGTCCCAAGCTCCAGCTAAGAAAGAACTCTGGAAGATCTAAGGAAAACCAGAAAGTTTGTAACATTTTACAGATATTTGCAACAGTGCTGGTCAAAGACTATAAATCACTTGAAAGAGCCTGAACTGATTCCTGGTCCTGCCTCGGGGCACTTAGCTTTCCAGAGTCTCAGCTTCCTCGACTGCGAAATGGGGCAATAAATTCTCTCACTAGGAAGCTAAGGATTTGATACTTACATAGCATTCCATTCCTAAGCTTCAGTGGTTCCTCAACAAGTAGAGGCTATTCTATTTTTTTGTTTGTTTTTTTCCCCCATCTTTTTGGCCATGCCTAAGGGCTTGCAGGATCTTAGTTCCCAGACCAGGGACTGAACCCAGGCCACAGCAATGAAAGCACCAAGTTCTAACCACTAGACCACCAGGGAACTCCTGAAAGTGAAAGTGAAGTCGAGTCTGACTCTTTGTGACCCCATAGACTGTAGCCTACTATAGACTGTAGCCTACAGGCTTCTCCATCCACAGGGTTTTCCAGGCAAGAGTATGGGAGTGGGTTGCCATTTCCTTCTCCAGGGGATCTCCCCAACCCAGGGATCAAACCCGGGTCTCTCGCATTGCAGGCAGATGCTTTATCCTCTGAGCCACCGGGGAAGCCCAGGGAACTCCTAAATAGAGGCTATTCTAAGCACCACTGATTCCTTTCAGTCCTGACCAGCCCAAGAGGAAGTCCAAGTTTTCAGAAACTGTCAGGGTCATAGTTGATCACAGCAGCCAAGAATAGTCCCTGACATACCCCCATGATCCCCACTGGAAGAACCCTGTTTCATTCCAAAGCCTGGTTGGCTCTCTGCCTAGCCCAGCCACCAAGATGAAATGTGGACACTCTCAGAACCTGTCCCACAGGGAGGGCCACTTTCAGATCCCTTTGGCACTCAGATGCTGTTGTGGTTGTTTACAAGACAGCTGGATGGGAAGCCGGAGGGCGGGTCACCTCCCTGGCTGGGATCACAGCTAATCCACCCCAGGCTCCAATGACTAGGACATCTCTGAGGTGTCTGCAGCTGGTTTAAGAGGAGATGATCAACACACGGGCATTCCTCAGGCTCCCCTACGAGAGGCAACTGAGCTTCCATGGGTCTGGAGATCTGAAATTGAGTTAGGCGCCTGGGTTTAAAGTGGCAACCCCGCCCCAGCAGTCCTGCCTGGGTTTAGAAGCATTTGCCTCCTGGCCTGGGGAAGCAGAGTCTGGGAGTCTGACGTTGGAACGGGAGGGTGGGGGTGGGGGCTGGAGAAGCTGGGGCCGCGGTCGGAGTTTCAGCAGAACTGAGCAATCATAATCTAGGCTCGGGATGCAAATCCTGGGACCCTCGCCGCCGCGAGTCGGAGAAGCTGGCGGCTCGCCAGCTGCCTGAGTTGAAGGTACTCAAAGCACAGCCCGGAGTCCCGCCACTTAGAGGGGAGAAGCTGGTGCCCACCCGCCACATGTGGGCAGCCTGCCCTTTCTGCCTTTTCTCCTAGGCTCTAGGAGCCGTCAGTCCATACCGACGCCACCGGGAAGCTGAGAGGTGGGCATGGGAGCTGAGGAAAGGGAAACCCGGAGCTCCACAGTCCCAGGTAGGAGAAGCCGTCCGCAGGTTCGCAGCCCGCGTTCCGGAGCTCGCCGGGCTGTCTGCGCCCTCACCTGAGCCGCGCGGGCCTACGGGGACTGCCATGTCGGGGCCCGGAGCGCCGGACGCCGCCGGGCGCTGCGGGGCAGCCGGGGTCCGAAGGCCCCGCGCTGTCACTGCGGCCTCGCTCCCTGGCGGTGCAGCTTCAAACCCTCCCGCATCAGCTGACTCGCGCCTCAGACACGTGACCATCGCAGCCTGGGAGGCAGGCGACCAAATCCGGTCCCGCCCCCTGCGCCACGACATCCCCTGCCTGAGCACCGCGCAAGCGTGCCGCGGACGGCAGCTGGCTTCCTCTAGGCGGTCGCGAGGTCCTAGCGCCGAGGGTGCCAATGTGCTGGGGGATGGGCCGGCTGTGAGCGCGCGGACTCAGGACTGACTCGGTCCTGGCTCCCTGTCGTTCCGGCGTCCAGTGCCAATCTCTTGGCTTCCATGTCTAATGCTTGACCTCTTTCCCTCCGCGGTGTAGGATAATGATCCTGTCTCAAGGGTATCCCTCTCCATCCTTCCAGAAACCTTCCCTTACTCTCAACCCTCTCTCATCTGAACTATCATTAATCCTACTTCTTTCCCTAATTGTATCCTAAATAGGACCACTTGCCTCCACTCCTATGGCTGTCAGCCCAGAGTTTCCCAACATTCCTGGCTTGGACCCCTGCCACAACCTCCCTGATCTTAGACTCCTACTTCTGATCCCCCTCTCCATCCAGCAGCCAGAAGGGTCTTCCAAAAATAATTGATATCAGTCCTCTGTCAGAATCTGCTGGTAGCTTCCCATTTCTCTCGGATGACAAGCAAACTTCAATCTACTGGAGCCCTCTTTTCCAGCCCCACCTACTTCCTCCCCTATCTCATCTCAGTGGCCTCAGGGCCTTAGTACAATCTTCTTGCCTTAGGCAAGAAGGCAGGCAATTTGGGTTTAAATCTACACCCTCCCAACCACTACTTCTGTGTCTTTGAAAAACTCCTTTAAATGCCGTGTGCCTCAGTGTCCTCATTTGCAAAAGGGGAATACTCAGTTATCTGTCTCATGGAGCTGCTGAGAGAAATAAATGAGAGGGCTTCCTTGATGGTCCAGTAATGAAGAATCTGCTTATCAGTGCAGGGAACACAGATTCTATCTTGGTCTGGGAAGAACCCACATGGCAGGGAGCAACCAAGTCTGTGCTCCACAACTACTGAGCCAGTGCTCTAGAGCCTGTAAGTCACAACTACTGAAGCCTGTCTGCCTAGAGCCTGTGCTCCATAGGAGAAACTAAGGCAATGGGAAGCCCCGTGTACCACAACCAAGTGTAGCCCTTGCTCACTGCAACTAGAGAAAAGCTCACACACAGCAATGAAGACCCAGCGTGGCCAAAAGATAAATAAAATTACTTTTTAAAAAAGAATTAAGTGAGAAAATGCAAATTCATAGCACAAGTCTGGACCAACAGTAGTACTGAAGTAGCAGTGATTGGATTTACAAAGTCCTTCTACAGGGAAGCTGTCCCCTATTTAAATCAGAAGTCTTGTTATGCTTCTTGAACGCACCATACTTTATAGTTGCTTTTTAAGTGTTTCTGAACTCTGGGAGCTCTGTGAGAACCAAGGCCATGCTAATCTTGCTCCCTGCCGAGACTTGAGCAATCAACACATGTGTATTGAATGCATAAGCGAGTGACCTCTCCTTTGTCCTGTGGTGTACTTGCAATGTGGGCTTTGAAGGATAAGGGGTAAATCTGGGGAGCAGAAAGGGCAGGCTGCCCACATGGTTTCATATCAGCCTCTGCTATGCACCTGCTACACGTTCAATGTGTCAGAAATCCCACCACTCGTGGGAAAGTTAACTCTAAAAGGGAAGGAAGCAGCATAGACCAGACCGCAGGGTGAGTCCGCCCCTGACTGGGGTGGCTAAGTCTGGAGGAACAGAGAATGGCGACTGCTGAGATGGACCAGTATGAGACCTCCTGGGGGAAGCTGCCGCCAGGAGTATGTTTTTGGGGGAGCCAGGACAGTAAGGTTCCGTTTGTGTGCCTCGCTCCGGTAATGCCCTCCCATCTCCCCAGGAACAGGCTGCACATTAGAGAAAAAAGAGCAACAGCAGAACGATGACACAGAGCCAGGAGGCAGTGGGAGGCTTTTACTAACTGCACAACACACGCTTTCCCAGGCCCCTGCGGGTGCCAGCACGCCCTTCAGCCATCGGGCCCGAGCAGGGCTTCTTGCTCCTGCACCCACCTGGGACTCTCACCCATAGGGAGGGCTGGGCTGACAGTGTCACGGATGGGAGAGCCGCGGTCAGGGTGGGACTTGGAGTTGGAGTCAGGGCTGGGCACAGGATCTATGTTGGGGCTGGGACCAGATCTGTGGTCAGGGCTAGCCAGTAGGTCGGAACTGGCATTATGCCCAGGCTTAGGGTCAGAAGACAGGGCAGAATCAGGGCTGGGGCTACATCTAGAGCCACTGGTGGGTTTGGGGTTGGGATTGGGGAGGGAGCCCAGCGCAGAGCCAGGGTCACGGTCAAGGCCAGAGCTAGGGCCAGGGCTGAGCACTGAGACAGCATCCGGACCCAGGAGAGAGGACTGCCCTGGTCTTAGCATCGAAGCAGGACTGAGGCCCAGGCCGGCAGCGGCAGCGGCGGCAGCCGCAGCTGCAGCCGCACCCTCGTGCACGCGCTTGTGCTTGGTGAGGCTGGAGGCTTGGCCGAAGGCCTTGCCGCAGAGCTGGCAGCGGTAGGGGCGCTCGCCCGAATGCACATGTAGGTGCTGTAGCAACGCGGAGCTCTGCCCAAAGGCCTTGGAGCAGTGGGGGCAGGCGTAGGGCCGCTCGCCCGTGTGCGTGCGCAGGTGATGCTGCAGGTTGGAGCTCTGGCCAAAGGCCTTGCCGCAGTGGGGGCAGCGGTAGGGGCGCTCGGCCGTGTGTGTGCGCTGGTGCTGCAGCAGCGCCGAGCTCTGCCCGAAGGCCTTGCCGCATTGCGGGCATGGGTACGGCCTCTCGCCCGTGTGCGTGCGCAGGTGCTTCAGCAGCGCCGAGCCCTGCCCGAAGCCCTTGGCGCACACCGGGCACTTGTGCGGCCGCGGGCCGCCGTGCGTGCGCAAGTGCTGCGCCAGCAGCGAGCCGTGGCCGAAGGCTTTGCCACACACCGGGCAATGGTGAGGCTTCTCGCCACTGTGGCTGCTGCGGTGCTTGAGCAGTGTGGAGCGCCAACCGAAGGCCTTGCCGCACGCGGCGCACTGGTACGGCCGCGCGCCAGTGTGGATGCCCCGGTGCTGCGCCAGCGTGGCGCCGTGGCTGAATGACTTGCCGCAGTCGGGGCAGCGGTAGGGCTTCTCGCCGCTGTGCGTGCGGCGGTGCTGGCTAAGCCCCGAGCTGCGGCGGAAGGCTCGCCCGCAGTCGGGGCAAGAGAAGGGCCGGGGCGGGCTGGCAGGTGCAGGGAGCACCGCGGGGGCAGCGGTCAGGACCTCAGGAGTGGCAGGGAGGTCGGAGGAGAGGGAGTCCAGGTCTGGGGCGGCAGTGGGACTGAGGGTGTCGCTGTTAGGGTCGAGGATCAGGGGAACCGGGCCGATGACGTCGGGGTCGTCGAAACTTGAAGACAGGGGGTCGAGATCTTGGGGGTCGGAGTCACGGATCCCCGAGATGGAGCCTGGAGCATCCACCTCGGCATCCAGAGCCTCGGAGACAGGCTCCAGATCTTCATAGCTGGGGTCCACGTCCTCAGAGACAGTATGGAGGTCTTCCGGCTCAGGCTCCGGGTTTGCGGAAGCCGGGTCCAGCTCTTCTGGGTCGGGGTCTAGGTCTTCTGAGTCCGTGTCAAGCTCTTCATAATCGGGCCTCCTGCCTTTGTGGCCTGGGTTCCTGACTAAGACGGAACGCCTCATCCCTGGTGTGGAAGTACCGGCTTCTGGGGCAGGATCTACGGGGTGAGGGCAGAGGGTGAGTGGAGAGTAGTTTCTGGGGAACCAGGGGTCTCTTTTGGAGCCTGGGCAGGGAAGGGAGAGGGAGTTGGGCTGTACCCCAGATCCCGCTTTGGGGTAAACACACAGATCCTTCTCCTGTCTCGTGCTACAGGGAGACTGCACTGGCTCCTGTGCAGAGGGACCCTGGTGGGACATGGGGAGGGGCCTCCCTTCTCAGCCCCACACCTGGATAGAAGTCAGGGGACCCAGCACTAGAGGTCTCCAGCACCCAGCTCCATGGCTCCGCCCCTCTCTCCATCCTGGGCTCCTCCTCTGGTGGGAAGCTCAGGTCCTGTGGAGGAGAGACAGTCCCCTTGACCATGGCCCCTTTGAGGGGAAGAGGGTGGGTGTCTGTGTTCCTGTGCTTGCTCTAAGTACATGGCCTGAATTCCAGTCCCCTTGTTGGGGGTGGCATATTTTGGGGTTCCTGGTAGGGAACTTGGCTCACCTCCTAGAGAGGAAACATTGTGATCTCTGAAGCCTCTATCTATGGGGGATAAGTGTGTGTGTGTGTGTTGGGGGGGTGGGCAGACAACATCTGGTACTCCTCCTGGGTCACTGGGGGCACGCAGGGAGACCCTTCCTGGGGAAGAGACAATCTGAATTCCAAACTTCACAGTCCTGGGGTATGACTAAGTGTCAAAACACCTATGTTGTCTTAGATAGAAGATCCTGAATGCTGATTTCTAAAGTTAGAGTGTGCGTGGGGAACCCTGGAGGGGGGCAGGGAGACCCATGGACCCATTATCCAGGAGAGTAGGGACAGGTGTCAGTATACCTGTTTGCCCGACTGGATAGATCCTGAATTCTAACCCCTAGCTTGTTAGTTGCTTAGTCCAGTCCAGCTGTTTGGTATTTCATGGACTGTAACCCACCAGGCTTCTCTGTCCAAGGAACTATCCAGGCAAGAAAACTGGAGTGGGTAGCCAATCCCCTTCTCCAGTGGATATTCCCCACCCAGGCATCAAACAAGGGTCTCCTGCATTGCAGGCAGATTCTTTACCATATGAACCACCAGAAAACGCCTAGCTGCGGGGTAGGCAAAACAACAAACTGGGCTTCTCTTTGGTTACTGGAGGGCCCCTGGGCCATCTCCTAGGAAGGAATGATTTCTTGAGTGACTGACTCCACAGCTGAAGCATGGAGATGGTCCTCTCTGAGAAGAAAGATCCTGAATCCTACCTCCATGGCTGGAGTAGGGAGTGGGACAGAGAAAGAAGCTGGGACCCCTTCTGGGGAGCACTAGGAGCTCAGGATTATCTGCAGGGGAGGTGATGCCCAGCCCATGGCTAGGCCTGGTGGGGGGAACAACAAATAGATCTATTATTGGGAGGGGGGTTGAGGTGGGGGTGGGTGTGCATTGGAGGGCACTTTGGCTCTCCTTTGGGGGAGGGGGACCTTCTGAGCCACAACCCCAGAGCTGGGAGTGGATACACACACAGAGAGGCCTGAGTTTCTAGTTCACCTCCTCACATTCCATGATGGAGGGTGGGGGGACAGTGATGGGTCACCCCTGGCTTCTCTGTAGGGGGAAGACACTTAGATTGGCTCCTGAATTCCCACCTCTGAGCTACAAGTAGCAAGGAGACATAACTGGGGTCTTTCCCTGAGTTCCTGGGGGGCAGGTGGAATCCTGGATCACCTCTTGAGGAAGGGGCTTCCAGTGCTCTGGACTCCAAGACTGGAAAGTGAGGGGAAACAACACCTGGGGTCCTGGGGGAGATCCCTCTGGAGGATGGGTCTCCTGAACTCCAGACCCCAGGCTGGAAGGTCTGAGGGAACAATACCTGGGGTCACTCCTGGGCTCCTGGGGTGGGGGATCCGGATCGCCTCCAGGGGAGGGGGCGTTCTGGACTTACGGCCCCCCACCCCCAGCCGAGGGGTGCCCCCCTCCCCTACCTCCCGATTGACGATTGACGGCGCCCAGCTTGGGCTGGGCCCTCCCCCGGGGCCGCAGCGGCGGAACCGGCGCGCTAGGCCCGCAGGTCGCGCGGCCCCCTCCCATCGCGCCCCAGGCTCTGCTCTCCCCGGGCGGGCGGGCGAGCGGGGCAGCGGTGGAGGGTAGGACAGAGGTCGCCCCAGGCCGCGCCCCGCGCTGGGGGCCCCCCGCGCCCGCCCCCCTCATCGCGGCCCCCGCCCGCCCGGCCCGCTCGCGGGGACACTCACCCGGCGCCCCTCTCCCCTGCCCGGCCCGCCGCGCCCGCCGGCGCCCCCGGGGCCCGCAGGAAGCCCCCCGCCCGCCAGCCCCGCCGGCGGCCCCCTCGGCCCTGCGGCCCCGCCAGGCGCTCCCGGGGAGCGAGAGGGGCCGGCCGAGGGCCGCAGCGGGGGCTGCTGGGACTTGTAGTTCGCCCGCGCCCGCCTCGGCCGTCGCCATCGCTGCCCCCGCCCCCCGGGCCAGCCTTTGTCCCGGCCCGGCCACCCGGCCGCGCGGCCGCGCCTTTGTCTGCGCCGGGCCCCGCCCGCGCTGTCCCCGCCGCCATCCCCTCTCCTCTTCTGCTTCTCTCCCAGCGGCTCTTGATCCCTCTCCGCCCCTGTCTCTCTCTCTGTGTCCCTTCTCTGTCCCTCCGTCCCTTTATTTCCATGTCTTGGCCTCTCGTCACTTTCTCTGCCTCCATCCCTCTGTCTCTGCATCCTCCTCCTCTCTCTCCCTGTCTCTGCCTCCTGCCCGTGTCTCCGACTCTGTCTCTCTTTCTCTCTCTCGTTTCCAGGAACACCAAACAGTCTCTGTCTCTTGCAGACGGGCAACACACATCAGCATAGTTCAGACGCTGAGAATTTACAAACTTGTGGTATCTTTGCTCAGTCCAGCGTTTTCGCTTTAAGACTCCTCCTCCGAGGAAAAGAGCTGGGGATACTCCTCCTCCTTCTCCTCCCAGGGTCATGCAGGGCTGTCACTGGTGGGCTCCCCGTGCCTGTTCCTCCTTCTATAAGCCAGGTCTAGTAAGCAGTCTGGGCATACTTTACCTGGAGATGAAGATCCCTGTGAAGAGGGAATGAAATACAGCCCTGGCAGCTGGCAGCTGGGCTGTGATGTTCTTAGCAGAACATAAACAACAGGTCTCAGAATATAAACAGTCATCACACAAGGCCGCTCTGTGACCGAGTCTGAGCTGAGATAGACACAAGGACACTGCAACCTCAAAAATGAATACATACCCTGTGCCTCCTACTAACAGAGATGACTGCCGCTTCCTCCCAATGACCACCCCACATCCATCCTCCTACATCTAAGAATCACCAAAAGACCCAGTCACCAATCTGCTCCCTCACAGTGCCAGGCTAGAATTGCTCTACTCTCCTCAACTCTACTTAAAACTCTCCAGCACAAGCCTGAATCTTATGAGAAGCCTTTCTGTCCTCCACCTCTCTCCTCTGGAGATACCCTGCTAAGGGGTCTTCCTTGCTGCACAAGCTAAAAAAAAACAAACTTTTTTTGACTACCGGTGTGCTTCTGATGGGGCTTCTCTGTATTCTTGTCTGGAGAATCCCATGGACAGAGGAGCCTGGAGGGCTACAGTCCATGGGGTCGCAAAGAGTTGGACATGACTGAGCGACTAAACAACAACAACAAAAACAAGTGCTTCTGATGGTCCTTGGCTGGTGAATTTTGACACCACCTACCCTTGCATGTAGGTCAGGCCTCCAGGAGACTTTGCTCCTCCTTCTGGAATCTTCTAGATCTGGGCTGGACTTTTGGCCTGAGACCTGCTTTCTATCCCTCTGTGGAGAAGCCCACAGCAGATCTGAGACACTGCAATTGGATTATGTTCCTGGATCCTTATCCTGCTGGATGATCCCATTACAGTAATACTTGTAAAGACAGCTGTTGCTTCTTCTGTCTGCCTAGTCTCAGTCTCTCTCTTGTTTTCCCTTTGTGTAGCCCCTACCACTACTCCAGACAGACCTGTGTCTAACACAGCCCCCAGGGTCTTGTAATCGAAACTTATCAACCTGAGAACCTCCCCGCTTGGCCACAAGGATGAGGTCTGGGATGAAGCCACGTAGCTGGAGGATCTCTTTCTTCCTCTGGGATCATGAACTGTTCACAGGACCTCATTCTACCTGCACCCACCTTCCTCAGTTGTGTGGAAGAACAGTCTGCAGACTGAAGTCAGTCTGTACCAGGATGTAGAGGTGAGAGTCAGAGAGACAGCCGTAGTTATATTGGTTGAGCTCCTCAGTTCAGTTCAGTTCAGTCACTCAGGCGTGTCCGACTCTTTGCAACCCCATGGACTGCAGCACGCCAGGCGTCCCTATCCATCACCAACTCCCGGAGCTTGCTCAAACTCATGTCCATTGAGTTGGTGATGCCATCCAACCTTCTCATCCGTTGTTGTCCCCTTCTCCTCTCACCTGCAATCTTTCCCAGCATCAGAGTCCTTTCCAATAAGTCAGTTCTTCGCATCAGGTGGCCAAAGTATTAGAGTTTCAGCTTCAGCATCAGTCCTTCCAATGAATATTCAGGACTGATTTCCTTTAGGATGGACTAGTTTGATCTCCTAGCAGTCCAAGGGACTCTCAAGAGTCTTTTCCAACACCACAGTTCAAAAGCATCATTTTTTTGGCACTCAGGTTTCTTTACAGCCCAACTCTCACATCCTTACATGGCTACTGGAAAAACCATAGCTTTGACTAGACAGACCTTTGGTGGCAAAGTAATGTCTCTGCTTTTTAACACGCTGTCTAGGTTGGTCATGGCTATAGCCAGGTTGAGCTCCTGGGTACAGCCATACCTGAAGCCCTCAGTCTTGTCAGTGTCACAAGCCAACCAATTTCTGGGGGATTTAAGCTAGTTTAGTGGGTTTCTGTTCCTTGCAGTCATGACAGTCTTGACTAATTTATAAATTAGTTTCGGGAAAGGGAAGGGTATTG
Source organism: Capra hircus (assembly GCF_001704415.2). NCBI lineage: Eukaryota > Metazoa > Chordata > Mammalia > Artiodactyla > Bovidae > Capra > Capra hircus. The sequence goes on along the minus strand of NC_030814.1, from coordinate 96,249,937 downwards.
AAGGAAATAACTTAAACTGTGAAATTGGCTGAACAAAGGTAAAATAGAGGGCCAGGGCCACCACAGACATATATATATACATTATGAATAGGACTTCAGGCATTGTGCTTTGCACAACCTCCCCAGATGTATGTCACACCCCGTAGAAGAGCCTTTTTCTGGAGACCAGACATCTATTATGTAGAAAAATGGCTAATTAAATTGTTGCCTGTTTTATCTTGGCACTCTAACAGTGTGTCACCTGAGACTGTGGCTCAAGTGCCTTTGGAGGAAAACATCAGGATGTTGGAATACCTGGGAGCTTCCATGAAGTCTTCAGCAAGGTCTTATAAGATAAACTCCCTCTATCTGCTCTTTCTTAAAGCAAAGTTAGCACTTCTTTGATTTTGTGAGAGTGCCAGAGCTCAATTCTCTGCCCCACGTTAAAAAAACTAGGAATGAGATAGGGAGATAAGGCTGGGATTATCAGAAATCTGGTGGGTACTTTCAAACACTGAACACTGCCTGTCTCTAAAGGCACAATTACCCTCATTGGGACGAGCCTATTGGCTGAGTCTGTCTGCTCTCTAGATTGTAACCTGGGGCAAGATAGATGCTATGGGGATGGGCAGGCACAGGTCTGTTGCTAGGAGACAGGATCTACCAAGGTTGGCCTCCAGACTCCAAGATCCTGGTGAGGTTTGGAGAACCAAATCATCTGGGCATCCAACCATAGCATCCCATCCCTCTGGACACAGTGATTGGTTCGTGGCTGGACATGTGACATAAATGGGTCAATCAGAGTGTTCCTTACTTTCTAATGTGAGACAGCTCTTCCTTTAGGGCCTAACTATTAGGATTTGGATTTTGTTTTGGTTTTGTTTTTTGCCACTGCTTGGACTGAGAGGCAGCAAGGCAGAAAGCATGCCTGATAAGGAATTGGCAGTCTTGCTAATTACAGACTTTCTTAAGTCAATAAAATCCCTGTCTGCTTGAGCACATAGAGCTAGGTTTCTGATACTTGAAATAGAAATACCTAAGACCTTCCTTAACAAAATTTAGGCACTGTTCATTGAGCTGCAGCCAAGTGTGAGGCCCTGTTTTAAGATGGTACATGCACATTGTATTGATTCTTTGTAACCCTCCATGAAGGAGGAACTGTTGCTCTCCCCAATTTTTCACATAATGAAAGTGAGGGTGAAAGTATGAAATCATTTGCTGAAGGACAGAAAGAGATAAGTCTGATGCTTAGTGATGAGTACCATTGACAAGAATGTTTTCCTTTAAAAATTCATCTGTTTGGGGATTTCCCTGGTGATCCAGTGGTTAAGAATCTGCCTTGCAATGCAGGAGATGAGGGTTCAATCCCTGGCCGAGCAACTAAGATCCCCACATGCAGGGGCAGCTAGGCCCGAGAGCAGCAACTACTGAGGATGTGCACTCAAGAGCCCGTGCTCCACAACAAGAGAAACCCCTGCACACTGCAACTAGATAAAAGCCCGAGTCACGACAAAGACCAAGCATAGCCTAAATACAAAAAGAGTCATCTGTTTTCCCATATTCAAGACTATTTCATCTGGGCTTCCCTGGTAGCTCAGTAGTTAAAAAGAAAGCTGCCTGCCGACGCAGGAGACAAGGGTTTGATCCCTGGTCTAGGAAGATCCCACAGGCCATGGAGCAACTAAGCCCGTGCATCACATCTATTGAGCCTTTGCTCTAGAGCCTGGGAACTGCAACTACTGAGCCCTCATGCCACAACTGTTGAAGCTCAGGAGCTCTAGAGCCTGTGCTCACAAGAGAAGTCACCGAAATGAGAAGCTCATGCGCTGCAACTAGAGAGTAGCCTCCACTCACTACAACTAGAGAAATGCCCAAGTAGCAGTAAGGACTGAGCATAGTAAAAAAAGTAAATACATAAATTAAAAAAAAAGATTATTTTATTCATCTAGCTTTATAAGCCCATTTGGTTTTTATAGTTCATATGACATGCCTTTTTTGGAAAGTAAGTGGAATATAGGAGGGATAGACATAAATCCATAACATAAAATCAGAATCATCATAATGTAATTTCTTCTTATACTGAAGACATTTCGAGTAAAGTTTCTCTTCTTTCCTGGCAACCCATACTGGGACTTGTCAGTTCCTTGGTTAGAAAATGCAAAAATCTGCCTCCTTGTAACTCCTACCTCTTATTTCTCATCTGGTGTCTCAGCAGTTTAAACCATTCTTAGAACCAGGCAGGAACACGCATAATCCTGCAACTGGAGCTACACAGAACCGAAGCAAAATTTCTGAGCTTCCTGGTAGGCAAGGCAAAGAGGATGAGTCCCTTTGTACATACAGTCTGGCCAAGCAGCAGACCAGCTTTACCAGGAGCACCTGATTTTGTCGTGGGAATCACTGGAGAATGGGTTTATTGCAGTGGTCCTCAACCAGGGGCAACTTTCCCCCTCAAGGGACACTTGGCAATGCATGGAGACATCTTTGGTTGTCACAACTGGGTAGGGGAGGAGAAATGTACTACTGGCGTGTGGTGGGTAGAGGTCAAGGATGATGCTGGCCAGCCTGCAATGCATGAGACGACCTCCAACCACCAGGAATGATCCTATCCAGAATGCTAATAATGCTGACATTGAGAAAGCCTGTTATTATCATGGAGTAATTCACAAGAGTGTCATCTGCATCATTAGTGGAAGCAAACAGAAGAACTGTCCGGCCTCTAGCAGACCTTCTCATGGTCAGTGTGGATACCATGATTGCAGCCAAAAGGGCCATCTTGTCCCAGTAGGACCTCAAATTGGACTCCTCTCCTTCCTGTGGAAATGACAGGCTGGTCTCACAGGATTATTGCCCATGCGGAAAGGACTGCTGGCCAGGCTTGAGGCTGACCTTTAGTGGCCCATTGGATTGGGGGTCTTGTGAAGGTCTGTCTACAGGGTCAGGAAATTATGTTCATTCACTGAAACCGGATTCTCAACAGCCTGTCGAGGCAGGGCCCAAGCACAGTCACCAAGACCCATCTGATCATTCCAGACAGAGCCAACTTCTTGGTGTTGATTGCACCAGACCGCCAAGATTGTCATGGTGGGTTGCTGTCCAAGGTACCGGTCCTTGACATGCTTGCTAAGCCCTGTCACCCACTGGCTTCAAGGGCCCACCCCAACCTCCTCCTTTCTACCCCTTTCATTCTGTCTCTGGCCTAACACCTGCCGCCCCTTGGACCTGATTATATCCTGATGACTTTTGTTGTTTTTCCCTTCTCACCTGGGGGCCAGGTTCCCAGCCAGCTAGTGCACCAACCATTCAGCTTCCAGCCTCTGCCCACAACAGGGTAAATTGCTGGGCCATTCTCATGTCCACCCTTTCATGCCCCCTCTGAGCCCCAGCCAGCATCTCAAGGATTGAAAGCTCCTTCCTCCCCCTCCTCTCCTTCATCCTTGTAAGGGAAGCTCTCCTTTCTTAACTCCCAGCCACAACCTGACTAGTGTGTACATTTCTCAGTTATAACAATCTAATGAGAGAGATTGTGTCCAAGTGGTGCTAGTGGTAAAGAATCCACCTGGCAATACAGGAGACATAAGAGACGCAGGTTCAACCCCTGGGTTGGGAAGATGCCCTGGAGGAGGGCATGGCAACCCACTCCAGTATTTTTGCTTGGAGAATCCCATGGACAGAGGAGCCTGGCAGACTATAGTCTATGGGGTCTCAAAAGGTCATACATGACTGAAGCAACTTACCTCGTGGCACACACACAATGAGAGAGAGCTATTATTTATCTCCATTTTATAGATAAGGAACCAGAGGCTCAGAGGGGTCAAATGACCTGCCCAAGAATACTTTTCAGGACATGGTGGAGTCAGGATTTGGACTCTCCATTCAGTTCCAGGAGTCTGTGATCTCAGTCTCATGACACTGCCTCATTCACTCACATCATTCAGAGCTTGTGACAGCAAACTCCTTACATGAGTCCAACCACCAAGCCTTTGCACAAACTGGGATGGCCTCCCTGCCCAGAATGGGACAACACCCAGGGTCTGCAAAAGGGCTTCTCCCTGGAGTCATTCTCTCTTGTACATTCTCCCCGACCTCCACCCTTCATCCCGCAAGCCCCCTATCTCCTGGAGGAGGGCATAGCAACCCACTCCAGTATTCTTGCCTGGAAAATTCCACGGACAGAGGAGCCTGATGGGCTACGTCCATGGGGTTGCACAGAGTCAGACTGAGCACACACGCATGGGTTGCCAGAGCACTGTTTATTGCTGGCTAGGGCATGGGTAGATAGGGGTCTGGGGGGTCCGAGGGTCCACTTTCCGAGCCCCACAGCCCCACTGATGAAGAGAGCCCAGGGGCAAGTGACTCTCCTGGAAGTCGTCCCATCTTAGCACTGCTGGGCCCTGGTACTTGAAGGTAAATTCATCCTTGTTTAGGGTTGAGAAGAAGCGCTGTTGACCCAGCGGGGGCTCCAAGTGGCTATACTTGCACTGTGGAGTCAGGGTGGGGGAGCCTGGCAGGGCAGCCTGGAGGGCGGCCCACCCACCCAGGCCACCCTGGGAACACGAAAGTGTGGGGAGAGACTCAGCCGGTTTGGCCCATGACTGGGTCCTGGAGAGGTGAGCCAAAGGTTGGAGTGACACAGGAGCTGGATGAGAAGCTGAGGAGAAACCAGTGCAGGCCCCAGGAGAGACCCCGTGGCCTTGTTGACTTCAGGTGATTCTGAGCTCACCCTCAGCTTGGAATGTAACTGTGGCTCACCACCGTTGCCCCTGAACTGACCGTGATGGGCCCCTGAGCCTTGGGTGACCCTAGAGTGACCCTGAGCTGTGAAGTGAAAGTGTTAGTCACTCTTTCGTGTCTGACTGTTTGTGACCCCATGGACTGTAACCCACCAGGCTCCTCTGTCCATGGAATTCTCCAGGCAAGAATACTGGAGTGGGTTGCCATGCCCTCCTTCAAGGGATCTTCCTGACCCAGGAATCCGACCCATGTCTCCTGCCTTGCAGGCAGATTCTTTACCGTCTGAGTCACCAGGGAATCCTGACCCTGAGCAGATGTGAGACTAATTCTGATCTGAGAGGTTACCTGGTTAAGGAGATACCCTCTCTTCCTCCCTCACCCGCTGTAGCAGCTCCTCCGTCACAGAGGCTGGAGCTATTCCGTGTGGCTTCAGCATCTTCCGGTTCGTGGTTAAAAAATCTACGTCTGGAGATTTGGGTGGGGTGGCTGAGCTGAGGGGTTGAGGGAGGAAAAGCAAAGCCCAGGGGGAAAGGACGTGGGAGACTAAGGATGCAACAAGGGTTCAAGGGCGACGCCTGGGTTTCCACTGAAGTTGTCAGGGGAGGAGGATGCTTAGGAGGCAGGGAGGGTAAGGGAGTCAGGGGGGCACTGAGGTGGCCAGGGGTGGGGCAAGGGCAGAAGATCCGGGGTGAGGGGCTGGTGGGGGGCCAGGAAGAGTGGACTAGCTGGTCAAAGGGCGGAGCCAGAGGAGGAAGAGAGCTGAGAGTCTTGAGAGGGTGGATATGGAGAGGAGAGGAGCCATACCAGAGGGGCGGAGTCATGCAGGGATGGAGGGGGTTGTTGAGAGTCTCGATGACGAGGGCATGAGGCTGTTCAGGGTCAGAGCTAGCAATCTTGGCCCAGGGCGTGAGATCTAACCCTTCAGGAGGCGGAGCCAGAGGCCGGCAGTGGGCGAGGTGGTATTGGCTGGGGGCGGGACCACAGAGGTAGCAGGGGTAGGGCGGGGCTTCCTAAGGTGGGCGGGGCCTCGCTCACCACCGGTGCCCTCCGGCAGGTTGCTGCGCTGCAGGTGGAGGTTGGGCGCTTTCGGCGGCTTTGGCATCCCAGGGGGTAAATAGTCCGTGCCCATGGAGGTCTGGAAGAACTGTCCGAGCAGCGACGGCTCCCCTAGGGTTATGTGACTCTGCAGTGTCTCATGAGGCACGTGGCGGCTGGCTAGCTCGCTCGTTTGCAGGGGCTGTAAGGACCACAGGGCATCTGGGAAGCTCCTCTCGTCACGGAAGTCCCAAGGCCGGGGATGAAGTTCAGAAGCGGGAGCTGTGTGACCTTGGACGGCTCACACTCTCCCCGGGTCCCACGTGATGGCGCTGGGAATTGGTACTGTTATTTCAGTTTACAGACAACCACTGAGGTATGAAACGGTTAAGCGGCTCGCCCTACATCCCGCAGATAGATCCAGGAGATCCCTGTACACATGTCCAGCTCCCTCCCACATCAGGGCCTCTGCGCTTGCTATCATTCACTCTGGGAAACAGAGACAAGCCCGTTTCCCTGACTTGCCCTGCAGCCTTTCGGCTTCCTGCTGACCTGACGGTAGAAGAAGTGTGTGGAGGTGGTGAGGCTCCCCGGACCGGCACACCCGTTTCCTTCCAGGATGTGTGACTCCGGAGTCTGGTTGCGGTGAAGAAGGAAAGGTTCTGCCAGTGGCAGAGTAGGTCCTGAGCAACGCTGGGTGGCTGTTGTGGGAGTGAGGGGGCAGGGCAGGCAGCCGGATCTCACCTGGCTCCCGGGCATAGAAGTGTTCCCTCTTGGTGGTCCTGTCGTGGAAGAGGCCATCCCCAGGACGGATGTTCACACAGTGGATGTGGGCTGAGGCCTGGGCCTTGTCATACCTGCAGGTAAGGGGATGGGAAGCAGGAAGTGGATCCATCTGATCTGGGCCCTTACAACTCCCAGGAAAAGGGAGGGAGGGACAGGCTCCCCAATGGCTAAGCTGTGTAGTGCTAATTGTGAGTGATCCGGCACAATAGTGGGCCTTGCCTGTGGGTGATGGAGACTTCAAGGGCACAGTGCTGGCCCAAGAGACTTAGGTGACCCACCCCACGTATCACTGAAAGCCCTTTCACCCTGTCTTGGTAGAAAAGGCCATGGTTCCTTTGTACCTGTCCCGGGGCAGATCTGGAGGCCCATAGGCTTGTTTCTGTTCTGTGCACATGGGCCTGTAGCCAATCTTGAAGTCTCCCAGTCCTATGCTGGAGGAGGCCTGTGGGTGGACAGGAGTGGGGAGGGCAAGACCACCCAGTCCCCATTGCTGCTCCTCCCCCTGACCCCCCACCCTCAGCACCAGCCTGGTCTCAATTTACCCTCTTACACGGCAAGACAGGTGGGCCTGGCAGGGCCTGGAACTGTCGCTGGTAGGAGGTGCTGTCATCCTGTCTTTTGTGCTCCCACTGGAGGGGATTGGGCCCACCTGAGGATGAGCAAGAGGAGAAAGAACGGGATCAATTCTTGGCAGCTTCAGGACCACTGGGATTCTATTCCTCGCCTGGGAAGGGCAGGTGGGCAGTCCAGACTAGCTTAGTCAAAGGCCTATCTGGAAAACATCAAAAATAATAAGAAGTAGGGACTTCCACGGGGTTCCCTGGTAGTTCAGTGGTAGACAGTCCACCTGTAATGTAGGAGCCGCAGGCAAAGCAGGTTGGATCTCTGGGTTGATCCCCTGAAGACCCACTCCAGTCTTCTTGCCTGGAGAATCCCATGGGCAGAGGAGCCTGGTGGGCTACAGTGCATGGGGTGACTCCCAGTGCAGGGGGCCTGGGCTCATTTAATTTCTGGTCAGGGAACTAGACCCCACATGCCACAATGAAGATCAAAGATCCCAGGAGCCAAAACTAAGACCCGGTACAGCCAAATATATATATATATATATTTTAATGACAATAAGGGAGTTCCCTGATGGCCTAGTGGTTAGGATTCCAGGTTGTCACTCCTGTGACCCAGGGTCAGTCTCTGGTTGGGAGCTGAGTTCGCACAAGCTATATGTTCCTCTGAGTCACAGAATTGGAAAAATCATACAAATGACAGCGACCCTTTGTTGCTATCTGGCAGGCACCTCCTGCACTCGGGGTTCTTTTGGCTTCACCAGTAACTATAAAACTGGTTGTTGCATCCACTTGGCAGATGAGTAAACTGAGGCTGGAAGAGGTTGTCTTCCTCAGAGTCACACAACTACTGAGGTGGCAGGGCTGGGTGGTAGAGGTGGAGGACACTTAGCAGATTTGTTTAACCCCAAACCAGCTTCATGACTCTGCCCACAGCAAAGCACCCTGGAGAGCTTTGGGAGATGTGCCCATTCTATGGATGCAGAAACTGAGGCTCAAGGAGGTTCCAGGGTTTCTCAGCCTCTGCGCTGTTGACATTTAACATGAAAGTGAAACTGTTAATCGCTTGGTTGTGTCCCACTCTTTGAGACTCCATGGACAGTAGCCCGCCAGGCTCCTCTGTCCATAGGGTTTTCCAGGCAAGAATGCTGGAGTGGGTTGCAATTCCCTTCTCTAGGGTATCTTTCTGACCCAGGGATTGAACCCGGGTCTCCTGGATTGGCAGGCAGATTCTTAACCAACTGAGCCACCAGGGAAGCCAACATCTGAATAATTCTTTACTGTGGGGAGCTCCCCTATGGGAGGTAAGATGTTTAGTAGCATCCCTGGCTTCCATCAACTCCCTGACAGTAGTATTCTCTCCTTCCCGTCGTAAAGACAAAAAGACGATCATCAGACACTGCCATGTGTCCACTGGGGGCGAGGAGCAGAATCCCTGCTTGCCGCGAGAATAAGTGTATCGGTGAAATTGCCTAGGGTGCCCGGGCCCGCACTCACAGAAGCGGCAGGCAGGCTCTCGGGGCTTCAGGCAAAGGTCGTGAAGCGGGAAGAACTCCCGGTACGTGGTGGGCGGGATGCGCAGCTTGGCTCGGTCGCCGGACGGCAGCGAGTCGCGGTCGAAGATGAGGCGCGCTCCGCGGGTGTGCTCGCGAGCGCGCTCCGACGGCTCTGGCCAGCTGTAGTCGCCGCGCGCGGTGGAGAGGCCGGTGCGCGCGCGCGCTTCCGCGTGCACGTGCAGGTGACTGGCTTGCGTGGCGAGTGTGCGCTCCCGCGCCAGCTCCCGCTCCTGCTCCCTCAACAGCACAGGTGGCGGGGGCTCATAGGCGCAGCGCGTCTCCGACAGGCGCTCCTGGCCCGCCCAGCGCGCATCCTTTTGGAAGAGGGATGAGCAGGGCGGCGGCGGGCACAGTGGCCCACGGATAGAGCCCGAGTAGGCGGGAAAGTCCCGGTGCGATGTGGGCTGCTTGGCATCCGCGTGCAGCCGCGGGTCCGGCCCCAGCGCGAAGTGCGAGGCCTTCAGGAAGTCCAGCCGGGACACTGGGCAAGGCAGGAGGGCGCCCGCGGCCATAGCGGGGGGAGATGCCACCTGCGAGGAGGCGGAGACAGGAATGAGCGGGTCGCACGGTGGGCTCGGGGTTGGAGACATCGTAACAGGTTTAAGGATTCTACTGGCGGTCCAGTGGTCAGGACTCCTAGCTTTCACTTCCAGGGACCAGGGTTCAACCCTGATCCGGGAACTGAGTGAGATCCCGCAAGCCCTGTGGTGTGGCCCTCACCCCCGCCCAAAAGAAACAGGTGTCGCCCCTTTGCCTGCCCGCAGGGAAAGTAGAGATAGAAATAACCACTTGTTTGGCATTTAGAGTGTGCCAGGCAGGGTTCTCGGAGAAGGCAATGGCAAGCCACTCCAGTACTCTTGCCTAGAAAATCTCACGAACGGAAGAGCTTGGTAGGCTGCAGTCCATGGTGTCGCTACTAGTTAGACACGACTGAGCGACTTCACTTTCACTTTTCATTTTCACGTATTGGAGAAGGAAATGGCATCCCACTCCAGTGTTCTTGCCTGGAGAATCCCAGGGACCGCGGAGCCTGGTGGGCTGCCGTCTATGGGATCGCACAGAGTCAAACACGACTGAACCCACTTAGCAGCAGCAGCAGCAGCAGCAGGCACGGTTCTAGGCGCCTGGAGAGGGTTCATCAACATACCTAGAGCCCTACCTTTGTGGAGATGGTAACGGGAACATACAATAATGAATAAATGTAATCACATCAACTGCAGAGTAAGTTACAAGGTGGTAAGTGCCTTGGGGGGAAAGTCACATGGCGTAAAGGATAGGGTTTGGGCTAGAAGCCTTGTTTTAAGTAGTCAGGAAAGGCATTCCTTGGTGGTGCAGTGGGTAAGAATCCACCTGCCATTGCAGGAAACATGGGTTCGATCCCTGGTCTGGGAAGATTCCATATGCTGCAAATCAGTTAAGCCTGTGGGAGCCACAGCTACCAAAGCCCACGCTCTAGGAGCCCATGTACCACAAGAGAGGCCATGGCATCGAGAAACACACACAGTGAAGAGTACCTCCCTGGCGGCCACAATTAGAGAAAGCCCACATGCAGCAACGAAGAACCAGTGCAGTCATAAATAAATGAATACATGCATTTTAAAATTAGTCAGGGAAGGCATCACTAAGATGATAGTTCAGCAAAGACCTGGAAAGAGGGGCAGTGGGGCATTTGGGTATTGGGGAGGGTAATAACATTCTGGGCAGAAGAAACAGCAGGTACAAAGGCCCTGTGGCTGCTGCAGAGACATAGGAATAGCTGCAGAATTAACCACTGCATTTGACAGTTTGCTACTGGGACCCATTCTCTTCACTATCAGTCCGTTGTGAAGACCATGGCCCTCCCCTCCTTCATGCCTGGGAAACCGCTTCTGTCTCTTCCAAGCTCTGGCCACTGTCCCATCTCTGCCATACCCCTCTCCTCACTGGTCTTCCTGCCCTCAACAATTTTCCTAGGGTCTGACTGTTCTTTCTGTCTTCTAGCTGTCTGCATTTTACACACCTCTTACTCATTTCTCTGACCTTTAGCTCCGGCCTCTTAGCACCCCACTTAGACTTTTTGGCTTTTGCTCAGAGCTGAGATGTCTCCCTCACCCGTCTCTGCCCCTCAGAGACCAGATCCTTGGATACCACCAACACCTCTGGCTCACTCAGCATCACCTCCTTCAGGAAGCCCTCCCAGACTGCTTCCGCCCACAACTATTGGTTCACATCAATCTCTTCAGAAAACACACATCAAGGGATTTTCTTTTTTTAACAAAACCACGGTGGTTTTTTTTTTTTTCCTGATCATTTTATCACCTAAAATAGTTGAAGATCGAGAAGCTTTCAAATAGTTTGTGGGAAAATCTGATGACTGAAATGACTAGCTGGGTCACCTTGGAATAATTAACTGGGCTCCTGTGAGCTTCATTTTGCTTCCTGATCAGGGTTGAAGAGAGTGCACCTACCTCGAGGGGGGGCATGGGAGCTAGTGAGTCTTAGAAGATGCACTAGGCATGGGCATGACCCTCGAGACTCCCTCAGTCCATGGTCTCCCAGAGGATGCTCAGATGTTCCATCTGGGGATTCATCCAAGTGTGGTTTGGCCCTGCCCATTGTGACCCAATAAGCTGCCTGGGATGATGCTGTCACAAGGGTCCCCCAGCAACTCTGGGGGCAACCAGGAGGAAAATCAGGAGCAAGGACAGAGGATCCTGCCCCCTGAGAGCTCGAGGGAGCCTGGACTGTGACTTGACTTCTCAAAAACTCAGTTTTGTCATCTGGAAAATGGGGCTGGAGATGGCAGCCATTTCAGTGGGGGAGGATTTGATGCCAGAGGCCACCTGAATGCATTATCACCATTTCCCCAGGTTTTATTTCTCATCAGCTTTCTAATGCTTGTCTGCACAGGATGGGCCAAACTCTCTGAGTCACCATACCTCTTAATGCCACTCCAGGGCTCATAGATCTCCAGGGTAGCCTAAAAGACATCTGTGCTTCCCACCTTCAGCCCCAAGACCACCAGGAACCCACGTGTATTTGAACACGCAGGGCTTGTTATTTGCAGCAGTGGGTACAATGCATGTCATGGATCTGGGCTTTGTCTTCGGTGCTTCCAGGAAAGTTTCAATATGTGGGACTTTGCTGTGTATTGGATGCTCTGTAAAGAGCAATACTGCATAGGAACCTGGGATGTTAGGTCTATGAATCAAGTCAAATTGGAAGTAGTCAAATAGGAGATGGCAAGAGTGAACGTCAACATTCTAGGAATCAGCGAACTAAAATGGACTGGAGTGGGTGAATTTAACTCAGATGACCATTATATCTACTACTGTGGGCAGGAATCCCTTAGAAGAAATGGAGTAGCCATCATGGTCAACAAAAGAGTCCAAATGCAGTACTTGGATGCAATCTGAAAAAGACAGAATGATCTCTGTTCATTTCCAAGGCAAATCATTCAATATCGCAGTAATCCAAGTCTATGCCCCAACCAGTAACACTGAAGAAGCTGAAGTTGAATGGTTCTATGACGACCTCCAAGACCTTTTAGGACTAACACCCCCCAAAAGATGTCCTTTTCATTATAGGGGACTGGAATGCAAAAGTAGGAAGTCAAGAAACACCTGGGGTAACAGGCAAATTTGGCCTCAGAATATGGAATGAAGCAGGGCAAAGGCTAATAGAGTTTTGCCAAGAGAACGCACTGGTTATAGCAAACACCCTCTTCCAACAAGACAAGAGAAGACTCTACACGTGGACATCACCAGATGGTCAACACTGAAATCAGATTGATTATATTCTTTGCAGCCAAAGATGAAGAAGCTCTATACAGTCAGCAAAAACAAGACTGGGAGCCGACTGTGGCTCAGATCATGAACTCCTTATTGCCAAATTCAGACTTAAATTGAAGAAGGTAGGGAAAACCATCAGACCATTCAGACATGACCTAAATAAAATTCCTTATGATTATACAGTGGAAGTGAGAAATAGATTTAAGGGACTAGATCTGATAGACAGAGTGCCTGATGAACTATGGACGGAGGTTTGTGGCATTGTACAGGAGACAGGAATCAAGACCATCCCGATGGAAAAGACATGCAAAAAAGCAAAATGGCTGTTGGGGGAGGGCTTACAAATAGCTGTGAAAAGAAGAGAAGCGAAAAGCAAAGGAGAAAAGGAAAGATATTCCCATTTCAATGCAGAGTTCCAAAGAATAGCAAAGGAGATAAAGAAAGCCTTTCTCAGTGATCAATGCAAAGAAATAGAGGCAAACAACAGAATGGGAAAGACTAGAGATCTCTTCAAGAAAATTAGAGACAACTGGGAGGGGGGTTCATGTTTGGGAACGCATGTAAGAATTAAAGATTTTAAAATTTAAAAAATAAAAAAAAAAGAAAGAAAATTAGAGACACCAAGGGAACATCTCATGCAAAGATGAGCTCAATAAAGGACAGAAATGGTATGGACCTAACAGAAGCAGAAGATATTAAATAGAGGTGGCAAGAATACATGGAAGAATTGCACAAAAAAGATCTTCACGACCCAGAGAATCATGATGGTGTGATCACTCATCTAGAGCCAGACATCCTGGAATGTGAAGTCAAGTGGGCCTTAGAAAGCATCACTATGAACAAAGCTAGTGGAGGCGATGGAATTCCAGTGGAGTTATTTCGAATCCTGAAAGATGATGCTGTGAAAGTGCTGCACTCAATATGCTAGCAAATTTGGAAAACTCAGCAGTGGCCACAGGACTGGAAAAGGTCAATTTTCATTCCAATCCCAAAGAAAGGCAATGCCAAAGAATGCTCAAACTACCGCACAATTGCACTCATCTCACACGCTAGTAAAGTAATGCTCAAAATTCTCCAAGCCAGGCTTCAGCAATACGTGAACCATGAACTTCCTGATATTCAAGCTGGTTTTAGAAAAGGCAGAGGAACCAGAGATCAAATTGCCAACATCCGCTGGATCATGGAAAAAGCAAGAGAGTTCCAGAAAAACATCTATTTCTGCTTTCTGGACTATGCCAAAGCCTTTGACTGTGTGGATCACAATAAACTGGAAAATTTTGAAAGAGATGGGAATACCAGACCACCTGATCTGCTTCTTGAGAAACCTATATGCAGGTCAGGAAGCAACAGTTAGAACTGGACATGGAACAACAGACTGGTTCCAAATAGGAAAAGGAGTACGTCAAGGCTGTATATTGTCACCCTGCTTATTTAACTTCTATGCAGAGTACATCATGAGAAACGCTGGGCTGGATGAAGCACAAGCTGCAATCAAGATTGCCGGGAGAAATCTCAATAACCTCAGATATGCAGATGACACCACCCTTATGGCAGAAAGTGAAGAACTAAAGAGCCTCTTGATGAAAGTGAAAGAGGAGAGTGAAAAAGTTGGCTTAAAGCTCAACACTCAGAAAATGAAGATCATGGCATCTGATCCCATCACTTCATGGGAAATAGATGGGGAAACAGTGGGAACAGTGTCAGACTTAATTTTTTGGGGCTCCAAAATCACTGCAGATGGTGATTGCAGCCATGAAATTAAAAGACGCTTACTCCTTGGAAGGAAAGTTATGACCAACCTAGATAGCATATTCAAAAGCAGAGACATTTCTTTGCCAATAAAGGTCCGTCTAGTCAAGGCTATGGTTTTTCCAGTGGTCATGTATGGATGTGAGAGTTGGACTGTGAAGAAAGCTGAGCACTGAAGAATTGATGCTTTTGAACTGTGGTGTTGGAGAAGACTCTTGAGAGTCCCATGGACTGCAAGGAGATCCAACCAGTCCATTCTAAAGGAGATCAGTCCTGGGTGTTCTTTGGAAGGACTGATGTTGAAGATGAAACTCCAGTACTTTGGCCACCTCATGGGAAGAGTTGACTCATTGGAAAAGACTCTGATGCTGGGAGGGATTGGGGGCAGGAGGAGAAGGGGATGACAGAGGATGAGATGGCTGAATGGCATCACCGACATGAGTTTGGGTGAACTCCAGGAGATGGTGATGGACAGGGAGGCCTGGCGTGCTGCGATTCATGGGGTCGCAAAGAGTCGGACACGACTGAGCGACTGCACTGAACTGGATGCTTTTACTGGTTGGAAATTGGACTTTCTGTTTGTTTATGTGTTTACTGGCTGCGCAGCATGGCATATGGAATCTTAGTTCCGTTTGTTGTTCCGTCACTCAGTCCTGTCTGACTCTTTGCGACCCCATGAATCGCAGCACACCAGGCTTCCCTGTCCTTTACCATCTCCCAGAGTTTGTTCAAACTCGTGTCCATTTAGTCGATGGTGCCATCCAACCATCTCATCCTCTGTCACTCCCTTTTTCCTCCTGCCCACAATCTTTTCCAGCATCAGACCAGCAAGTGGACCCACGCTCCCTACCTTGGGAGCACAAAGTCTTAACCACTGGATTGCCCTGGAAGTCCTATTGACTTCTTTTTCTTTCTTTTTTTTTAATGTCCGGACAAATATAAATAATATTTTCAAAAAACCCCTTGGAATGGGGTGGGGAATGGGAAATTGATGTTTCATGTGGACAGAGTTTCAGTTTGGGGAGAAGAAAAAGTTCTGGAGGTGGACGGTGGGGATGGTTGTACAATAGTCTGAGTGCGCTTAATACCACTGAACACGTAAAGATGATTAAAATGGTGAGTTTTAAGTATATTTTACCACAATACAAGAAAAAATTAAAGGGAAAAGCAATTTCTTAAAAGAAAAACACAGATGAAATAAAAATGTAAGGGTGGTGACTCTGTCACGCTGCCCCAGATCACCTACTGAATGACAGCTTCCTTCCTTTCTCTTTTTCTCTTTCTTCCTCCCTCCCTCTCTCTTTCTCTCTTCCAGTATAGTTGACATATAGCATTGTGTGAGTTGAAGGTGTAAAACATAGCAGTTTTTGATGCATTTCTTTTGCAATATGGTTTTCCCTGTAGCCTTAGCCCACACCTGTTTGGCATCACCTCACTGTCATTTCTTCTAGGGTCTGCAACAACTAACATCTGGTGTAGTGTTGGGTTTTATGTTTATAATACAGTTTTGTGTGCGTGTGTGTGTGTGGTCTGTCATCTCTATACTTTGCATTCAAGCTCCAGGACTTATAGGCCTTAAATACTGAAAGAATTCCTTTTCACTAAATTTAAGCAAAGTATTGTTTTGCCCACTGGGTTGAGGTTCCATCACTTGGTCCCCATCCCAGGGTCCTGCTGAGGGCTTTGCTCCAGCTGTGTGTGCATGCTCAGTCGCTCAGTTGTGTCTGACTCTTTGCGACCCCATGGACTGTAGCCCACCAAGCTCCTCTGTCCATGGGATTTCCCAGGCAAGAATACTGGAGTGGGTTGCCACTTCCTCCTTCAGTTTATCTTCCTGACTCAGGATCCAACCTGCATCTCTTGCATTGGCAGACGGATTCTTTACAGCTGAGCCACTGGTGAGTCCCATGCTGATGCAAAAATACATTTTCTCTGCCTGCCTGGAAAAGGAGGATGCAGGAGTGGGTAGGTGCTGCATGCTATCTTAAAGCAAGGGGGTGATGTAACGCTGTTATGGAGACACTGAATAATCTTGATCACAAAGTCTAAGGAATGAAGCAGCTTGGAAGCGGTGACTGGGGACTTCCCTGGTAGTCCAGTGGTTAGGAGTCTGCCTTCCAAAGCAGGGGACACAGTTTCGATCCCTGGTCAGGGAACTAAGATCCCACATTCTGCAAGGCACCTAAGCCTGCGTTCCACAATGAAAGATCCTGAATGCAGGATCCAAAACCCAAGGCAACCAAATAAATAATAAAATAGTTTTTTAAGGAAAGAAAAGTGGCAGTTGGCAAAGACTCAGAGTCATTCCGATTAGCCAGGACACAGCTGGTTGCTGTAATGATTTAGACAGTGTTCGTGTTTCGTCTGTGTTCAGACAGCATGATGGAGCGGGCTTGTTTTGTCTCGTTCCACCATGGTCACAGAGTGGCCTTGTCTGATGTAGGCATCCTGTGAAATTATCTGTGGCGAGCAGGAGGACACCAGCGCCCGGCTGTGAGTGAGCTCCAGGCCAGCTCCTAGCAACCACAAGGCCAGCCGTGAATGCCAGGCCAGCTCCTGTCGCTTTCCCAAAGGTCAAGCTGAGCCCTAACCAGATAGTGATGGACGCTGGGAGGGCTGGGCTGCCTGCCAGGCTCACTGCTGTCTCTTTGGTGCCTAGAACAGGGCTCGGCACACAGTAGGCATCAAAGAACTGTGGTGTGCTGTTACAAGGACCATGGGGACAGTACAGGCTCAGGAGAAGGGATCCGGCCACTCTGCAGCCCAAGGTCTCCTTCCCTTTGTAGGCCTTGGGCTTGGCTTTGATTTTTCCTGCAGTGTGTATGTATGTGTGTGTATTTAAATGTTTATATATTTGGCTGCTCTGGGTTTTAGTTGTAGGATCTTTGATCTTCGCTGAGGCATGTGGGATTTTTTATTTTTTTTTAAGTTGCAGCATGTCAGGGGCTTCCCAGGTGGTGCTAGTGGTAAAGAACCCTCCTGCCAATGCAGGAGAAATAAGAGATGAGGGTTCGATCCCTGGGTCAGGAAGATCCCCCGGAGGAGGGCATGGCAACCCACTCCAGTATGCTTGCCTGGAGAATCCCATGGACAGAGGAGCCTGGTGGGCTACAGTCCATGGAATCTCAAAGAACTGTACATGACTGAGTGACTGAGCACACACACACAGGTTAAGAAGCAACATAGGGACTTCTCTATTGGTCCAGTAGCTAAAACTCCATGCTGTCAATGAAGGGGGCCCGGGTTCAATTCCTGGTCAGAGAACTAGGTCCCACCTGCTACAACTGAAAATCCCACATCCCGCAGTGAAGATTGAAGATCCCACGTGTTGCAACTGACACCTGGCGCAGCCATATTACAGAAAGAAAAAGAAGAAGTAACATACACAGTCATGTTTAGTGTTACAAGCTAAAAAGAAAAATAAGGTAGCAAGAAAAGTGGGCAGGAAGTGCCTAGGGGTATGTGTGTGTGGTCCCAGAGGAGAATGACATTTGAGTATATCTGAAAAGGAAGTGTGAGAGGGAGCCAGACGAGTATCTGGAAGGAGAGCCTTCCGGGCAGAGCCAACAGCACGTGCAAAAGTCCTTGAGGCAGGTGTGGGCTGCAACTTCAAGGAACAGGAGAAAGGCAACATGGTTGGATATGAGTGAATCAGGCTGGATGAGTACTATGTGTCTAAATCAAGAGGAAATGTATTTGTTTCTTAAAAAAAGGAAACCAGTCAGCATCATTAGTGATGCAAAACAAAACCACAATGAGATACCACTTCAGAGTCAGCAGGAGATATGCTCTTGGGTGTCTCCTTACTGGTAAGCCAGCTTATCTTTCCTTGACCCTTATTTATTATTTTAGCCTTGGGAAAAATAGGAGAGCAGATACAATCTTGCAAAGGAGGAATGTATGTAGAGGAATTTCCTGAGTTGACTAAGAAGAGGACAAAGAAAGCTGATGAACTATGAGAAGAGAATGGAGGTGAGAGGATTAGGTGGTATAATGTGTGTGCATTAGTCTGGACGGATCCCAAGCTGGCATGACAATATTTTTGCACATTGGGTTAAATAAAATGTATTATTAAAATGAATAGTCCAAGTGTTGGCAAGAATGTGGAGAAATCGGAACCCTTGTGCATTGTGGGTGGGAATGTAAAATGGTGCAGCCATTGTGAAAAATGGACTCGTGGTTCCTCATCAAGTCAGGGCTCCCCTGGTGGCTCAGACGGTAAAGCGTCTGCCCGCAATGCGGGAGACCCAGGTTCGGTTCTCGGGTCAGGAAGATCCCCTGGAGAAGGAAATGGCAACCCACTCCAGCACTCTTGCCTGGAAAATCCCATGGATGGAGGAGCCTGATAGGCTACAGTCCATGGGGTTGCAAAGAGTCGGACACGGCTGAGCGACTTCACTTTCACTTTCATTTTCATCAAGTCAAACATGGGGACTTTCCTGGTGGTCCAGTGGCTAAGACTGCGTTCCCAATGCAGGGGCCCAAGTTCGATCCTTGGTCAGGGAACTATATCTCACATGCTGCAACTAAGAGTTTGCGTGCCACAACCAAGACCCGGCACAGCCAAATAAACATATAAAAAATTTTTAAAAAGTCAAACATAGTAGAATGGCCTGGCAGTTCTACTTGTAGGTAGGAACTGAAAGCAGGGACTAGAAAAAGTACATGTATGCCATGTTCACAGCAGCACTGCTCACAAGAGTCAAAAGGCGGAAACGAGGCTTCCCTGGAGGTCCAGTGTTTAGGAAACCACCTGCCAATGCGAAGGACACAAATTCAATCCCTGGTCCAGGAAGATTCCGAAGGGCAACACCCTCAGGGGCAACAAAGCCCGTGAGCCGCAACTACTGAGCGGCGTGCTGCAGTTACTAAAGCTCGCTCGCGCTAGAACCGGTGCTCTGAAATGAGAGGCCACTCCAGTGAGGAGCCCTCGCACTGCAGCTAGAGAGTAGCCCCTGCCTGTTGCATCTAGAGAAAGGCCTCCAGCCGCAACAAAGACCCAGTGTAGCAAAAAAGCAAACAAAAAAAGAGGTAGAAACAATCCAAGTGTCCATCAACCAATGAGCAGCTAAAAATATGATATAGCCAGAGCATGGGATATTATTCACCCATGAAAGGAATTAAGTACTATTGAGACATGCACAATGCGGAGAACTTAAAAAACAGGGTCAGTGAAAGAAGCCGGACACAAATGTTCACATATTACATGATTCTATTTGTAAGAAATGTCCAGAATAGGAAAATCAGTAGACACAGCAAAGGGTGGTTGCTAGAGACTGGCGGAGGAGGAATAGTGTGACTGCACGAGAGAGTGACAGGGTTTCTTTTGAGGGTGGTGAAAACTATCAAGGTGGGATGTCTCTATGACACGTGAATGTACTAAAGGCCACAGAATTGTACATCTTAAAAGGGTGGACTTTTTGCTATGTGAGTGAGGGTGAAAGTCGCTTAGTTGTGTCTGACTCTTTGTGATCCCACAGACTATACAGTCCATGGAATTCTCCAGGCAAGAATACTGGAGAGGGTAGCTGTTCCCTTCTCCAGGGGATCTTTCCAACCCAGGGATCGAACCCAGGTCTCCCGCATTGCAGGTGGATTCTTCACGGTTGAGTCACAAGGGAAGCCCAAGAATACTGGAGTGGGTAGCTTATCCCTTCTCCAGCAGATCCTCCCAACCCAGAAATTAAACCTGGGTCTCCTGAATTGCAGGCAGATTCTTTACCAGCTGAGATCTCAGTTATGTGAATTTCACCTCAATTGAAAAAGAAACAAAGGGGGCTTCAGTGGTGGTCCAGCGGTTAAGAATCTGCCTTGCAAAGCGGGGGATGCAGGTTTGATCCCAGGTTCAGGAAGATCCACATGACAACGGAGCAACCAAGCCCACGTGACACGACTACTGAGCTTGCGCCCTAGAGCCCGCTCGGCAACCTGAGAATTCACAGCAGTAAGAAGCCCTCCCACAGCAACTCTCCACAACCCCAGACAGCCTGTGCAAAGCAACAAAGACCTAGCCAAAAAATAAAATAAATAAACCTTAAACAATGAAAGGAAACACGCTATGTTACCTCTTTGAAAGAATGTCTTTTATTTTTTTCTCTTTCTTTTTTTATATTTTAGATTATGAAAGTATGGTAATACATTTATGGGAGATTTGGAAAATATAGAACATGGTTATTAATACATATAGTTTCACTATATCTTACAATTATTTTTTAAAGTAGATAAATTAAGATTTTTAGTTGGAGTTCCAATATCAAACTCTCAAAATCAATAGAATGAATATATAGAGAAGTAGAAGGATATAGTGGGCTTCCCTTGTGGCTCAGCTGGTAAAGAATCTGCCTGCAATGCAGGAGACTTGGGTTCGATCCCTGGGTTGGGAAGATCCCCTGGAGAGGGAACGGCTATCCACTCCAGTACTCTGGCCTGGAGAATTCCAGGGACTGTATAGTCCATGGGGTTGCAGAGAGAAGGATATAGTAGATCTGAAAAGGACTATGAGCCAATTCAACATAATTAAGATTTATGCAATCTTCAAACAACAGTAGGATACAAATTCTGTTCAAGTTCCCGTAGAATATAACCTAGGAGACCCTGGAACATATCCAGGGACATAAAACAAGGTGCAAAAATTTCATGATCTAAAGATATTGAAATTATACAGAATCTGTTTGTTCTCTTATCACTGTGGAATTATGTGAGAAAATCAATATCAAAAGATATTTGAAAATAAATCACATATTTTTAACTGCAATGTGACATTGACCAAGAGAGATCTTTGACTTAGCCATTGAAAGTCTCAGTAAAATTACAAGACTGAAAAAACACAGGGTGATTGCAGAGAAGAAAGCATTTAACTGAGAAATTAATATCAAAGTGAGAAATTAATATCAAAGATACTTTAGAAACTCCATGTATTTGGAAATTAAATGTCCAATTTTAAATGATGGGTGAATCTAAGAAGCCATACAAGGAAAATTAGAAAATATTTGTGATAGAATAAAAATGAAAAGAGAATTTACCAGAATTTGTTGCATGCAGCTGAAGCTGCTCAGTGTAACTAAATACAATGTGGAATCTTGAATAAGGTATGAAACCAAATGCACACTAACACAAAATTTTGTGAAATTTGAACAAAATCTGTGTATTAGTCAATAATAGTGTATCACAGATTAATTCTCTGTGCTTTGACTTTTTACAACATAGTATTTCTTTATATTCTCAGAATTGGATTAGAAGTTTCAAGCCTCTTTCAAAAAATTTTTTTAAATCACTAAGATAATAAACTTTCTAGACTTTTAGCAGTAATGGTAGATGCCAAAATACATGGAACTCTATCAAAGTTTTGAGTGAATATAAAATAGAAATCTGGCATTCTATTCATTCTAAGTCAAACAAAAATTAGTGTGTTTGATTTTTTTCCCAGCTAGTGCATGCAGATGGCACAAAATTCAAAGACTACAAAACAGTACAAAGGTGAACATTTAATCTCTTCCCAGTGATGACTAATGGCTGGCCATCTGGCTCCACAAGGATTGAGTCATTGGCCACTGCAGTCACTGACCTTTAACACCCCCTGAAAAGAGTTCCAGGTGGAGGATCAGAAACGAGCTGCTCTCTGCTCTGGGAAAATTGACAGGACAGGTCTTTAGATAGTGAAGATGTTTTCAGAAAAAAAATTTATGAGTGGATTCTTGTCGATCTTCCCACACTTAGAAAAGCACTAAAATCATTAACTGCAGTATTTGCTCTTTGTAACCAGAAACAACTTTCCACTGGGATGCGTGATTACACATAATCTTCTCCAAAATCACACACGTGCAGACCTTCCGCTCAACTCTTCCCGAGACCTCTTGGGTTATAGTCCTCAGTAAACCCCCCAATAAAACTGAAAAAACACAGCTGTCATGGTGTGCGTTTTTATTTCAGTCAACATCAGCCACCCAGTTATCCTCCGGGGATATTCCAGTTATCAGATATCTGTCTATTCTAGACCGGTTCCATGCATTTCTCCTTTTTTTTGGTTTTTAAAGGGACTAGTTTACTTATACACGCACGCAGGAACTTGGGCTTCCCAGGTAGCTCAGTGGTAAAGAATCCGCCTCCCAATGCAAGAGACGCAGGAGATGCGGGTTTGACCCCTGGGTTGGGAAGATCCCCTGGAAGAGGGCATAGCAACCCACTCCAGTGTTCTTGCGCCCGGAAAATCCCACGGAGAGAGGAGCCTGGCGGGCTAGAGTCCATGGGGTCCGCAGAGTCGGACGACTGAGCAAGCAGGCACGCGGAAACACAGATGGAACCTGCGCCCCCTGTAGTCCAAGCAGAGCGCCCCAACCCACTAGGCTACCAGAGAATTCCCCAAAGTTCCCTTTATAAAACTGCCTTACAGGACATAACAGCAAACCGTGTTCTCTAAAGACAAGCCGACAACGCAGAAAGGGTGAAGCAGAAAAATTAGAAAACTTTCTTCTTGGACCACAGCAAACAGGTTGGTGCTTTTGCTTGGAATCTTTTTTTTTTTTTTTGCTTGGAATCTTTATGTGTGCGTGTGTGTAACTGGTTAACTTTGAAAACATGGGTAGCGACCTCAGACCGTCCACCTAGGTGCACAGGGCCAGGAGAAACCACAAGTAGAGGTCCCAAAGCCGCAAACCTCATCGCTCCCAGAAGCAGACAAAGGGCAGAGTCCCGGACAAAGGGTCGCGCCGGCGCCTGCGCAGAAGGCTCCCAGGAACGCACCCCGCCCGGCCTGCGCCGGGCCCGCCCCCTGGCGCGGCGAACTGGCGTCACGGTGTCGTCACGGCGGAGGCGCTATGGTGGCCCTGAGCGATCTGGCGTCGGCGCTGGAGTCCTATAGGGGTCGCGATCGCCTGGTGAGGCTGGGAAGGAGCGAGGCCAGAGGTCCTGGAGTCCGGCCAAAACCCAGAGACCGGGACGTTGAGGCCAGAGAGGGAGCGGGGTCACTCAGGATCCCTCCAGGGCAGATGCTCTGTCCCCTAGCGGTGGACATGTAGGTTCTCCCCGCCACCCCAAACGACTGGACATTCACAGTACCAGCCAGATCCTCACGTTTGTGCATTTGAATCCAGCCGGACCACTGGAGCTGGTCCCAAACAATGTCGTATGAGAATTGGGGATGTGGCAGGGCTCCCTTTAGGGCTGGACATTTGGGTTCTGACTAAATCCCCTGAAGTTGGGCACTTAGGTTGCTCTGGCAAGTTCGGCCTGGCCAGACATTCCCATGCCAAACAAACCCATGTTTGGACATTTAGGATCAGACTAAGCCACTGTAGTTAGTTCCTCGGTTGTCGAAAACTAATAGGGGAATATAAGATTTTGCACTGCTTTCCCCGCGGCTGGATGTTTAGGTTCTGACCTTCCGCTCAACTCAGATTGGGCATGTAGATTGTTCCTTCCAGGCCGCTGAGGTCGGACTCTGAGCTTGTCCCAATCAATCTCTTACAGGTAGGCATTCCAGTTGTACCAGGGAATGTACCAGTGGCTGGGCATTTAGGTTCTAGGCAAATCCTCTCTGATTGAGTATTCAGGTTCTAAATTCCCTGGAGAAGGAAATGGTACCGCACCCCAGGATTGTTGCCTGGGAAATCCCATGGACAGAGGAGTCTGGTGGGCTACAGTCCATGGGTTTGCAAGAGTCGGCGGCGACTTGGTGACTAAACAACAACAAGAAAGCTGGACTTAAAATGCAGCGTTTTTGCCCTTACAAAGGTGCAGAAAGGAATTCCAAGTAAAAATAATATATAAAACAACAGGAGAAAGCAACTTCTGAAAAGCAGATGAAATAAAGATGTAAGGGTGGGGAAGCAGACCCTGTTCACCATGCTCCAGATCACCCACTGATTCAGGAATCACCACTGGGTTCCTTCTCACTAAAGTAAGGCAAACAAATTAACCTTTTGTTCACTGGGTTGAGGCCTGCTCACCTTCCTAAGTCACAACCCAGCCACGGACTTTGGTCCAGCCAGGTAGATGCAAATGCCTTCCTGCCTGCTGGGAAAAAGGATCTAGGAGGTAAGATATGGGGTTTTTTTTTCTGATCCCCATCACGTGTCTCCAAAGACTGTGCCACTCAGTGACAGGAGCCAGCACGCCCTGAGTCTCCACAGTGCCTTTTCTTTTAAAACTTGATTTTTATTGGAGTATATAGTTGCTTTACAATGTTGTGTTAGTTTCTACCATACAGCAGAATGAATCAGCCATCCATATACATATATCTCCTCCATCCGGGACTTCCTTCTCATTCAGGTCACCACAGAGAACTGACTCGAGTTCCCTGAGCTATGCAGTAGGTTCTCATTAGTTATCTGCTTTGGTCTTCCCTAGTGGCTCAGATGGTAAAGAATCCGTCTGTAATGTGGGAGATCAAGATTCAGTCCCTAGGTTGGGAAGATCCTGTGCAGAAGGGAATGGCATCTCACTCCAGTATTCTTGCCTGGAGAATCCTCATGGACAGAGGAGCCTGGCAGGCTGCAGTCCATGGGGTCTCGAAGAGTCGGACATGACTGAGCGACTAACACACCCAGTTGTCTGTTTTACACATAGTATCAATAGTGTATACCTGTCAATCCAATCTCACAGAGCCTTTTGCACAATGATGTCATGTGTCTCCATGTATCCCACCTACAAATATCTTTCAACTTTCTGTTGGGAGTTTGATTGAGAGTTCCTCCTGTTTGATCCCCCGAGGCCCGAGGCCAGGTCAGGGGTGATCGGCTCAATCCTACTGACTGCTTCTGGTTTCCCACAGATCCGAACGCTGGGTTACTGCTGCCAGCTGGTGGGCGGGGTCCTGGTGGAACAATGTCCTGCCAGGTCAGAAGTGGGGACGCGCCTGTTGGCACTGTCCTCCCAGCTCAGCCACTGCAGGATGGTCCTGCGACTCTTTGATGATGCGGCCATGTTTGTCTACACTAAGCAGTACGGCCTGGGGGCAGAGGTAACGGGGTTGCCTGGGGCTCCAGGGAGGGGATGCGGACCCTGGGAAGTTGGCATCTTATGGACTGGCCTTTACAAAGGCAACAATATGGGCAGCTTATTATTTTTTCAATTTTACTTTTTTCTTTTGAGACAATCAGACATTCTCGTTTCAATTTCAGTTAAACAAATTAGCTCATTCCCAAAGACTGTGTAATTAAGAAGTCTTCCTCCTGGCCCTTCGGTCACAGATTTCCTCGGAGGAGCCGCTGCTGTCAGCCTCTTGTGTTTCCTCCGTGAGATTCCCTGCACCTGTGCTTTGCTCACGTTAATAGTTACATGACATTGACATTCTTCTGCCACTTGTTTTTCCATGGAATGGTGCAACTTGGAGGTCATTCCATATCAGTCCAAAATAAGCTCCTTCTGGGAATTCCCTGGTGGTCCAGCAGTTAGGACTCAGCACTTTCACTGCTGCAGGAGAGTGCGTCCTCAGGCTTCTCTGTAGCCCGCCAGGCTTCTCTGTCCATGGGATTCTCCAGGCAAGAATACTGGAGTGGGTTGCCATTTCCTCCTGCAGGGGACCTTCCTAGCCCAGGGATCTACTCCGCATCTTTTGCATCTCCTGCACTGGCAGGCGGATTCTTTACCACTGCGCCGCCTGAGAGGCCCCTTCACTGCGGAGGGCCTGAGTATAGTCCCCATTTGGGGAACTAACATCCCCTCAAGCCGTGTGCCTTGGCAAAAAAAACAAAAACCAAAAGAAGCTCCTTCCTTCTTTAGGGCCTCAGGGTACACAAGTATAGCTGGATGGGCCGGATGGTGACTTACTGAACGAGCCCCCTTGGACACGTAGATTATTTATAAGATCTTGCAGATACAACAGAACCTCATCATGTCACCAGTGGGTCTAGAGTGACGCTCCTTACCTGGGGAGGGGGCAGCAGGGAATGTGATCTTGCTCTCCCAGGGGATGGGCTGAGTTATGCCCCCTTCCTGGGCTGCCCTGCCCTTCCCCCGACCCTCCGGGGGTCTCCTTCCAGACTCACCTGCTCAGATGCACCCCCATCCTGCCCCAGTGCCCGCAGCCTGATTATCCCCAATCTCAAGGGTTTGCCTGGGCCTTCCTCCTGTGTTGACACCCATCTCTCCAGCTTCTTTGATGAGGGCATGTTCCCTGCACTGTCCCCCCAACCATCTCCTCTGTGAAGACTCCCCTGAGTCCCTACGTGGCGGGGGGGCTCTCTGCATCTCGTATATCCCTTAGCCAGAACAAGAACCGTCTTTGGTTGAGTGCCCTCTGCTCCTGCCTCTTCCCCAGCATAGGGCCCCAGGTCTTGAAACTTCTCAGAAAACACCGGTGCAATGAGCCCCATCCTCACAGAGGGATGAAGTGTGCCGGGACACCCCAGAAGGTCCCAGATGGGATGGGGGAGCTGGAGTGGGGTTCAGCACCCAGAGGGAGGCAGGACCACAGCTGGCTAACAGGAAGGAGAGGGCTAGACAGGGAAGACAGAGAGGAGGGGAAGGGTACGGCAGGCAGCGAGGATGACACGGTTACAGGCAGGGAAGTGAAGGACTTGGCCAGGGACCGGGCCAACTTGGAGGCCTGGGGGGGCCTCTGGGGCCCAGGGAAAGGCTCTTACAGCCTCAACCGGCCTTGCCTTGCTAGGTGCTCGCCCCTCTCTGATCTGGGGGGAGGTGACCCAAGCCTGGCAGTGAGCGTTGTGGCTGCTTCAAGCTGGCACTGGGTGTGTGGCAACCCAGCAGGCCAGCCAGCCCTCTGCCTGGTCAGGGTTCTCTGCAGGGCTCCCTCCCCTGCCCCTCTCAGGGTCCTGAGCCTGAGACCCATACACAGGAACTAGGAATGCCCTGATGCAGGGCATCCCAGGTTGTCCTCCATAGGAATCATCCAGGAACTTAAAAAAAAAAAAAATCCTGGTGCCAGGGCCCACCTCAGCCTTGGTGAGGCAGAACCCCTGGGACTGGGGGCTGAGTGGGGGTTTGTGAAGCTCCCCAGGCATCCCTTGAGGTGTCCCAGGTGGTGCAGTGGTAAAGAATCTTCCTGCCAATGCAGGAGACGCAGGAGACATCTGTTTGATCCCTGGGTCAGGAGGGGCCCCTTGAGAAGGAAATGGCAGCCCACTTGCAGTATTCTTGCCCGGGAAATCCCATAGACTGAGGAGCCTGGTGGGCTACAGTCCATGGGGTCGTAAAGAGGACACAACTGAAGCAGCTTAGCACACACATGCAGGGATCCCACAGCGCGGTGGAGTTGAGACCAGCCGCTCTACTGGGCAGAGGTGACCACACTGAGAAATCAGGCCTTTCTTCTCCCGCAGTGCCAGCCACAACCTGGCTGGCCGGACCTTGCCCTGTGACTGCCCCCTGGTATGGCCCAAGCCCCCACTCTCTTCCATTCCTGCAGGAAGAGGATGTGTTTGTCCGCTGCGTGTCCATCCTGAGCAACCTGGCCGACCAGCTCTACTACCCCTGTGAGCATGTCGCCTGGGCCGCTGACGCCAAGATCCTCCACGTGGACTCTGCCCGGTGGTGGACACTGAGCACCACCCTCTGGGGCCTCTCCCTGCTCCTGGGGGTTGCTAGGTAAGCAGCGTTGCTGCCCATCAGGAGACTGGAAGGGAGCCCCTGACATCGCCTGGGCGGGTGGGCAGGTGGGCTTGGGGGCGGGGGTGGGGCTGTCTTGGCCTCTCCTGCCTTTCCCCCTCTTGTCATCCCTCATTGTGTCCATCCCCTGCAGCTGCTGAAATAGATTCCCACAGACTTGGCAGCTCTCAGTTCAGTCGCTCAGTCGTGTCTGACTCTGGCAACACAAATCGATCATCTTAACAGTTTCGGAGGTTAGAAGTCCAAAATGGCTCTCAGTGGGCTAACATCCAGGCGTGGGCAGGCCTGTGTTCCTCCTAGGGGCTCCGAGGGAGTCTGTTCTCAGCCTTCCCAGCTTCTAGTGTGCGTGTGTGCGTGCTAAGTCGCTTCAGTTGTGTCCAGCTCTGTGAGACTCTAAGGACTGTAGCCCGCCGGGCTCCTCTGTCCATGGCATTCTCCAGGCAAGAATCCTGGAGTGGGTTGCTGTGCCCTGCTTCCTCCAGGGGATCTTCCCGACCCAGGGATCAAACCTGCCTCTCTTACATCTGCACTGGCAGGCAGGTTCTTTACCGCTGGCACCGCCTGGGAAGCCCCCCAGCTGCCAGAGGCGCCCACCTTCCTCGGCTCGCAGCCCCTCCCTCCATCTTTGAAACGTGTCCGTTTCAAAGACACGTTGTCCTTTCCTGACTCTGAGCCTCCTCCTCCCTCCTTCGAGGACCCCTGTGACGACACCGCCCACTCCAGATCATCTCTGATGTCCACACCCTTAACTCAATTCCATCTGCAAATTCCTTTTTGGAAAAATTTATGCGCTTATTTTTGGCTGTGCTGGGTCTTTGTTGCTGTGCTCGGGCTTTCTCTAGTTGTGGCGAGCGGAGGCCCCTCTTTGTTGTGGTGTGCAGGCTTCTCTTCTGAGGTGTGGTGGCTTCTCTTGTTGCAGAGCCGGGGCTCTAGGTATGAGCTTGCGTAGTTGTGGTGCATGGGCTTAGTTGCTCTGAGGCACGTGGGATCGTCCCAGACCAGGGATCGAACCTGTGTCTCATGCATTGCCAGGTGGACTTTTATCCACTGCACCACCAGGGAAGGCCTGCAGAGTCGTTTTTGCTGTGGAAGGGAACACACTCACATCATAAGCCTGGGGATTAGCATGTGGGAATCTCTGGGGGCGGGGGCCCCTGACTGTGCCTACCAGACCCAGGAAGAAGGAAATAACTTGGGGGGCATGGACAGAAGTGGCTGGCGTGGCTGCCTTTCCCCAGGTCCCGCTGGCATTGTCATCAGCAAACCTCAGACGAAGTAGCTGGGAGTTTCCAGACTGGCTCCGTGCTTCCACAAACCACAAGGTCTCTAAAACTTTAATGGTTTCTTCCCCTCTGCCAATTTGCTGAGTGGATTTGTTCAGAGACCCCTGGCCCAGACAGCATGGGCGAAGCAGGACCTCCAGTGCCCCTGTTTCCTGGGGGCAAAGGTCTCTTAGATCCCTGAAGAGATGTGGGGCAGCCCCTGACCTCGAGGTTGGGGGGCCAGTGCCCTCATCTGCTGTCCCTTGTCCCTGGGTGTACACTGATGTCCAGTAGCCCTTGTCTCTCCCTCACCCTAGTGATATGTTTACTGTAGATGGTCTGGAAACTGAGCAGACCCCAAAGTGGAAGATTCCAGGTACCCGCTATCCAACCCAGAGCCCCTCTCTCTTTATACTTTGGCGATTTTCCCCAGTGTTTGATTTAAAAAACAAAACTTTTTTTTTTTTTCTTGAGTTTAGTTGCTTTAAAATGTTGTATTAGTGTCTGCTGTATCACAGAGTGAGTCAGCCGTGTCTATACATGGACCTGCTGTTCTGGATTTCCTTCCCATTTACCACAGAGCACTGCGTTCCTTAGCTGTACAGTACGTTCTCGATGGACATGAGTCTGAGTGAACTCCGGGAGATGGTGATGGACAGGCAGGCCTGGCGTGCTGCGATTCATGCGGTCGCAAAGAGTCGGACATGACTGAGCGACTGAACTGAACTGAACTGAGGTTCTCATTAGTTATCTACTTTATATATAGTAGTGGGCTTCCCAGGTGGCTCAGTGGTAAAGAATCCACCTGCCAAGAAGGAGATGCGGGTTTGATCCCTGGGTCGGGAAGATCCCCTGGAGGAGAGCATGGCAGCCCACTCCAGTATTCTTGCCTGGAGAATCCTGTGGACAGAGGAGCCTGGCGGGCTGCCGTCCATGGGTCGCAGAGTCGGACACGACTGAGCAACTGAGCGACTGAGCAACTAAGCGACTGAGCGGCAGCGGCAGCGGCGGCGCACACGTGTCAGTCCCAGCGGCCTTTGTTTTGGACACTGTGCTGACATGTTTTCACTTGTTTCTGCTCTCCTGGTCCAGGGACACGGCTCCGTTTCGACGTCGGCTCCCCTCACAGCCTCGGCGGCTGTTACGGAGCTGGCCCTGTCTTTCCATCAGCACCACCCCCACCCCTTGGGCTCCGGGTGCTCTGAGGCCACAGCCTCTTCTGAGGCCGCCCTGTGACCTGCGGCCCCAAGAGACTTCCCGTTCCTGCTTTCAGGGCTGCTTTGGTTCCCTTAATTTTTTTTTTCTTTTAAATAGACTATTTTTTAGAGCAGTTTTAGGTTCACAGCAAAACTGAACCGGAAGCAGAGTTTTTGCAGGTACCCACCACACACACACAGACTTCCCCACCATCCACATGGCACCACGGCCCGATGTGTCAGTCGATGAACCAACACTAACATGGCATACACACCCCATGTCCGTGGTTTACATCAGGGGTCACGCTCTGTGTTGCACTTTGAGTTTGCACAAACATATGATAACGTGTATCCACCACTGAAGTATTTCCGCTGCCCTAAAAATCCTATTTTTAGGGTGAATATGCTCTGCCTGTTCCATTCATGTTATTTTGTATTAAATACCTTTTCGGGTGCTGTTTATCTATGTAAAATTTCCCTTATTTATGGCTGCACTGGGTCTTCGTTGATGTGTGGGGGCTACTCTAGCTGCAGTGGTCGGCCTCTCACTGCAGTGGCTTCTCTTGTGGAGAAAGGGCTTTAGGTGCTATAAAGGCTTCAGTAGTTGCAGCGCGTGGGCTCAGTAGTTGGCTCACGGGCTGGGCTGCCCCTCAGCATGTGGAATCTTCCCGGAACAGGGATTGAACCTGAGTCCCCTGCATTGGCAGGCAGGGAAGTCCTCCATTCGTTTTAGAGAAGCTAGTTTTCCCATCGTGTCTCTGTATTTGGTGTGAGCAAGGGTATGGGGGCTGGGGAGCATTTGGGGTGTGCTCATCATGACTCAGTGGACACAGGTTTGAGCAAACTCCAGGAGCTGTTGAAGGACAGAAAAGCCTGGTGTGCTGTAGTCCATGGGTTCACACAGAGTCGGACACAACTGAGCGACTGAACAACATCATGACCAGGGGCTCCTAAGGCCCCAGGGTGCTGGAGAGTCACCTGCCCAGGCTGCAGGGAGCAAAGGCTGGAAGGAGCACTGGAGGATGCCCATCGGGTGGCTGCTTCCCCAGCCTGCAGATCCAGCCCTGGGGACCCAGAAGGTTGTCTAGACTGCCTTCAGACAGGCCCAGCCAGTGTCCAGGGTGTGTCTGTGTAGGGAGGGAGTGGACAGGCTTTGCACCCATCCAGACCCCATTTACCTGGTGACCCCCTACCCAGCTGCTCCCACCACATCCTGTGTGGTGTTGCAGGTCTCTGTGGATGGTCCTGAAGCTGAGACACAGGCTGAGGAAACCCCCGGAAGCCTTCACCAGGTACGTCGTCCACGGTTCCTCTAGAAGACTTCTTCCGGCAAGCCAGGGTCCCCGGCGGGTCTGCCCAGTCAAGGAGGTGCTGTCACTGCCCTGCCCCATGCGTGCAGGCTCTGCTGGGTGGGGGTGGGGGGCTGATGTGTGCTAGGTACTGGGGCATTGCTGCGGCCCCCTGGGGGATGGGAGCTCTTTTACAGATGCGGAAACTGAGGCTAGCTGGGGCTAGGCAGGAAGTGGCAGAGCTGGGACTCCAGGGCTGAGCCTTCACGGCTGGGCCCGGGTCTGGGAGGATGATCCGAGGTGGAGTCAGTGTCCTGAGGACGAAGGTCAGTCACTGTCTCATCCTGGGAAAGAATGCAGGGTAAAGCAGGTGCCCGGCACAGGCCCGGAAGCTGCTCACCCCTCCTCTTTCCCCCTCCCCCCGCCCGTGGACCTGAGACTCTGGTTCCCACTGTGGGCTCCCTCTGGTGGATGTGATGGTTTCAGCCTGCCGGTCCTCCGCCCTCCCCAGCCACCCTCCTCCCTCTCCGCCCTTTGTTCCCACAGCCGGCTGACCCGGGGCAAGCGGAGGACCGTGGAGACCCAGATCTGCTCGGAGGTATTGACCCTCCTGAGCAACCTGGCGGACCTGGCCAACGCAGTGCACTGGCTGCCCCCGGGTGTCCTGTGGGCCGGCCGCTTCCCCCAGTGGCTGGTGGGCCTCCTGGGCACCCTCTCGTCGCTCCTCAGCGTGTACCAGGCAGTCCAGGCGGGTGGCCAGGCCAATGCCACCCCCTGACGGATAGGGGCGCCAGAACCCCAACAGGGGCCCTTCCTGTGGAGCGTGATTGCCCGGGAGGGGCGGGTCTCTAATCCAGCAGATCACGGCCAGGTGCTGGGAGGAAGGTGTGGCTAGAGGACACACCAGAGCAGTCTGGGGTACCAGCCCCCAGAGGGGTGGGCTTGGGGGGCTGAGGTCCCCCAGGTGCCGCCTCAGTAGGGGTGGAACAGGAAGACCCCGAAGACTCACTTGCAGAGGAACTGGCCCCTGGCAGGCCAGAGTCCTGTGTGCAATAAAGGCGGGCAGGGCAGCCAGGTTGGGCCTGAGGAATGTGAAGTGAGGACCAATTAAATGAGGTGGTGATGGTAGCAGGTCAGATGTGAGCTGATTCCTAAGCCCTGTGTCTCTGTCTGCTTATTCTCACGCCCTCTCTCTCCCGCGGTCGGGGGCACCCCCGGGTCTTATTTAGGGTTCAGCCTGTGGGCTGGAGCTGCAGCGGGAAGCACCACCTCCCATCACCTTCCCCTCCGATGCTGCAAACGCAGCCTGTTGACCCCGAGGCTCAGCCACAGAGAGCGGTCCCTCCTTCCCAACCCGCGGGCTTGGGCACCCTTGGCTGGCTGTGGATGCTGCCTCCTCAGCCAGGCCCTGCCTGGGTCTCAAGCTCCCAGGCATCACGGGGTGCCTGTTGTGGCCGAAGCATCTCACAGCCACGGCGTGGACTCAGGGCTGCCGTGGTCCATTCAGGGCATTTTGAGGGCTCTGAGCATCATCACTGGAGATGCCTGAGGCTCCCAGCTTGTGAAAGCACAGCGGGCAAGAAGGGACCAGTTTGTTTCCAGTCTGGGGTTTGAGAGGCCATGTGCATGTGTGGCTTCAGGTGATACTGGTAGGTGGTGGGCGGCCCATGCCTGCCCCTCACTCACTGGCCCCTGGAAGAGCCAATGAAGGGTCCTGTTTACAGGCCCTGAAGCCTGTGGTTTCAACCATGTTTTGTTCTTTTACAAAGAAGGTACGTGGTGGGCAACAGCTGGGGTGTGGGGCTGCTCAGGATCTCACAGGACACAAGGACCCCACCTGGCCTCCAGCTGAGCCCCTGCCCCGTCCATCTGGGTTAGGAGGCTGGGCCAGGTCACTCTCCCCCTTCCCTCTGCCTTCCAGGCACCCAGGGGACCTGTGAGATTAGGGTGGGGGTCAGAGTGGCACCTGCCTGTCTGAAGACTCTGAGTTAACACCTGCAAGGCAGCGTGCTTGCCAGGGAACCACGTGAACACCTGCATGTGTGATACGGCAGGTCACAGGTACCCCAGGGGCTGGCATCCCCGAGGGCCTGGGTGGCAGGGCTGGGATACAGCTGCTGGCACTGCCAGTCATGTGGCTGTGTCCCCTGCCTGGTGCCCTTCCCTGGGCTGGCAGCTCAGTTATAGGTTGGGGTGAAGCAAGATGATGATTCCAGGGGACCAAGCCCAGGGGCATCAACAGCTTTTTCGTGGGATGTGGGGGAGCATGTGTATGGCAAATTAGGCTCGTTTGAGGAAGGAGACTGACAGGTCTGGAAGCCAGTACAGTCCCCCTTGTCGAGGAGGCTGACATCCCGGGACCATGGTGGGGGGGGGGGCAGCCTAAATGGGTGGGGACCCAGCCAGCGCAGGAGACAGGGGGCCCCCACAGCCACCCCAGCACTGCTACTGCCTCCAGCCTTGACTGTCCAGGTGGAATCACGGTCTGGGGCTTCCTCACTGGGACCAGAGCAGGCTGCCTGGCCTGGGTTGTCTGTGGTTTCCATCCTGTCACTAGTCTGAGCTGATGCCAAGTAGGGGTGGGGGTGAGGGCTGTTACTGGCCTGGGACATGTCCCTGCCTCCCTATACTCTCCCCCCCCAGGAGAGGTGGAGAATCACAGCCTGGTCATCAAGCAGGCCTTGGGCCTGGTGTCCAGGGCTCCCCAAGGTCCTAGCAAAACAGAGGGTCTGAGTGCCCCTGCCCCCCGCCATGCAGACTGCAGCACTGAAGTTCGGGCAGGTTATCCTAAAACAAAACCCCAAAGAAAGTGACTCCGGTCAGCTCCCCTTAGACACGTTTATTGCTAGAGTCAGGTCTTCAGTTCTAGAGCGGTTCAGACATCACCCCCAGTGAGGAAATGCTGCTATCACTGTAAAAAAGGATCGTCGGGTTGACTAAGGTCATGGTCACAATAACGAAGATGTGCACAGACCCCACGGAAGGAGGAATGTTTGCTCAACTCCTAACTTTACAAACGAGACTGGGCTGTACCTGGGGGTGGCCTCGGGGTCCTGGTGGGACGGGCCCATGGTGCTGCCCCACTGCAGGCACCACCTGGAAGCCTCCTTGGCCGAGTCCCACCATGTGGCGTCGAACTTAGCCCTGCAGGAATCCCCTGGGTGGGTGAGAGAGGATCCCATGGGTGGGGGCACGGGGCCCAGGAATGTCCTCTCCACGACAGGACAGGAATGTGAAGTCAGCTTTTCTAAAGTGCTCCGATGCGTCTCAGGACCAAACACAGTGGTGGCAGGTGCGGCATGGGTGGCCGGCGTGTCCCGGGGGGGCGCGGGGCGCTGCTCCTCTGGAGCACTCCAGGACTGCTGTCAGCTCCCTGTCACTGCTGGCCGTGGTGCCCAGGCTCCTGCTCCACCCCAGACCCTGTCTTCCCACCAATGCTTGGTGGGACACGGGGTTCTGCAGGGGAGTCTGGGCTGCAGGAAAAGCCTGGAATGCTCCCTGGCCCCGAGCCTGCACTTGGCCAGAGCTGGAATGTGGTGTGCCCACTGTCACGCGCGGCACCACCCCAACACCTGCGGCTGCACCATGAGGCTGGACTGGTGGTCCTCACCCTCCTCTGGGGGACTGATGACAACCTGCGACAGCTCACTGGACGTGAGGTGCCTGTGAGGCAGCTGTCTGTGCACTCGCTGCCAACAGTGACTGCCCAGGCCACACTGGTCCCTTCCAAGCTCTGCTCCCACCGCTCTGTGTCACCCCAGTACCTGCCCATCCACTGGGGATGCCAGCTGGGGGCCACCTCGCGGGGAAGGAGGACTCTCCATCCGGGGCTGGGACCCTCAGGCACGCGCCAGCCCTGGTGGAAGGCCTGGGCTTGGCTTCCCAGGCGTTGAGTCTGAGAGGCGCTTTGGGAAAGCACCAACTTCGACAAGAGTAGGCTTTAAAAACTTCCACCAGATTAAAATGAGCAGTGGTCTGTCCCCTCCCAGTCAGCCCCTTTCAGGACGAACTTCCGAACCTGCAGGACATACCAGGCATGCCATTGGCCAACCCCTTCAGCCACCCTGCCTGCCCTGTGGCCCTCTGTCCTGGGTGAACTGTGTGCCACCCCTGGGTGGGCTCACATCCTGGCCTAGAAGTTCACCACGAACCCACTCGGGTCTCTGCTTTAGAAGTCAATTCGGCCGGATTCTGTGGACAGAGCCAACCCCACTGGGCCCCTTCTGGTGCCATCGTGGCTCGCTCCAGGGTCTCCTGGTGGCCCTGGTCACTACCTTGGAAAGACAGCCCGGAGTGGAACTCTCCTCTACTGGAATGGGGCGCTATGATGGCAGATGGCAGCTCCGTGGGTTAGCTTTGCTTCAACCTTCCATTACAAACTTTCCTTTTCATGTTAAAAAAAAAGGTTTACAAAGTTGCCCAGGCACCACTGCTAATCCTTCAGAGCGAGCAGCCTCAAGACAGCAGGCTAGCCCTGCCTGCCCCGTCCTGGCAGATGTCAGAGGAGGCCTGCTTGGGAAGGGGAGAGGGTGGGCTGGGGGTGGGGCGGGGCCACAGAGCATGAAGAGGGGGCGGTGCAGGGAGGGGTCTGCACCCCGAGCCATGCCCCCTAGAAGAAGATGACGTCTTCCTTGCCGGTTTCTTCCTTGTTGACTGGTGTGGAGGATGGAGCCCCGGGTGGGAAGGATGACCCCCAGGCCTTGAGGTGGAGAGGCTCGGTGGGGACGTCGGCTGGGCCTGGGGTCGGGGCTGGGAGGTTTGGGTCTGGAAGAGAGATGGAGTGGTGGGTGTCAGCATCAGCCAGGCACCGTGGGTGCCAGGGGGTAGGAGGCTGGGCGGGCTGGCTCACCTTGGGGGGGCGTGGAGCTGGGCAGGACGGGACTCAGTGAGCGGCGGTTCCGAGAGGTGTTCTCTTCTTTGCCCATGAGCTTGTTGAGAAGCAGCGGCTGCCTCAGGTCAAACGAGGCTGAAAGAGGGTGGAAAATACTGAGGTCTGCAGTCTCACTGCCAGCGCCGGAGCACTCGGACCTCGGCCCAGGGCCTCACCCCACTCCTCGTCCACACTTCCTCCAGTGCCGGTTCCCAGGGAGGGACGCTGCTCAGACAACAGGCCCCGAATTCACTGACAAAACCCAGAGCAGACACCCCTGGTGAACCAGAGGGGCCCCTGGACTCATTCAATCTTCGGACAAGAGGCTCTGTGATGCTGCAGCCCAGGGGTCCTGGGACCCGGGCCCTGTTCCCCAGGAGGGCCCCAGAGCCTTCCTACTGGGGAGCACTGGCTCTGGGGCAAGGACTCAGTGGGCAGTAAGCAGCGTCAGTCACTGGCACACTTCCCGCCTCTGCACCAGGGTTTCCGAGGCCCGTTTCTGAATCACCAAGGTGCTCCCTTGTGTCTGATCCCAGTTTTGAGAGCCAAGGTGGGAACAGGAACTGAGTTGTGAAGTCTCTGGGGGCAGGTAGGTGGTTGTGTGTGTGGCTGTGTGTGTGGCGCAGGCCTCAGCTCCATCACCAGCTGGGGTTTCCTGCCGGTGTCTGGTCCGGAGGTAAGGGGCCAGAAGGACACCAGGTGAGGGGAGGGAAGGGGGGCGCCAGGAAGCCCCAACTCACCCGAGCTGTCCCAGCGCTGGGAGCCCCGGTTCTTGCCTCCCTTGTCCTTTCCGCCCTTGGTGGAGGCTGCCAACTTGGTGGGAATCTGCTGCTGCACAGCTGCCTGCCTCTGGATCTGGTTGGTGGCACTCAGCAGCTGGATGGGCACGTCGCTCTTGGCCGGGGCGCTGTCCCTGCGGGCCACCTCGGGGCGCTCGGCGTACTCGGACCCCGCACTGGACACCAGCGAGTTGGGTCGGGGCCCTGGTGTTTTGGTCAGGGTCATGGATCCATCCAGCCCGTTCCCATTGAAGCTGGGAGTGTGGCTTAGAGGCTGGGTCTGAAAAAGCCACACAGGACAGGTCCCAACCCTGTTGTTCCTGCTGGAAGCCCATCTTGGGGTGCCAAGGAGGGCCCA
This sequence comes from Capra hircus, assembly GCF_001704415.2. Lineage (NCBI taxonomy): Eukaryota > Metazoa > Chordata > Mammalia > Artiodactyla > Bovidae > Capra > Capra hircus. The sequence goes on along the minus strand of NC_030814.1, from coordinate 96,212,451 downwards.
CGCCCTGCGGATCAGCACAGTGCCATGCACCAGCCCCGCCCACACTTTGCAGGCTCCAGCGTAGGGGTGGGGTTTTGGAGGCCGGATGGACCCGGCACGTTTGCCCACCTCCCAGGCCAGGTGCAGCTTAACTGAAGCCTCTTAGCTCGGAGGGTCCCATCTGGGCATAAAGCCTGGTGTAGGCCTGATGCAGTCAACATTCCTCCCTTGTCCCGAAAACGCAGGCACGCACCCACCTACGCACGTGCACACTCAGGCTCTCAGGCACAGGCACCCTGAGGCCGGCACTCACCTCCGCCAGTGCCTCCGGCGGCAGCGCCCCGGGCGCCGTGTTCTGCTTCTTGAGCCGGCGCAGCACCTCCAGGCGCTCGCGCTCCCGCTCCACGGCGCGCTGGGCCTCGCGCAGCCGCTCCAGGTCGTGCTGGTAGGCCTGGCGCTGGCGCTCCAGCTCCTCGCGCTCCTGGTTCAGCCGCTCCTGCAGCCGCAGCAACTCACTCTCACGCTGCTGCAGCCGCGCCGAGGCCTGGTCCAGCTCCCGGCGCTGCTGCTCCCGCTCGCGCTCCCAGCGTTGCTGCTCCAGCCGCAGCTGGCCCTGCAGCTTCTGCACGCCCGCCAGCTCCTCCCGCTGCTTCTCAAAGTTGCGCTGCCGCTCCTGCTCCAGCAGCAGGTTCCCGCGTGTCGACTGCAGCCGGAACTGCTTCTCGCGCTCCTGGATGGCTGCTTTCTGAATCTCCACATAGCTGTCCTGTTGGGCGATGACCACCTGGGAGAGGGGAGGGGAAGGCCAGCTTTAGGAAGAGCCCGGCTGTCCCCTAGCCCCCAGCCTCAACCTGAAGGAGGAGGGCACATGTGGCCCGCGGCTCCCCAAAGGCCTGGTACCTGGAGGCTGAGGAGCAGCTGGGACAGCGTCTGGATCCGCTGGACGAGCTGTGGAGAGAGGGACAGGGCCACTGGGCACTGCAGGAAGACCCGCCAGGTCCCAGGGAGTGGGTGAGGGGACGCGGACACACAAGCCTTCACTTACCTCCAACTCCAGGACCGCAGGTGGGTGGGGGCCGAGGTCTGCACCTGGTGACTCTGCCTGGGGAGACAGCATCAACAGAGAGAGCTTTTAAAGACCAATCCGACCTGAGTGGGACCCACTTATTATTGATGAGACATCCCCTTAGCATGCGACCGGCTCCCCCGACTTCTTATCTGACTTGTGCCAGCCTTGGTGTCTGGAGAATTGAGGCCGAAGGGTGGTTCCTGGGAGGTAGAAGGGTGTGGGAATGTGGGCCCATCATGTCCGAGGGTCTGAGGAGCCCAGAGCTGGTACTCTGAGACCAGCGCTTGGCAAGGGTGGGCCTCGGGAGCCAAAGAGAGGAACAGCCAGTGACGTCACATCCGTGGAAGGTGGACACCTGTGTAGACTGACAGCTGGTGGTCCCCACCTAGTACCTCTCACCTACTGATGAGGCCACTGTCCTGAGCAGGTCCCCTCCCCTGCCTCCCTCCTGTGCGGCCTCCCACCCCGCCCTTCCCGGGGACTGCAGGAGGAACCCACACGTCCATCTGCACATTAACTATTCGTCACTGCCGAGCAGGGCAGCACTGGCTGCTATTTGCCCCAAGAGGGAAAACCCAGACAAACCAAGCACAGGCTGCTCGGCCTCAAAGGATAATTATAAGGACATGGGCTGACTCTGTACTGAGCTCAGGCACATCCCAAGGAGGCAACGTACCACCTTCGAGGCTTCCTCGGGGGCCCCCTGGGTGTCTCCAGGCCTCAAGTCCAGGCTGCTCACCAGGCCCTGCCAGTCTCGGGGGCTGAGGTCACTGCTGCACATGTTCTTCTGAAGACTGCCGTCTGAAACACCAAGCCAGGCGTGTGATCTGCCTCGGGCCCCACCTGCCCTGCTCCCGGCCCCACCTCATCCCCTGGCTGGGTAGGGAACCTGGGCCGCAGAAACTGGCCTGGGTGCTGCTGTCAGAACATGACTGACAAGCCCTGGGAAGTTCCAGAAACCTGACCCTGGTGTTTACAGAAGGTCGAGGGAAGCAGCAGAGAGATGTTGAAGAGCAAACGCCCAGAGGCCGGGGAAAGGCACACCCCCCTGTGGTCGCCAAGCTCCGGGGTCCCCAGAAGGCGGCAGCACCATTTACCCTTGCCTGGGCTCCCTGCGCTGCCCCCGTCTTCTGCCTGGCCGTAGGCGTTGCCCAGCCGCCTGCAGATGAAACTCTGGATGTCTTCGACTGAGGAAGGAAGGGGACGGAGGGGAGCCGAGTCACCCTATGGCTCCGCCCTGGGCATTCAGAGCCACATTCAGGGACCCAGGCAGAGGCCTCACGGGGTGTCAGTTACCCCCTACCCTGGGCACCCCCCGCACAGGTGCTGCGCCTAGGACGCGCCAATCTACAGGAGATGTGGGATCTCAGGGGACCGTGGGGTGGGAGGTGGAGGGTCTGGGAGGGAACTCAGCATGGCCACTACCTGTGGGCTGACGGTCACACAGACGAGCAGGAGACACAGGAGGTGGCCTTGGGGGGGGCAGGGGTGGTCACACAAGGTGCTTGAGGACACACAAACTTTGGCCAGGTGAGGAGGTAGGGAGAATATTCTAGGCTGAGGCACCAGACACGAGGGCTTTCAGGGCCCAGAACAGTGGTGACTAGAGACAGGGGAGATGGCAGCTTGGCTGGAGGGAGCAAGACTGAGAGTCCACATGGGACCCTTCCCGCCTGTTCTCTTCACTCTGATGGAAAGTTCTGGAGGGCAGAGCCGTGTCTATCTTGCCGGCTGATGGAAGAGCAGCCCTGGCTGTGCTGTCAGATTGGACAGGCACTGGCCATCATGCCCGGCAAACCCCCTGGCCTGGCACAGGACTCAGCAGCCGCGTGGAAGATGCTAGGGGCTCCACAAGGACTCTGATGGCTCTGGGAAGCAGGCCGCTTATCGGCCAGCACCCCTCAGCTATGGGGACCAGGAGCCCCTAAAATGACCCACCAAACTTGTATGTGTGTCTTTTTCTGGGGAGAGCATCAGTGATCCACTTATCAGAAAGAAGAGGAACCATCTCAGTCAATTTGAGATCCCCCCTGCCCAGCATGGGGCCTGGAGCTCGGCAGGCACTGGGAGTGTTTACTGAGTGAATGTGAGATGGTGCTTTGAGTCTGCAGCGAGGGGCTGGCACCCGACTGGTCCAGGGACTTTCCAGCTCTAACAGAATGGAAGCGGGCAGAAGCACGCGGGGATGGGGTGGCTTGTAGGCCACACAGGGCTGTGTGCCAGCCTGGGGTCCCCTGGGAGGCCCCAGGAAGGATGAGGGTGGGCTGCAGGGGTGGGCTGGTGGCTACTCACTCTCACTCATGGCTGACTTGAGAATCAGCTCGCCCTGCAGGTTCTCGGGGGGGTCCCCTCCTCGGAAGAGGAGCCGAGACAGGGCGAGGTCCTCGAGCCCGCTCATCTCGGCCATCTCCAGGTAGATCTGCTGCTTCTCGCTCAGGCTCTGGGCGATCTGCTGGTCTTTCCTGTTCAGTCGCTCTGCAAAGCAGCCGTGAGGTGGTGGTCAGCCTCCTCTGGGGTGGTTTCCCCCAGGAACCGGCTGTCATGATGCCTTGCTGGGCCAGGAGGGCCTTCGGTGTTCCCGCTGACCCTCATCCTGTCCTGGACCACTCCCTTCATCCAGAATTCCAGAGAGACAGGCAAGGGTGTGGCCCTGCCTCCAGCTTGCTTCCCTCAATTATAAAAAGATCAAACATGGTGGGAGTGTGTGTGGGGGGCCATAGCAGACTAAATTGATTAGTTTGGGACAAACCGAGAGCCTTTAAAGACTTAGTTTTCTAATCTTGAAAGTCTTCTTACAAGTCTCTGGGTTTTATACTTTTTAAATTTTTATTTCTGGCCACATTTCACAGCATGGGGGATCTTAGTTCCCTGACCAGGGATATCAACCCGAGTCCCCTGCAATGAAGTGTGGAGTCTTAACCACTGAACCACCAGGGAAGTCCCTATAGCTTTTTTTGCTGCTGTGACTACGATTTATTTCACTGGACTTTCTCACGTGACTGCTAGTATAAATATATATATATACACACATCCTATTTAGCTAAATTATTTAGTTCTCTTACCATTTCCAATAGTTTTCCAGTTGATTCTATCGGATTTCCTAGGCAGATAATCCTGTCACCTGCAAAAAATAATTCTGCCCCCTCCCTTCCAATTGTGATTTTTTCTTTTCTATTTTCTTTTTTGGCTGTGCAGAATGGCTTGTGGAAGCTTAGTTCCCTGACCAGGGATTGAACCTGTGCTTTTGGCAGTGAAAGTGTGAAGTCCTAACCACTGGACCACAAGGGAATTTCCGCAACTGTGATCTCTTACTTCTGTGTCTTCCCATTATTACCCTGGTTGGAAGGTCCAGGGTGGAGATACTAATGGTGGTGATGGTGGTGGTGGTGGGGGCCCTGTCTCGATCCTAGCTTTGATGGGAGGGTCCCTGACCTTCCAGTGTGAAAGATGAGATTGGCTTTCGGTCCAAGATGGGAAAGAAGAGTTCAGTGAAGAAGATACCGATTTCTAATTCACCACGACTCGTCAGGAATGGGTGACGAGACATTCCTGGATGTCTGTGGAGATGTGTCTGGGCAAGGCCTGTACTTTATTACCCTTCGGCAGGAATACAAGAGTGAGGAGGGGGTGAAATGAGCACTATGTTAGCATGATACTTAGCAAGGGGTCATGGGGATTTCCCCTTTCTTTTGAATAATTTTATTCCTGAATACCCTCAAACGTGCACCTCTCCCCACACAGAGAAATAAAATATGCGCTACCTAATTTTAGGTGCTTACTGCTTCCCTGTTATCTAAGTTGAATATAAAGATCATGATAAGAAAGGGAGAAGAGGGGAGTTGACTGAGATCACAAAGTACTTGGACTTATTCTTGGCCATGACCTCGCTGAAACTGCACAGGAAGCTGTGAAAACTGGGGAGGAGAATAAGTACGATGTGGTCCAGCTCTAAGATGGAATGTTATTCAGCTTTAAAAAAGGAAAGAGTCTGTTGCACGGATGAACCTTGAAAACATCATGCAGTGAGATAAACCCGTCACAAAGGGACAAATGTCCCCGTTGATAAGAGATGTCTGGAATAGCTAAATTCACGGACAGTAGGACAGAGGTTCCCAGGGTCTAGGGGTGGAGAAAGAATGGGAATGATGGCTAATGGGGATGGGGTTTCTTTTTGGGGTGATGAAAACAGCCTGAAACTGTCCGGACAGTTGCACCACCTTTTGATATAGACTAAAAGCCACTGCATGGCACATTAGGAATGGGTGACCTGTGTGGTATGTGAAATACAGTTTGATAACATGGTTAACAAAATATCCAGATGGAAGAGGAAGCCGGTGTGGCTGGTTGCAAAACCAGGATGGCCTGAATCCACCTGACTTCAGGAGGAGGCCACGGGGGTCCCAGCTCTTACAGGGACCCGGAGGGTATGACACACTTGACGTGGGATACACGTCGAGTCCCTTCCTGAGCAAGGACTCCAGGAGGAACCCCAGAGCCCCCCATCCCTTTCCCACACGCTCCCTGGAAGATCACTGCCCCAGGGCACGGGCCACCCCACAGTTCAAGCCCTGGATGTGTGGGCAGTGACCCGCTCCATGGCCAGCCCTCATGGGACAGGAGGGAAGGGCCACCACTGGGCCCAGGAGGGCTCCCGGGGCCGTGTCACCAGGTGAGGGCTGGGCCATGGGTGTGGAGGCCGGACTGACTCCCTCCCCCCTCACCTTGGAAGTCCCTCAGCCTCACAGCACGCGTCTCGACCACCTTCTTTTCCTCTTCGGCCTCACTGAAGGGCCCTTCCTCCTCGTCTGGGCAGCTGCAGGGAGAGGGGACGGATGGGTGAGCGCACCCCAGGGACTGGCTGCCTCTGAGCTGGCAGAGGTCCACCTGGAGAAGCCACTGAAAAAAGCATCTCTGATGTGCTGAGAGAGTAGCTTGCTAATGGCCAGCCTTGAGGGGGAGACACAGCCATCAGCACGCATCCAGTCTCCAAGCGCTGGGAAACAACCGGCCACAGGTTTTAAACCTCTGGACACTATTTGGGGCAATTCATTCCCTGGGGCCTCCCAGGCACGGGAGGCTGCCGGCCCAGCAGAGCTGAAGCTGAGCACTGAGGGGAGGCTGAGCAGACTAAGGGAAGCTCCTGGGTATAAAGAGAGGCAGCAGGCTGGGCATGGGGGCCAGAACCCCGGCCCCATCTGAGGACCATGAGCCAGGCATCACACGGAGCCACAGGGCTGGGGTCTGGGGTTGGCGGGGGAAGAACAGCCCGCTTCGTGGGAGGGGGACAGCCCACCGATGCAGAAGATTAGAGCTGCCAGCCCTGCTTCCCTGTCCCAGGGACACGCACCATCAGTCATGTCGGAAGGAGCCCAGTGGGGCTGTCTGTCTGCCCTCAGATGAAGGGACGGACAGAGCACCGAGGTGGAATGAGGGGGAGGGGAGAAGCACAGGGGTCTCCCGCCTGCCTGCGCCCCCGGCGCCCCCACGGGCACTTCTAGGCCTCTGCCAATTTGCCAGCTGCCGAAGCCAAGGGCTTCCCTGGTGGCTCAGTGATAAAGAACCCGCCTGCTAATGCAGGAGACGCGGGTTCAGTCCCTGGGTCAGGAGGATGCCCTGGAGGAGGAAATGGCAGCCCACTCCGGTATTCTTGCCTGGGAAGTCCCACGGACAGAGGAGCCTGGTGGGCTGTAGTCCAGGGGGTCGCAAAGAGTCTCACAGGACTGAGTGGCTGAGCAACGGCAACACAGCTGAGGGTGCAGCCGTGGGGTGGGAAGGCCCACCCGGCCCCTCACCTCTCCACGGCCCTCCGGATGTGGGCCATCCAGGTGTTCCTGTCTTCCTTGGAGCTGGTGTAGATCTCGTACATCTCGGGCCCGCGCAGGGAGGCGCTGATCAGAAACATGGCTTTCTCCTCGTTGGCTACCTCCCTCACGATGAGCTTTTGCAGCGAGATGACGGGGCGCTTGGAGTCCTGCACGGGTGGGAGGGGAACAGGGAGGGTGACCCTGTACCTGCTGCTGCCCCACGGCTGTGAACCGCGAGCTGGAGGGGAAGGGGATGGGGGTGGGGGCGTACACCCCGCTTATCCTCCAATTCAAGGCAGAAAGGTTTTGCCATCTAGGGGGAAAAAGGCACTATGGTGATGATATCCTCACATCATTTTTCATGTGTCTGTTCAATGTGCTTAAAAGATGTTTTATGATCGCTAATGCACGTATGCTATACAAAACTCAGCAATATAACAGCTGGTGGTCTATAGTAACAACCACATCTTCCTCCCAAACCTGTGTCCCAAACAATCAGAGCCAAGCAGTATTCCTAATCTCTGGGCATCCCTCAAGAGGCAGTGCTCTGACTGACCAGTAAAAGGCACGCTTGTAACTGGTTGTTATGGGCTGAATTGGTCTCCAGCCGCCACTGACCCTAGGGAAATCCATATGCCGAGGTCCTAATCTCAGAAAACACGATGGTACATGGAGACAGTGTCGTTAAAGGGGTGATTAAGTTGAAGTGAGGGCTGAGGGGGGTGGCCCTGACCCAACAGGACTGGGGTCTTTCTGAGCAGAGGTGATGATCAGGATCCAGGCACACACAGAGGGTGGCCAGGTGGGGGACTTGGGGAGCAGCGGACGTGGTGTCGCCCTCGTGGGAATGAACGCACGGCACGACAGCACTACCCACTTCTGGAAACTTCTTGAGAAGCCAGTTTAAGTCTCTGGGAAAGGGATGAGACTCCAGAGTTGAGTGACAAAGTCCCTCTTCCTCTCCAGGGGGACTCAGCAGTGGGTATTCACAGGTAACCCAGGCGAGAGGGGGAGGAGGCCGACTCTGGTAGACGAGAGCCAAGTGGGGTGGATGGACCCTAGACTGACTCCGCGTCCTCCCCAGCAGGGAGCTCCTGCAGTGTGGCTGTTCTAGGACCAGTGGGCCATGCGGCCAACGCAGCCACAGCTCACAGGATGGCGGCTGCCTGAGCCACGTCCTCGGGGTGACCGGGCAGCCTTGGCATGACCCTGAGGCCCCCTCAGGCCACTGCATGGGACTTGGTTTTGGCAAAGTCTACTCCTGCCTTGCTGGCACCTCCCGGCCCTGGGAGGGCCTGGGACGACAGGGTACCAATGGGTGTGCTTCCATAGCCACCGTGCTCTCGGGCCACCCCCTGCCCCAGCACTGAGGCAGCCCTCTGGCTGCTCCCGCCCCTCGGCCGCCTCCGCGTGGGCAGGTTTCGAGCAGTGAAGGGACAGGACACGTACCACGGATGCAAAGACGTATTTCTGATCCTTTTCTTGGAGCAGCAGCAGCACGTCTGTCAACAGGACTGCGAGGACGTCTAAAGGGAGAGCATGAAAGGAGATGTCTTTCAGGGTCCCTGTGGCCGTGTGGATTCCGCCAGGCAGACGGAAGCCCAGGGGGCTTCAGCCCTGTGGCGCTAAGTAGGTGCTATGATGCTTCTGCAGGAGCCTGGTGTTGGGGGGTGTCTCAGCTTCAACTTGACCCCTCCCCTCCCCTCTCCTGGTTTCAACATTTAACAGCGAACCCCCTGGACCCTCGCATCCTGCCTCCTGTCACGGATATACTCTCGTCCCCAGGCGCCCGAGCTTCCTGGTGGTGGCAGGCTTGGAGCCCTGTCCCTCTGGGGACATCGTGAGGTGACTGCCCGGCAGAGCTGGTACACGGGGTTGTGAATCCCAAGCTGTGTCTCTAACAGCGGCACTAGCGCTGTGGGAAATGAAGACACTGCCTCCTCGGGGAGCTTGCTCAGGACACCCCACCCAAGTTAGATACCCTCCCCTTATGGAATTCTCCTGCACTGAAGCCTGTGGGGTTCCTCTGAAGCACGTACTGAGCTTTTTACTATTTTCCAGTTTACTTCTGTCTGTCCACTGACTGGAGCCCCAAGGGGGTAGGGCCTCGGCCACCTGCCTTGGTGCTGGGCACATAGGGGGTCTCAGCTGTAAACCGTATCTTCTCGCTGCTCACCCACTCACGTGGAGAACAGACACTTCCTGTCGTCTGGCCACCTGTGACACTTCCCCAGAGATCTTTAAAGATGCTGAGGCCAAAGGACAGGCAATGGGTGTTTCCAGAGGCTCATGGAATGGACAGGACACTCAGGGATGAGCCCTGAGCGAGCTCTGGTTTGGAACTGCACAGCAGATCTGGAAAGGAGGGCTTGGAGCTCGCCCCAAGCAGCAGGGGGGACACCCAGGTGGCATCCTCTACCCTCACTGGGGCCTGTTACTGTTGTTTAGAACCCTGACTCCCTGCTGAATCAGAGGGTCATGATATGCTGGGTTTCTGCTCAGGAGTCGGTGACTTGCTGTGCCCTCTTCACCTGGTGGCCCTTGCTGTGTGCACCATACCACCTCCATCACTGGAGACGGGGGCACCCCTGCAGCCACCTCCAGCTTGCTCCTGCTCTGATTCTGCATTCCTCCCAACTCAGTATATAGCCTTCCTTTAGCCGTAAAGTGGTGGCTCTGTGTCAGCTGGCACCCACCACTCCAAAATGGTGCCACTGATCCAAGACAGCATCCACCACTCAAACATTACACCCACCACTCCACGGCGGTAACCTTGATCCAAGATGGCAGCCATCACTCCAAGATAGTGTCACCAATCCAAGGTGGCACCACTGATCCAAGATGGCACCCCCACTCCAAGATGGTGCCATTGATACAAGATGGCACCCACTACTCTAATATGGTACCACCAACCCAGGATGATATCCACCAATCCAAGATGGCACCACCAATCCAAGATGGCACCCACCACTTGAAGACGACATCCACCACTCCAAGGTAGTAACACTGATCCAAGATGGCACCCGTCACTCCAAGATGGTGCCATTGATCCAACATGGCACCCACCACTCCAAGATGGCGCCACCAATCCAAGATGGCACCCACCAGTTGAAGATGACATCCACCACTCCAAGGTGGTAACACTGATCCAAGATGGCACCCGTCACTCCAAGATGGTGCCATTGATCCAAGATGGCACCCACCACTCCAAGATGGTGCCACTGATCCAAGACAGCGTCCACCACTCAAACATTACACCCACCACTCCAAGGTGGTAACACTGATACAAGATGGCACCCCCACTCCAAGATGGTGCCACTGATACAAGATGGCACCCCAACTCCAAGATGGCGCCACTGATACAAGATGGCACGCACTACTCTAATATGGTACCACCAACCCAGGATGATATCCACCAAGCCAAGATGGTGCCACTGATCCAGGATGGCGCTGACCGCTCCGTGGCGGTGCTCAGCAGAGGCGGCCGGGGCAGGGCTTTACCTTTCAGGCGCCCGGAGGTGGTCTTCCAGCAGAGGGTGCCCTCCAGGTGGAGCTGCCTCTGCAGCATGTCCTCCTTGCGGAAGGTCAGCCCATTTTTGAGCTTGCTGGAGGACTTGAGGTCCATCTTCCCCGCGATCTCCCTGAGGCGCTGGCCCTTCTCACACTCGCTGACCCTGGCGTCCACTTGTGAGATGATGTCTTTGATGAGGTTCAGGGCCTGGGTCAGGTCTCTGTGGTCCTCGGAGCCAGCTACCACACATAGCAGAGTTAGCGCTTTCCTTGGTCTGCATCCACAAACGTGACAGAGGCAGGCGGGCTATGGGGTCGAGGAGGTGTCTCCCAAGGCCACGGCTCAGAGCGGCCTCGAGAGTCACCTTCCAGCTCAAGTCTCCTGAGAGGTAAACGCTTCTCCTAAGTAAAGGTAACAGCCCAGCGCCTGGCTGACACCAAGACAGAGCGTTTGTTGAATGTAGAGGCTGAGGCACACGTCAAGCGATTAAAACAGCCCTGCACAGCCCTGCTGGCCACTCCTGGGTAACCAGCCTCCCCCTGCCCTCCAGCTCTCCATAAAAGACTCCCACCGCCGTCCCCCAACCATCACCAAGGGCTGGCTCCTCCCACTCCGAGGGCAGCGGGACTCCTGCATCCTCCCACTGCCCAAATCCCCTGGAGAAAACAAGAGAGGTGTGGTCAGGACTGCCCTGGCCTCTGAGAACCCTGGGCTGGGCTACATGCTCATCTTCTCTGCCCTCCATGGCACCAGGCATGTGACACAGAGGTCCCCCAAGAGTGACCTTAGCCAGAACACAGCTTGCACCCTTCCACTGACTCTCCAGTACTGACTGGGGACTGTTCTAGTCGAGACTGTGCAGGAACTGAAGGGGGCGGTGCAGGCAGGGGAGACCAAACACCCTGTGTTTCTCAAGTTGGAAATCCAAGCCACTGGGAGGGTAGAGTCTACAAGGTGGGAGCTCAATTAATGATCGCTGAGCCTGGCTGAATCCAGGACAGATTGCAGAGTAGATTGTCTAATCCACCATTAGGACAGGGGGCGGGGAGACCGAGACCCTCCTCCCCACCCAGCATGGACAGGCAAGGCAGGAGGGCTGGCATACCTTCTGTATTCTGGATAATTCGCTCCACCAGCACGGGGTATTTGGTGATGCGCTGGGTGACCAGGAGGATACATTCCTGCACGCCGAGCCGCCTCACAATGGAGAAGTTGCCGATTCTCTGTGAAACGGAGAAGACAAAGCCATGCCGTGCGGACATCTGTTTCCTGCCAAAGTGTTCACGGTGGGACACGGGGGGCTGGGGACCCTTTCCTTTATCAGTTCATGGGGATCTTTTCTTTGTTGCTTCACCAGACACTCGAAAGCAGGAACCGGCCTTCCCTGGTGGTCCAGTGGTTGAGAGTCCACCTTGCAATGCAGGGGACACCAATTTGAACCCTAGTCCGGGAAGATTCCACATGCCGTGGAGCAACTGAGCCCACATGCTGTGACTACTAAAGCCCGGATGCCCTAGAGCCTGTGCTTCTCAAAAAGCAGCTACTGCGGTGAGAAGCGTGTGCACTGCAGTGAAGAGCAGCTCCCGCCTGCCACTAGAGAAAGCCAGCACGCAGCAACGAAGACCCAGCACAGCCAAAAGTAACTAACCAAATAAAAAATTTAAAAAAGCAAGCAAGGAGTGCCTGCTATATACAGAAAGGCCAAGAAGCCAGAGGTTGACTCACTTGCTGTAAAATGCAGGGCTCTGCAAAAGCCATGAGGAAGAAACCAGCTGGTGTGGATTTGGGGAATCACCGGAGAGCTGGCCACACACACACGTGCACATGTGCAGACCCTAACACTGCGGATGGCTGATGAGGCCTTCTGATGCAGCTGGGCCTGTGGTCCCTGCAGCAGCTCCCTGGTGGCTGCTGGTGTGTGCCTCTGGCTAGGAGCCCAAAGAGGCAATCATCTGAAGCCATCCTTTCTTTTTTTTGGCTGACTTGTGCAGCTTGCGGAATCTTAGTTCCTCAATCAGGGATTGAATCCAGGTCCACAGCAGTGAAAGTGGCAAGTCCTAACCACTGGAGCCGCTTCTCGGTGGGGGCTGAGGGCAGCTTCCCGTGCTTCCTTTTGCTTGTCTGTCCCCACTGCTCTGGTTTGTGTTTTAGGAAGGCCAGGAACCACTGTATTTTTGACTGTGCCATGGTGGCATGTGGGATCTTAATTCCCCTGACTAGGATCAAACCCGCGCCCCCTGCATGGGAAGTGTGGAGTCTTAACCGCTGGACAGCCAGAGAGGTCCCGGGAGCCAGTTCGTAAGAGGATGGGAGGGGATGGGACAGAGACCTGAGACTTGGCTCTGTTTCCTTCTGTCTCATGCAAAACCCCCACCTGCAAGGGGCTTCTGGTTCAGGATGTCAGGCGGCCTGGCCCCGTGCTCATCACCAGATGAATTCAGACCACTAGACGACCCTCTCCCTGACCCAACGGTCTGCTGCCGGGACAATGGAGTGAAATTTAATGACTCTCTGCCCTTCACTCTAGACCGTTATTTACTGGGTGTCCCTTTGGGGCACAGGCTGCAGGCAGGGAGCTGTTCTGGGGCCCTGTACTGCTGCAGGGCACAGGCTGACAGCGGCCCATGGCCTTGGCCCGGGAGCACCTCCCAGGACGTGGCAGGCAGGGGTCTTGGCTCCTGGGCCCTGAGCACCCACATGCTGTCAGGCAGAAGACAGGTGTGGGTCATTCCATGGGCTGATGGGGACGAGCGGGGAGCAGATGGGCGGAGGACAGAGAGGGGCAAAGGCTTGGAGGCCTTGTATCTGCTAGAACATCTGAGGCAGGGGAGGTGGCTCCAGAGGGGCAGGGAGGCCCCGTGTGATGACACTCGTGTCCCCTCGACAGTCTGAGGGACGGTGGTCACCCACTGAGTTGCATCTCAGGGGCCACCCTGCTGTGGTGGAAACAAAAATCACACCTGCTGTGCTTTACACCCGGGGATTTTCCAGAGCTTTCATGGCCCCATTCTGAATGACTCCGTGGTTAAAAATGAGGCAGAACCTGGAAAATCACTGGTTGTAACAAGTCCTTTATAAAGCTCTCCAAATGCCTACAGTTTTGTGGGAAAAACAAACAAAAAAAAACCGCTCCCCATGAACGAACCACAAAACCCACCTACTGCAAAAATAATACGTTTTAATATAAAGAGATCATTTTTTTACCTTGATCAAGTTTTGAAATTTCTTGTTCTGCTGCAGCAGCAGCTTGTAGTGACTGACAGCGTCGTTGTGGCCGCTACAAAAGACGCTGTATTTTTCTTTCATCCTCTCTCCATTTTCACCTGAAAACTGAGGAGAGGTGTGGACCTGTTACTAGGGGAAACATGGAAACTGCGGGGGAACGTCTTCGCCTCGTTCGCCTGAGTCTGCTAAACCACAGATTGACCTGACTTGGGGTTTCACTCTCGTCTGGCTTGCTGGCCCCAAACAAAATGCTTCAGCACATGGCGTCTCATTAACAGGGCACTGAAAGGGCAAAGGAGAAAACTTCCGCATGTCACGGGCGCTTGTAAAACACCCTGAAATCCGACCAGGAGGAATACATTTAAGCAAGAGAATGTCAGAAAAAATTCAGCAGTGAAAAGGATCTTCTTTTCATGAAAGGGTCGTCTTCTCCTTAGTTAGGTGACTTGCATGCTCCGGGTACTTCGAGGGCAGATGAGGGGTCCTGGGTCCCCTCTGTCAATCTCGGTCTTGGCCCAGAAATCCACTCAAAAGTCAGTTTGGGGTCAATGGCCCTGCCATCCATGGCAGTGGTCCAAACGCCACGCAGGTGTCAAGACCAAAAAAAGTAAAAACTGGCCAACCAACCAACCAACCAAACAAAAGCACAGCATATACACTGGACGGCATCTTGACAAGCACGTTTGCTGTTCAGGCCTCTGTGTTTCTGAGCTCCCCTGCCTCAGATGGGCAGCTGTGAGAGGCCAGGACCACTGTCCTCGGGGGCTGGGCTCTCAGCAAACAGAAGGACAGAGTGGGGTGGGGGTGGGCCTGGCCATACCCACCTGCTGAACCAGGAGGTCCCCGATCTTCCGGATGACGTAGTTGCGGGCACTGCCCTCCTCTAGCGACTCCAGGCGGCGCTCCTTCAGCCGACACAGGAAGTGGCCGTGCACCTCCAGCAGGTCTTCGGCTCCTGGGAACAGGCGGCTGACGGCCCTGGGGCTGAATTGCAGCTCCTCCCGCAGGGCCCGGGAATAGACCTTGAGCATGATCTTGAGCGTCCGCACATGGTGGGCCTCCGTTTGCATCAGCTCTGAGGGCACGGGGATGCGGGAATTAGCGGTGCAGGTCGACACCCCGGCTGGGCCCTCCCTCGTCTCACTATGGGCCAGTCTGGCCTCTCAGCTTTCCTTGAAGCCCTCATCATGGTGGTCTGACCTCCCAGGGGCCACACCTCCCATCCTCCCTGGCCCAGCACTGCCCAGGGCCCAGGTTAAGGAGGTGAACAGACACCAGAAAAGGGAGGACTGGATGTGTGCCGAGACCTCAACTTCACAGGAGGGTTTTCTGTCTAATGTCAACTGAAGACGTTTTCAGGCTGTTTGAAACAAGGCTGTTCTGATGGACATCCCTTCCTGGGATGTGAAACTCACATGCTAGTGCTGTGTCAGAGACCCGCCCCAGACTGTAACTGATGGGAAAAGCGAAGCTCAAGGGAGGATTTTTAATTCACGTTAAAAGCAAAGAAAGATTAGATTTTGTGATGAAGTTTTTCTGTTGTTTAACTCAAGGTCTTGAAGCTGTCAGAGATGAAACAGAAGTCAACAGGATACATGTATACGGACGGCTGATTCCTGATGCTGTCCACCTGAAACTATCACCATGTTGTTCACTGGCTGTTGCTGTTGTCACTAAGTTGCGTCTCTTTTGTGACCCCATGGACTGTAGCCTGCCAGGCTCTGCTCCTCTGTCCATGGGATTTTCCAGGCAAGAATACTGGAGTGGGTAGCCAGCCATTTCCTTCTCCAGGGGATCTTGCCAACCCAGGGATCAAACCCACATCCCCTGCTTGGCAGGCAGATTCTTAACCAATGAGCCATCAGAAAAGTCTGTCAATCAGTTATAGTCCAATATAAAATAAAAAGTTTAAGGAAAAGCTTAACAGCATTGGCCCATTCCAGGGCTGCCAGCCACGGGGCTGGAAGGACTCTGTGCTTGTCCAGAAGTGGAGACAGTGAGGCAAAGGGCTGTCCAGATGGAAGCAGTGGACTGCCCACCCCTCACCGGCCCTGTCTGCAGGACCACTGGCTGACCCGGGCTCTCCTCTTTGCCCACACCCCAACTTGTTCTGGCCCTGGCAGGGAGCTAAGTGTGTAAAACGTGGAAGGAGATGAGTGGACACCACTGAGCTGCAGGGAGGGGGGCCTGGAGGGACCCGCCGGGAGCACCAGCCCAGGTTTGGGCAGTGTCTGGGAGCTATGGTTTCCATGGTGACCATGACATCCGGTCTCAGGAGAGTGGCTGCTCATGGCCAGCTTCTCCGATGGTTACTGTGAAGGGGTGCCCACCTGAGAGCCAGTGTTACGGTCACATTCAGATGGACAGACCCGCCTTCACAGCCCCCACTGCAGCTCTGTCCAGGCCTGTCTGCAGTCATCTGACTGGGGATGGCTGGGATAGGCCCGGGTGGTCTTCTCCCTCGGGGTCACCAGCAAGGTGGGGATGACTCAGGACTGGGCATTGGGCCATTCCCCTCCCTGGGGACTGATTCTCACAAAGTCTTGCCCAGCCACCCCATCCCTGGCCTGGAAGGCCCAGCTGCCCTGGGACGAGGGGAGGAAGTGGAGGGGGCCACGTGGTCTCAGGGAGGGTTGACAGTGGAGCCCCGGCTCCCCAGTGGAATCAATTAAAAAAAAAAAATGAGAAAAGAAGAAGAAAGAGAAGGCACACAGGCCTCCTTACCATAAAGCACATCCTGCCTTTTCACCACCTCCCTCTTCTGTTTCTTCACATATTCGGGGTCCACAGAGAGGCTCCAGGACTCAGCCTCGAACTCGTGGGCGTCCGCGTCAACCTCGCCTCTCAGCGAGGCAGTATAGGGGTCTGAGAGAAGGACAGGAGGCTGCTGCTCGGCGGCTGGGGCCTGGCTGGCCCGGGGGCTACCCCCCACCCTCCCTGGATGCCTGCATGTGGGTCTCGATGCCTCCCAGGGACTGGAGCCCACGTGACACCCAGGGAAGGATCGCGGTGACGGTACCTTCTATAAAGATGGGCTCAGTGCTGGAAGATGTAAGAAAAAGAGAGTCATCGGCCACCTGCTTGAGCTTCGGAAATAGTGCATCAGTTTCATCCATCTCTCCTGTGAGTGGTCTAAAGAGACATAAAAACAAGTTTAAAAAACTTGAATTAACTGTGCGCGTGCACGCACACACACACACACACACACACACACACACACACATACAGTCTATAAGAGCAAACCAGGTTGTTACTTGATTTGATTAGATACTATTTGAGAACTTTCTGGATGTCAATATAAGGCTTAACTCTGTCATAAATCTTTATTTTTCTTCCTTTTTCTGGCTGTGCTGCATGGTTTGTGGGATCTTAGTTCCCTGAGCAGGACTGAACCTGTACTCCCTGCCATGGAAGCACCCAGTCTTAACCACTGGACCGCCAGGGAAGTCCTTGTCACAGATCATTTTTTAAAATTAGGAGACTACCTGTGAATGTGACATGACGAGCTCTTCCATCAAACTAACTGTTTTTTGAGGGGGAGGGGGTATGGTTGATGTACAATATTATGTACGTTATGGGTGTACAACACAGTGAATCACAATTTTTTTGACTCAACTTTTAAAGGTTATATTCCATTTACAGTTATTATGAAATATTGGCTATATCTCCTGTGCTGTACAATACATCCCTGTAGCTTATCTATTTTGTATGTAGTAGTTTGTGCCTCTTAATTCCTTGCCCTTATCTTGCCTCTCCCCACTGGCAACCATTAGTTTGTTCTCTGTATCCGCCACCAAAACTAATTTAATGTTCAAGTACATTCTATGAAAAAGTGAGTGAAAGTGTTAGTCACTTAGCCGTGTCTGACTCTTTGCGACCCCCTGGACTGTAGCCACCAGGCTCCTCTGTCCATGGGATTCTCCAGGCAAGAATACTGGAGTGGGTGGCCATTTCCTTCTCCAGGGGATCTTCCCGAACCAGGGATCAAACCCCAGTCTCCTGCATTACAGGCAGATTCTCTACCATCTGAGCATCAGGGAAGCCACTCAAGTACACTCTACAGGTGTATTAATTAAATGCTTCCTTTCCTAGCCACTGGTGCCCTCTGGATCCCCAGAATTCTTTCCAGCCAGAGCAGGGTGGACACAGCTTCATTCCCAGTCCAGACTAGAGGGAGAATCCTTTCTAGGGGAAAAGAAGATCAGCTTCTTGTCCCACCGACTCATGCAGCGACATTTTTTTTAACATGAGGTTTTCTACTTGAATGCTGCTGAACGCAACACTTCGAGAACCACCTCGAAGCCCTAGGAAAACCAGTCTAAAGCATAAATAATAGGATACAGACTCCGCAGCGACCTCAGCAGACTTCCTGCCTGGTCTGCAGGACAGAAAGGAGCCCTGTCCAAGGGTCCTTCAAGAGCAGGAAGCAAACTGGCTCCAAATGGCTGGGGACCCCAGGACACACCTTTTCTCCCCCTTCCCTTTTGAACTTTTTATTTTGTATTGGGGTATAGCCGATTAACAACGTTGTGATAGTTTCAGGTGAACAGTGAAGGGACTCAGTCATACATATACATGTCTCCATTCTACCCCAGACCCCTCTCCTATCCAGGCTGCCGCATAACACGGAGCAGAGTTCCCTGCGCTATAGTGTAGGTCTTTGTTGGTTATCCGTTTAAAACATAACAGTGTAGAACACACCGGTTTTGAAAAAGAAGAGGAGTGAATCTCCCAGGCAGGTGTTAATGGGAATCTTGCCTTTTGGTGGTGTGGTCCTGCAGAGGGTCTCCTTCTAGAGAGGCTGTCTGAGGGGTCCCTGAGGAAGCCTCCCCACCTACCCGCTCCCTCCTTTCACCAGCCCCTGGTGGCAAAGGGGGTACCCCACTCACCCAAGTCTCGTCCCGGTTCCCGCTGGGCTGGGTGCTGGCTGTGGACCCCCCTTCTGCGAGACCGTCATGCCGACATTCCTGGTCGGGCGCGGGCTGCCATCGGACAGGAGGGTGGCCCTCGGGTGCTCCTTCAGGGATGCTGCGACGGAGGCAAAGACAGAGTGGGTGCTGAGGAAGTGGGCGGGGTAGCGCAGGTGGCCCGTCGGGAGGCCCTGCTCCGACTGGGGCCGCAGCGCTGACAGGATCTTGGAGGTCAGCAGCTCGTTGTCCAGGAAGATGCTCTCGCTCCACTTCCTGGGGAGAGAGCCGTAGAAGGAGAGCTCAGGGCGGCTGCGGGGTGCGCCCTCCCTGTCACCGCTCTTGGAATGCCCGTTCCCCATGGTCACGCTCTGGGCGCTGAGACCCGGCTGCTCTGTGCTGTTTTTATACCCTGGAGGAGGAGGGGGGGATCCTTCTAGAAATGGCAAGCTGGTTCTCTTACTGTATTGGCTGAAGCCGTGGGTCTGGAGGGCAGGAAGTGTGTCCCCACTGTGACCGTTCAGTGTGGAAATCTCACACGATTTTCTCCTTGGGTAAAACACCAACAAAATGGCAACTCCCCCACTCCAGACCCTTTCTGTCTTGGTGGGGAGAGGGGGCAGGTAGTAAGGACCAGCTTATATCCGCCACAGAGAATCTTAGCATCACGGACTAGGGAGCTTGTACCGACATCACACACGCGACTGTAATTAATCTGAGACCAGCTGTCAGGGTGATTCTGAGACGTGGAGACCACGGGGTCTCTGATGCTCGTAATTGCTAACAGAATCTGAGACTCTGATCCTATAGTAGAAGGTGATCGGAAACCAACCGAACACACGCCAGGGGCCCAGCAGGGCTGTCTGTGCTCATCAGCTTGTTAATTTCAGAGCTGGGATATTACTGTGGATAGCAGCGTATCCCCCCAACCCTGCCACAGATCATAAACTTGAACGTGTTCTACTCATATGTGGATTCATTCAGTCCTCTCAGTAAGTGTGAAAGTAGGCAAACTTATCTTCATCTTGATAAATAAGGACACTGACAATTAAGAAGTCCAATGTCCAATGCCAGTTATATTTGATAAATGAAAGCCCATGATAAACTCACAAGACGACCGGATTCAGACCTATAATTTTTTCACACTTGTTACTAGTAGTGCCTTGTATGTTACTTTAATGTCACAATCTATGGGTAAGTCCTGATCTATTAAAACTATGCTTGAAGTCATGATTATACCGGATTTTGGACACACACCCCCTAAACACAATACATACATACACATAATAAAAAACAAAACAACAACAACAACAAAACCAGAAATCTAGCAGCAGACTGGATGTCGAGTGGAAAGGATGTTGAACACAAGAGACCAAGAGAAATTTGGAATTAAAATAATTTCAAATTATTAAAAAAGAATGTGATGCTAGAATTAATGTTTAAAAAGTACAAATGTAATTTTTGCCTTCTTTAATTTAAAAATATGTATTAAAGGACTTCTCTGGTGGTCCGGGGGTTAAGAATCCACCTGCCAATGCAGGGGACAGGGGTTCGATCCCTGGTCCGGAAAGATCCCACATGCAATGGGGCAACTAACCCTGTGCAACACAACTGCTGAGCCACTGCTCTAGGGCCTGCAAGCCACAGCTACTGAGCCCATGTGCTGCAGCTACCGAAGTGTGTGTGCCTAGAGCCTGTGCTCCGGGACAAGAGAAGCCACCACAGTGAGAAGCTGGAGCACCGAGACTGGAGAGCAGCCCCCCTCACTGCAACGAGATAAAAGCCTGAGCAGCAGCAAAGACCCAGCACAGCCAAAAATAAAAATATGGACAGGGAAAAAAAAAGTGTTGAACATTTGGATGCACGGTACCCACTGATCTCTCCCCCACGGATGGAAAGATGCAGCTCTTAGAAAGCCAGGCTGTCATTAATTAGGCTGATTTTCTGCTGCCTCTTTTTTGACAAATCCACCATGTAAGTCAGGCCTACCTGGGATGGGCTGCTTGGCTAATTTATTTATTCTTAGGGTGAAAGCCACATTTAAAAGCTTTGCTCTAAGACAAACAGCAGCCTTTAAAAGAAATCTGACCACTGGCATTCCAGGTCTGGCTCCTGGGTCCCCAGTGCACCCCCTCCCCATCCCCCAGTTTCTCTATGTCACTCGAGGAAAGTAGCTGGGATTCTGGTTCTGAGCAGCACAGAGACTGGGTGGTGCCATGTGCTTGGTGATCTCAGACGTCCTGACGTGGAGACGGTAAATGGCTGACGGTGCCTGTTATCGTGGCAGACACAGGTGACCAAGCTGTCGCTCACATACCAACACCTGTCTGGCAAAGGTGAAAATCGTAAACTGAGGCCTCCACAGTCCCTGGCAAGTGCTTCCCGGCATTTCCACACCCAGTGAACTCCACCTCGGCAATTATGATCTATCTGGACATACAAACAGGGGATGAATGCAGAGACAAAGCCTCTGTCCAGTGTCCTGGTGTGGCTGGTAGGCTGTTCCTGTGACCCAAGGTCCTGCCTGAAGTCGGATGGATTCTGCTGTAATTGAACAGCCCACAAAAGAAAAGGTAACCAGCAACACCCTTGAAGAATCACCGCTTCCAGAGAATTTTTAGAAAATGATGGATAACACTAAATCTACAGTAAGTGGAATCAGAGCCTCCTTGGGCTGTTGGGAAGACACTTTGAGGTTCCTGCATCTTAGGGTCTTGCTTAGGGATGCCAGGTACCCCTGGACTCTCAGAAGGGGAGAAGGGACAAAATTCCAGGTAACAATGCTGAGTTGGCCCCGTAAACGTATGCCATGATTTACTCATTTACTCTCATTTCTGTCTGTCTCCTTGGTAGGAGGGAGGAAGGGTCTCTCACAAAATAGACACTGAGAAATCACTGTTTCACAGGATTTTACTCAGCTAGAAAAAGGAATGAAATTCCAACACTTGCTGCAACGTGGACAAAATGTGAGGACACGATGCTCAGTGAAGTAAGTCAGAAATGAGAGGACAAAGATGGTCGGATTCCTCTTCTAGGAGGTCCCAAGAGGAGTCAGCCTCCCAGAGACAGAATGCAGGATGGGGTTGGATGGGCTCCCGGGGTGGGGGAGGGGAATGAGGAGTTTTGCTCAATTGGACAGAGTTTCAACTGGGGAAAATGAAGAGAGCTTTGGAGATGGATGGTGGTGATGATTGCCTGACACTGTGAATGTACTTAATGCCGCTGGATTGTACTCTTCGAAATGGTTAGGCTGGAGCCTTAGTCACCAGACCACCAGGGAACTCCTAAGTGACTCACATTTTTCACCTCAACTATCTCTGCACGTGACTGTGAACACCGCTCAAGTACTGATTCGAGGGTTACAGATACATTTTAGCCGGCTGGTGAATCTGCAAACATGGAATCCGAGAATAATGTCGTCTGTCCATACAGCGGAGTACGAGGTACTCAGCCGAAGAAGGAACAAGAGGTGGAAACATGCTCCTATGTTGATGGACCTGGGAAGAACCCTGCTGAGTGAAAGAGGTCAGGCACACAAGATCTCTCAGTGCAGGATCCCACCTCTAGGATAAGTTAAGGAAACATGCAGGATAAGTTCATCCACAAAGGTAGAAAGCAGATTAACAGGTGCCTAGGGCTGGGGGCTTCCCTGGTGGCTCAGACGCTAAAGAATCCGGCTGCAATGTGGGAGACCTGGGTTCAATCCCTGAGTTGGGAAGATCCCCTGGAGGAGGGCATGGCAACCCACTCCAGTATTCTTGCCTGGAAAATCCCACAGACAGAGGAGCCTGGTGGGCTAAAGTCCACAGGATTAAAAAGAGTTGGACATGACTGAGTGCCTAAGCACAACAGGACTGGGGGAGATTAGAGGGTGACAGCTCCTGGGTATGGGTTTCTTCTGGGGGTTCTAAACTTGACTGCACGAAAAAAAAAAAATGAGAAGGGGGAAATTCCCTGATGGTCCAGTGGTTAGGAACTGGCGCTTTCACTGTTGTGGGCCTGGGGTTCGATCTCTGGTTGGGGAACTAAGATCCTGAAAGCCACGTGGTGCAGCCAAAGAAACAGTTTTTAATTAAAACATTTTTTAAATCAATAAAATTGATTGTGGTGACTCTGAGAACATTAAAAGCCACTGCACTGCACACTGAAATTGGTGGATTGTATGATATGTGCATTGCATCTTGGTTAACAGGCAAACTGAGAGGAAGGGTCATCTTTCTGCAGGAGGAGAGGGAGCCGAGGGATCTGTAGGCTTGACACCCACTGTGAGTGAATCTTGCTGTCCCTGACTCTGAGACCACCAGGAATCTGTATTTATCCTGCCATCGTGTTCTGCACCAGCACAGCTACAGTGGGGCAGGTGAGCAGTGGCTGGGCGCTGGGATCTGGGCGGTGCTGTCTGCACTGCCACAGGAGCCACCCAGGGGGCTTAATTAGCACCCTCTGCCCGCCGCTGAGAGGTGCCATCGACTGGCGTGCTCCTGGCCCACTGCGGCGACGCATCCACCACGGAGGGGACCCAGAGGAGAGGGAGGGACAACAAAGAGAAGTGAACGGTGAAAATGGAAAATGTTCTCGGCCCGGAGGAAAAAACACGCCCTGTTCTCAGCCACAAACAGACAGCAGTCCGTTCTCAGGAATTTTTTTTTTTCTTCAAACCTGGAATCTAGAAAAATAGTGTAGACGATCTTATTTGCAAAGCAGAAATAGACACAGACATAGAGAACAAATGGATGCACATCAAAGGGGAAAGGGGTGAGGTGGGATGAACTGGGAGCCCTGGATTAACATATATACACTACTGACAGCAGGTATAAAATCGCTAACTGAGGAGAACCTACTATATATAGCACAGGGGCCTCTACGCAATGCTCTGTGGTTACTAAATGGGGAGGAAATCCAAAGAAGAGGGGATATATGCAAACATACGGCTGAGTCACTGTGCGGTACAGCAGAAACTGACACAACATCGTAAAGCAACTACACTCCAAAGAAAATTAATAATAATAATGAAAAAAGATGCTACCCTGGGTTGGGCTTCCGGGAGGGAGAGCCTCAGACAGACTGGTCATATAATACAGGTATATATCCTAAGCCTGGTGGCTCAGACGGTAAAGATTCTGCCTGCAAATGCAGAAGACACAACAGACAAGGGTTCGATCCCTGGGTCGGGAAGTTCCCTTGGAGGAGGGCATGGCAATCCACTCCAGTATTCTTGCCTGGACAGCTACACAGTCCATGGGGTTGCAGAAGCGACTTAGCACCCACACACCCTGGGTTATGAATCATATCCCTCCTAATGTTCTTCAATGAATAAAAGCAAATAACACAATCACTTTTTAAAATGTCCTCGCTGCTAAAACCACCACAACAAAACCCCCTGTTTTGTCTTGGTTTCTTAGAGAGTGGTCTCCGAGCAAATCAGGTGACGAAGCTGGTGTGAGAGCTGTAGTGATCCCATCTTGAGATGTTACTTGGATGACAGACCCCATGCTGTGCAGTTCAGGTGAACAGGGGCTAATTTCTATCGCACTTAGGCTCCCAAGTGAGCTGCCGTCTATAAATCCCCCGATACACCAGCAGGACCCCATCAGCCCATGGGGGAATCATAAGGACCCACAAGGAAAGTCTATGAATATGACTTAATAGTTACAGACCTGCTGAAAGTAATTTTTCAAGGAAATCCATCAAGTGACCATCTTAATTGGACTTAAACTGTCCTTATATAATCTAGACCCATACTGGCTTCCAGAAACACTGCCTTCCAAATAAGAATTTTAAATTCTAACCAACAAGGATATACCCCCTGTTGTTATACCAACAACAATATACCCCCCTGCTGTATATCATGGGGACCTATAGTCAATATCTTATAATAACCAATAATGGAAACGATCTCTGAGAAAGAATAAGATATACATGTATTGTTGTTTGGTTGCTAAGTCATGTCCGACTCTTTTGCAACCCCATGACATGACTGTAGCCCACCAGGCTTCTCTGTCCATGGGATTTCCCAGGCAAGCATACTGGAGTGGGTGGCCATTTCCTTCTCCAGGGGATCTTTCCGACCCGGAGATGGAACCCAAGTCTCCTGCACTGGCGGGTGGATTCTCTATCACTGATCCACCTGGTATTACTGAATTATTTGGCAGTACACCTGAAACTAACACAACACTGCAAATCAACTACACTTTAAAAAATTTTTACTATTCTAAATGGCAGACTCCTCCTGTCACTCTATGGGAAACCAACTGGAAACATCTCTGGGAGGCAGCTGGGCCAGGGCACCATGTTCCTGGAGTTTTCTGCTATAGGCCATGCAGGTGGATCAGACTGGTGGCACCTTGAGGCAGGACCAGACTTCTCCAGCCGCCCAGTAGTTTTGGAGGCTTGGCTTCAGAACAGCTCCCCCATTTCTCCCAGGTGGGTGAGATCCTGGGTCCTCCTCCACCACCTCCATTCTTTGTGTCTGCGAGAACTTCTCTCCCAGGCTGTGAGTGCCGCCTGTCTCTAGAGGGTTCTAGCAAGCACAGGCTGCAGGGAGAGTGTTCCAGAGACAATTAAGAAAATCTGATGCCAAGTGGAGTTTTCAGTTCACAGCTCCAGGCTTGGCGGCTGCCTGAGAACAGACTGAATCGATGCTGAGACAACTCATTGATTTCTCTGCCTTGCTTCACTGTATGTTATACAACCGAGGTTGCATAAAAAAGAAAAAGAAAAAATACAGGAGGCAAAAAAAAAACAACCCCAAAAAACAAAACCAACAGCCAAACCCCAAATCTTAACCCCCTGCCTCAAAGGACAAAGAAAACAACTAAAAAAAAAGGCATACTGTGGTTTAGAAGTGTAAGCCAGAAAGAATATTCTTTGTGGATCTGAAATTACCCAATTAACAAAAAACACAGCCCCCTTACTCCCAATTACGTCAAACCAGCAAACACCACTATAAAAAAAAAAAAAAAGTGGTATTTTCTTGACTGTGTGTGCAGAAGACTTAAGCATCACAAAACAGTATAAAAGTAGAAATAACCCATAACTCCACCGTCCACAGTTAACTGGTACTGGAATGAAGATTTGCAAGTTGAGAATTAATGTTTAATACTGAGTGATTTAGAGAGCCATGTTGAAAGCTCCCTCATGTATAGCAAAAGGATAATATGGTAGCAAATACATATATATATATATTTTGCATAAATATTGTACAGGACATGTGGGTTATATTTTGCATAAATATTGTACAGAACATGTGGGTTACACAATCATGTCAATGTATGGCAAAACCAATACAATGTTGTAAAGTAAAATAAAGTAAAAACAAAAATTTTAAAAATTAAAAAAAAATCACAATCATACAAAATATTCCATATTCTTTATGGATAATTCTGGAAGTTAAACATAGAAAGGACAAATGGCCATGTCTGTGGGCATGAACATGAACTTCAACCTAAAAACTTCACGTTTTTCACAAACAAAAACTCAAAATGGACCACAGATTTAGGACCATAGAACTATACAGAGCTAACATAGGAGAAAATCTTTAGGAACTGGGGCTGAAATGGTGAAAAATTCTTTGCTGTGACACCAGCAGCCTGATCCACAAAAGAAAAAAAAATTTTTTTACCTGTCTTCATCATAATTAAAAATGTTTGCTTGTGGAAGATCTCTTTAAAGGATGGAAAGACAGGCTACAAAGTGGGAAGAAATATTTGCAAACTGCCTGATGAAGGACTAGCATCTAGAATATATAACGGACTCTCAAAATCCAATCGTAAAAATACAAACAACCCATTCAGAAAAATGAGCAGAAGAGATGAAGACTGCATTTCAGGGAAGAAGATATTGAATGATGGTGTAAAAAAAGCACATGGAATGATGTTCAACATCAACCAACCATCAGAGAAATGCAAACTAAAACCACCAGGGACCTTCACTACCAGGATGGTTAAAATAAAAAAACAGTGACGATGCTAATTGCTTGCGAGGATGTGGAGAAACTGGATTGCTCATACATGGCTGGTGAGAGTGTAAGAGAGTGCAGTCGCTCTGGAGGACAATTGGGCGGTTTGTAAAGAAAACAAAACAACTGCACTCCTGGGTATTTATCTTAGAGAATGCAAAACTTCAGTCCAGACAAAAACCTATGCACCACTGTTCACCGCTTCTCTGAGGCCCAAACTAGAAACAACACAGAGGCCCCTCACTGAGGAAAAGGTTGGATGAACGTCGGTCTACCCACAGGACAGAATGCAGCACACACCAGTCAGGGTGGATCTCACGGGCACTGTCCTGAGATAAAAGAGCCAACCTCGGACGTCCCTGCAGCGGACTGGAATCCATCTGCCAATGCAGGGGACATGGATTCGATCCCTGCTCTGGGAAGATCCCACGTGTCTTGGAGCAACTAAGTCTGGATGCCACAGTTAACGAGCCTGCCCTCTGGAGTGTGCGAGCTGCAACTACTGAAGCCTGTGCTCCACAAAAAGAGAAGCCACCACAATGAGAAGCCTCTGCGCACAACTAGAGAGTAACCCCCGCTTGCCACAACTAGAGAAAGCTCGAGTGCAGCAACAAAGACCCAGCACACCCATGAATAAGTAAATATTAGAAATATTTATATTTCTAGAGATATAAATAAAGGCATTACAGTAAATATGCAAATAAAGACAAAAAAAGAAAGAATAATAATTCCTGCAGGAATGTGAGCGTTGGGAAACTGAGTGGGAGATATATGGAAACTCTGTACTCTCTTTGTAACTTTTTTTTTTATAAATTGAAGACTATTCCCAAACAAATAGTTAATTTTTTTTTTAAGTTAAATTCAGGAAGAACTGAGCCTTGTTAAAAACAAAAGAATAATTTCTGAAAAGGTATGTGTGTGGGCACTCCGAGTCACGTTTAAAAAGGACCAGAATGGGCCAGGCCCTTCTTGGCAGAGGGAGGAGACAAACAATTGAAAATATTTATTTAGGGATACCTATGTTCAGCAGTGGCGTTATTCACAGTGATGCTGAGGTGGGAGCAACCCAAGTGTCTACGGGTAGAGGAATGGATAAATAGATGTGGTCCATCCATAGCACTGGGATTTTATTTTAGTCTTAAAAAAAAAGGAAGGAGAGGCTGAGCCCTGCCACACTGTGGATAAACCCTGGGGACATGATGCTCAGTGAGAGAAACCAGACACAGAAGGACACACTGTCGGATCCCACTCACAGGTGGTCCCTGGAGGAGTCACAGCCACAGAAACAGGAAGTGGACGGTGGGGCTGGGGGTGGGCGGAGGGGCCAGGGAGTGAGTGTTTCATAGGGATGGAGTTTCAGTATTTCGAGACACGAGTTCTGGAAATGAATGGTGGGAATGGTTGCACTGTGGTGTGAAAGTACTTACAGCCACTGAATTGTGCCCTTAAGATGGTTAAGGTGACAAGGTTTTAGTATATTTTATGACTATTAACATCCCATTAAGGGACTCAGAGTGCGTCTGCCCAATACCACACGATGGAGAAGAAATGAGACTCCTTCACTGTGGTTTCCGTCTTCCCTCTGTGCAGGTGAGAGGCCCCTGGACTGAGAGGAACAGAAAAAACACACTTCGAAGGTCACCAAGGCTCAAGGCGGGACTAGGCACGCGCACCTGCCTCAGCTGCTCAGGGCCCGGCGCAGCGCAGCCCAGGGGCACAGACGGCACCAGGTGAAGCCTCTAGACTGAACGATGCTCGAGTGGGACATGGAGACGGCTGGCTGAGCCTGTGCGGAGCACCTCTAGGGGAGCCGGGGAGGACAGAGATGACAGAAGGGCAAGGCCATCCTGACTGGCAAAGAGGAAGGAAGTTAACCTTACAAACTCAATGTTAATCTGTGGCAAAAAAAAAAAAAAAAAAAAAAAAAAAAAAAGCCTTCTGGGCTGTGAGCACGGGAAATGATGGGCTGAGAATCTTGGGTTTCCCGTTTCTTGGAACAAATCAAGACCAAACTCCGAGAGCTGTGCTCTGCAGCCCTAGAGGAGAGCAGACTGAGAGAAGGTGTTCATGGTCACTACAGCAAACGGCCTGCTAATCCCTGGGCGGTTCTGCACATAGTGGGGAGACAGAGTGGATACGGGCCCCTGGGGTATAAGCTAGGTGCTGGCTGAGTCCCTTGTGACATCCTTGTAAATTCACAGGGGGATTAAGAACCCATGAGCACAGCTTGAGCAACTTTAAAATTTACTGGGGCCAGACTTCCCTGCTGGTCCTGTGACTAAAACTCTGCACTTCCAATGCAGGGGACCACCCGGGTTCAATTCCTGGCCACGGAACTAAGATCTCACATGCCACAAGAGCCCACATGCCGCAACTAAAAAGATTCCACAAGCTGCAACGAAGATCCTGCATGCTGCAACTAAGACTCGGCACGGCCAAATAAATAAACATGTTAAAAAATTTACTGGGTGTCCACAAACACTCAAGCTTGGCAGTGGACCGATCTTACATAGAAGGAGGGTCTCCAGTAGAATGCCAAAGGGCTCTGTCCTTGGCCTTGACTGAGATGAGACCATAGGAGCCTTGCTTAAATTCACAGATGACAGGCAGCAGGGAAGTTGCCCCAGATTTTGTTTGTAAATAAAGACAGAGAGATGAATTAACACAAAACTGTCTTGGAGAAATTACTATAGAGGAAATACCAAGAGATCCAGCAAAGATGGCGGGTGTGGGGCAGTTCCCACCTGTAGCAGCAGCACAGGTGAAAACCAGGGGGGCGTTCCAGGTGCCTGCCAGCAGCTCAGCAAACCAACAGTGTGGTGCACACAGGGCTGGGTCACCTTAGGTCACAGCAATGTCAGTGTGATAACCAGAGCCAGGAGGGCTCAGCTGCTGGCCGGCCAGGCCTGCCTGGGCATTTACCTTGGGCCACGGCCAAGTCCAGTGAGTTCACTGTCCCAAAGTGGCACCCAGGAAGCCACACGGTTTTCTAAAAAGTACCAGAGAGGGTGGCACACAGGGGGCCCCAAGCCCCCACGGGGGCCCAGTGGGGCATGCCTGGAAGGTTGACAGACCCACCAAGGGGTCCCAGCTGTGACCGTAAAGGAAGGGGTGGAAGGTTGGGAGCGATGCCTGGAGGAAAGAAATCAGAGGATGGCGCCCATGCAGCACAGGGCGGGTATGGAAGCGGTTCTCCTGGGGGTCTGCCCTTCGCAACAGGTGACGGTAACAGGTGAGGAATTGCCGCTTTCCCGTAATTATTAAACACTTAATAGCAACCGCCCAGGATTTCACAAACCACACGGAACCACCGCTCCTGTTTCAGCACATTCTTTCCCATCTTTATTTCTGTTCATTTCAATGAGGAGGTCTTGCTGTCGCCCACCATCAACCACGTCTGATCTGCAAAAACAACCTTTTCCCACAGTTGGACCTCATGTGGGGGTGAGCTCTTGCCAAACTCAACTTTGCATCCCGCCTTTCTGCTGAAGATGCGTCATAAACATTCTGTCAGCCTGTGAAACACACTGCGGAAAGCTCGTACTGTGGCTTTTGTACGGAAATCTTCTGCAATGGCTGTAAAATCACTTACTAGAGATGACCACTCCTCTAACAGGCTTCCCAGGCGGTGCGGTGGTAAAGAATCCACCTGCTAGTACCTGAGACGTAATGAGAGAGGTGGGTTTGATCCCTGGGTGAGGAAGATCCCTTGGAGGAGGAAATGGCAACCCACTCCAGTATTCTCCTGGAGAATTGTTCTGGAGAATTGTCCAGTATTGTCCTGAGAATCCCATGGACAGAGGAGCCTGGTGGGCTATAGTCCATGGGGGTCATAAGAAGTCAGACTTGACTGAGAGATTGAGCATGCTCCTTTAATGCCATGTTATATGTTTCCTGTGGTTATAAATTAAGCTGTGATGGTCATCTGCATGACACACTTCCATCAGCAATGGATATTCTCCTGGGATAGATCCTTATTAGCAGCTGGGTACCCGCCGTGGCCCATTTCCACAGTCTGTTCCCCCCATCACAAAGCAGACTGTCTGGAAGTGTCCTGATAGTAGGGAAAAAAGGGAGCTCCCTGGCAGTACAGGGGTTAAGACCCTGTGTTTTCAATGCAGGGGTTGCAGGCTCGATCCCTGGTGGGGGAGCTAAGATCCCACAAGACTTGCAGCCAAAAGAAAAACAGCTCAAAGAGCTCTACTGAGCCAAGAGCACCCTGGTGAGCTGCGGGTAGGTGGCCTCCCTCAACCAGGGAACTTGGACTTGACACACTTCTCAGGAGAGGCGGGGTCCCCTCTGCACACACCCATTCTTTCCCCCATTGTCCCGGGGCCCCCTCCCAGGGCTCTTTCGGAGCCCCCGCCCCTCAGTGTAGGGCCCTCCCTCTGTACCAGTGAGACCCGCCCTGGCCGTTTGGCCAAGGCTGTGACCTCTTTGAGAGGCTGCCCGCCCAGACTTGCCAGCCCCGTCCCTCCCCACCTGCTGCCTGCGTGGCTTCCCACGCACATGGCTAGTGTCCCCGTGGCTTCAGGATGCAGTCCTGAGTCCTTGGCCTGCTTGGGACAGACTCTCTGGGATGTGGGCCCTTCCTAGGCCTCATCTTTTGCCACCATGTCCACCCTCAGAGGCCTTGGGGACCCTGGCCCAGACGCCCCTTTGCTACACCAGCTTTGAGGCCAGGCCAGAGTCCCTCTGGGTTGCCCTGCCCTGCTCCCTACCTTTCAGGTCTAGGCCATTTGGTGGTTTCTTTACCCTCCCCCGCTTTCACTGCATCACTCAGGCCTCATTGAACCTTGACCCCCATGAGGGTAAGGGGTGGGTGTCCCTCATCTCTGTGTGACATCACTGGCCATCTTTGGGCTCAGGGCACAGGTACACAGGCAGATCTCAGCCCTGCTGGGAAGGTCAAAGGCAGACATCCAAGGGTGAGGCCTGCAGTAGTCAGGTACAAGCCTGTCCAGCCTGTTCTTGGTTATTTCACTTTAAAGACACGTGGTCACCTTTGCACACGTCTCCTGGGGTCTCTGTGGCTCTTTTGTTACCCTAGCTGACTTCATGAGGACAGCCTCACCCCCTCACACGGCCCAGCCTCACCCCCTCACACGGCCAAGCCTCAACCCCTCCCACCCTTGGGAACTGGGCAGACACGTCTGCCCTTGCCCTTGGCCCACCTGGCTTTCCTGGCAGGTTTGATTTATTTTTGTGGTTGTTTGGTCAGTTGCTGAGTCTGGTCAGTTGTCTGACTCCTTGCAAGCCCAAGGACTGTAGCACGCCAGGCTTCCCTGTCCTCCACTACCTCCTGGAGTTTGCTCAAATTCATGTCCATTGAGTTAGTGATGCTATCTAACCATCTCATCCTCTCTTGCCCACTTCTCCTCCTGCCCTCAATCTTTCCCAGCATCAGGGTCTTTTCCAATGAGTCAGCTCTTCCAATCAGGTGGCCAGAGTATTGGAGCTTCAGCTTCAGCATCAGTCCTTCCAATGAATATTCAGGGTTGATTTCTTTTACGATTGACTGGTTTCCTTTAGGATTGATCTCCTTGCTGTCCAAGGAATTCTCAAGGGTTTTCTCCAGCTCCACCGTTCAAAAGCATCAGTTCTTTGGTGCCTCAGCCTTTGTTATGGGTTTATTTATTTACTTATCTAGCTGTCTATCTAGGCCATGCTGTGCAGCTTGTGGCACGTGGGATCTTAGTTTCCAGATCATGGTTTGAACCCTGGCCCTCAGCACTGAAAGCTCGGAGTCCTAACCACTGGATCACCAGGGAAATTCCTCCTGGCAGGTTTTAAAGCTCTGTGTCTAAAAGCAGACCAGATGGAATCCTACTACCCATTTGGAATCGGGGTGGTGGGCCAGGCCGCCTCTATTTGTCGGGGGAAAGATGAGGGAGGGGCTATGGGTAGTCTTTTCTCTAGCCTTCCAAGATCAGAACCTGGTTTCCCTTGGGCTCCACCAGCCCCAGAATTCTGAGAGATGGAGGAGGCTCTTTCCACATTGTGAGGCGACCTCTGATTAGGAAATTTTGATGGTACACTAAGGAAAAACTTGGGTGCCTGGGGAGAAACCACTCTTCCACAAAAACTGTTCAAAGCTCCTTTTCCTTCTAGGACATCTGAGAGTTAGGGATGCTTTGTGGCTTAAAACATAGCTAACTGGAAACATTCATGTGAGACCTTTATTCTGGCAGAAGTGGGCCAGTCTGTCCCCATTATCCCTCAAGTAGTTCAGCATCATTTCCTCATAGGGACATGATGTGTAGAAAAATATTACTCTGACATTGCAGGGAAGAAAAGAGGCTGGGGTAGGGCAGTCAGGCACAGCTAGATTTTAGTACCCAGTCAGTAGATGTTAATTAAGCAGCTGGTGTACTGCCTACGAGTCAGTTCTTAACATTCTTTTTTTTCTTTCTGTTCATCTGTTTTTTTTTTTTAAACTTTATTTTACTTTACAATACTGCATTGGTTTTGCCATACATCAACATGAATCCACCACAGGTGTACACGTGTTCCCAATCCTGAACCCCCCTCCCACCTCGCTCCCCATACCATCTCTCTGGGTCATCCCAGTGCACCAGCCCCAAGCATCCTGTATCCTGCATCGAACCTAGACTGGCGATTCATTTCTTATATGATATTATACATGTTTCAATGCCATTCTCCCAAATCATCCCACTCTCTCCCTCTCTCAGAGTCCAAAAGACTGTTCTATACATCTGTGTCTCTTTTGCTGTCTTGCATACAGGGTTATCGTTACCATCTTCCTATGTGTTAGTATACTGTATTGGTGTTTTTCTTTCTGGCTTACTTCACTCTGTATAATCGGCTCCAGTTTCATCCACCTCATTAGAACTGATTCAAATGTATCTTTTTAACGGCTGAGTAATACTCCATTGTGTATATGCACCACAGCTTTCTTATCCATTCATCTGCTGATGGACATCTAGGTTGCTTCCATGTCCCAGCTATTGTAAACAGTGCTGCGATGAACATTGGGGTACACGTGTCTCTTTCAATTCTCGTTTCCTCAGTGTGTATGCCCAGCAGTGGGATTGCTGGGTCATAATGCAGTTCTATTTCCAGTTTTTAAGGAATCTCCACCCTGTTCTCCATAGTGGCTGTACTAGTTTGCATTCCCATCAACAGTGTAAGAGGGTTCCCTTTTCTCCACACCCTCTCCAGCATTTATTGCTTGTAGACTTTTGGATCGCAGCCATTCTGACTGGCATGAAATGGTACCTCATTGTGGTTTTGATTTGCATTTCTCTGATAATGAGTGATGTTGAGCATCTTTTCATGTGTTTGTTAGCCATCCATATGTCTTCTTTGGAGAAATGTCTATTTAGTTCTTTGGCCCATTTTTTGATTGGGTCGTTTATTTTTCTGGAATTGAGCTGCAGGAGTTGCTTGTATATTTTTGAGATTAGTTGTTTGTCAGTTGCTTCATTTGCTATTATTTTCTCCCATTCCAAAGGCTGTCTTTTCACCTTGCTTATAGTTTCCTTTGTTGTGCAGAACTTTTAATTTTAATTAGATCCCATTCTTAATAAACCTTAACTTGAAAGATTTTTTTGGCAGGGGGGAACACTGGCTTAATTATTACATCAACAAATGAGGTACTTCTCTAAATTAATATCTAATGTCTAAATTAAAATCTAATGTCAAGATGGAATTTCTCTAAATTATTCTTGTTTTGTAAAGATAAGAGCTAACTAAGGCAAACTGCTATTGGTCAGTCATCTTAAAGAAAAAAAAAAAAAAGAACAAAGCAGAACATTCTTGGGCTTAAATCCAGGCAGCTGCATATTATGCTCCTGGAGAAAAATGCAGTCCAAACTCCTTACCTGCACAGATTGCTGGCTGAAAAGAAACGGTCCTCATGAAACTCGGGTAAGGGCTCATGAAAAAATGTCACCTTTGTCACTGTTACCTGGATTTGATCCCTCAATTATAGTAGAGGAATGAACTTTAAATATTTTTTTTAAGAGAAAATTAAGATAAAATTAAAAACCAGCCAATACTCTTATCATCATTTACAAATGACTCTGCCCCAGTATCTGTTTGCCTGGGTGGTACGCTGACAGCTGTCATCACAGTGAATATACCCCAGAAGGTAAAGAATCCGCCTGCCAATGCAGGAGCCACAGGCTCAATCCCTGGGTCGGGAAGATCCCCTGGAGAGGGGAATGGCAACCCATTCCAGTGTTCTTGCCTGGAGAATCCCATGGACAGAGGAGCCTGCTGGGCTATAGTCCATGGGGTCGCAAGAGTCGGACAAGACAGAGCACAGCACAGGGCGTGGTCTTTGTATCGTTTCAATCATTTCCCTGTTGTCAGATGTCAGATCCACGTATTCCAATAATATACACAAGCCTCAAGGGGACAGAATTGTAGAGGCAGAGGTTAGAAAATGCTTTATGATTTCAGATCTGCATCAGTAAACTGCTTTTCCAAATAAATGTACCGATGAGAACAACACTGTAGGAAAACAAGAGTAAGGAAAGATAACCCTGGGAGGGGACACAACAGAATGACAGCTAGCTGCAGTTGCAAGGGATTGCGGGTATTTCCCCTCATTTTTCTGTTTCCCAAATTCCCTGTGATGGTCATATGACCTTTATAGTTAAAAAAAAAAAAAAGAAAAGGTTAATATTAGGAGGAAGCTGGGTGCAGGGTGTGTGGGAACTTTCTGCACGATTTTATTTTTTTTGCTGGAGCTGTGTGGTTTATGGGATCCTAGTTCCACGACCAAGGATTGAACCCAAGAACTGGCGGTGAAAGCGCTGAGTCCCAGCTACTGCACCGCCAGGGAATTTCTACATGATCTTTTTTTTTGTTTGTTTATTATATTTTCTTCAAAAATCTAAAATTATTTCAAACGATTTAGCATTTGGATGGCTGGAGGCTTCTTTAAATTTCTGATTAAAAGGAAATTAGAGAGAAGAGTCTCTACCATAGGTTTGGTTTCAAGCAGGAAACCTGACAAGTTTCCATTAATGGAAAGGCTGTTGGATCTATACCAAATGGCAGGCAAATAAAAGTGCATTTATCTACTTCAAATACTGAAGGCCTATGACTTTTAAAAAGAAGTGCTGGGGGCTTCCCTGGTGGACCAGTGGTTAAGACTCCATGCTTCAACTGCAGGGGGCTCGGGGTTTGAAGAAGAGAAACAAGGAAAAACAAAGTGGGCAGCGGGGGGAGGGGGATACTGTCACGGGCCTTTAGAGGCCCCTCGGGTTTATACTTCATCCTCGAAACTGAAGCTACAGAAAAGTTTATGCACGAGGGTCTTAGATCAGATTTGCCTCTTGAAGCGGCTGATGCAACCAGGGAGCAGTAACGGAAGAGCCAAGGGTGGAGAGTGCCAGGACTGCTGAGACGAGGACTGGGCAGGGGCAGACTCAGGGCAGGGAGAGGTGGTGACTTTGACCTTGGATGGGAGTCGCCCATGCTGCTTGGGAGGTCTCAGGTGTCAGCCAGATGCAGGAGTGGGGGCCTCAAGAGACAATCCAGAAGAGGGATGGAGACTTGGGCAGAGAACAGTACCTGAAGCCAAGGAGTGGACGAGATTCCAGGGCTGGAGAGACTGCTTTGCAGAGCTGCCTGGGGACGGGATGGGACAAGACATGGCAACGACGGCCCTTAGGGTTCCTGGTTTGCTGCATGTAGTGCAGAACAAGGGGCAGATGGAGTTCATCTCAGAAGCACTGCTTCATCAGTTGAAATCTGTAGGCTTGTTTCCTCACAGGCTGTCATTCAGTCCTCTTTCTCCATCCTGTACTTCCCTAGTTGCTAATTTAGACCAACGGTTCTCATCCTGGGTAATTTTGGCATTTGGGGGACATTTGGCAGCATCTGAAAACAGCTGAGATCATCATCGGGGGTCGGGGGTGCTCCTGACATCCAGTGGGTCATCACTAAGGATATCCCAACCACAGAGAACCATCTGGACCCAAATGTCCACAGAGCCCAGGGTGGGAAAGGCCAAGTGAGACCCGGACATGGAAACTGAAACATTCTTTGCCCTGAAGCCCACCTTGCTGGCTTCAGTCACTGAGACTTGGGGGCTCTGATGACACAGAAATGGGGGCCACCCTAAAGCTTTGATAAGCAAACCTTCCACATCTGCGTCTTTCTAAATTACATGGTAAATGACTGCTCAGGACAGAGCAGAGGATGGAACCCAGGAGCATCTCCCTCTGATTAACTCACCGTATGTGAGTGTGTGTGCTCAGTCACTCAGTCGTGTCTGACTCTGTGACCCCACGGACTGTAGCCACCAGGCTCCTCTATGCATGGGATTCTCCAGACAAGAATAATGCAGCAGGTTGCCATTTCCTTCTCCAGGGGAATTAACTTGCTAATTAATGCCCTTTGGGGACTTTCACCCAACTTATTATAAGCCTGGCTAAAGGGTAATTAGCTCAGAATCATCTTAAGGTCTCCGTGCACTTCTCTCTTCTGCCCCAAGAACGCTGTCTAGGACCAGATCTGACCTTTCCATCTCCCGGTGTTCCACCCCACTTTCTTGGTCGACTGACCAGACCGTCACCTGCCAGAGGAGGAAATAATGCTGCTGTGACACCATTTCTTCCAGGGATGCATGCTGGCTTTAGGGTTCACAACCGCAGCTTTGATGACCCACTCCTCTGGGTGACAGGGGCATGACAGCGGGTGGGCTGGTCTCTAGTTGGGGATGGCCCTGGCCAATCCTTCTGCTTCCTCCCCAGGCCTGAGACCACACTTGCCAGATGCCAGACGCTTCTGCTGGGATGCCCAGAGATCTCAGAGGTCATGGGTATCTGAGACTTGCTTTTAAGTTCTTACAACTTTCTGGTGTCAGGCCCAACTAGTGTAGAGAAGCCTTATGATCCAACGATGAAAAACCAAACGACTGATTCAGAAATGGGCAAAGGGTGTGAATACATATTTCTCCAAAGAACATATAGAAATGGTGCAACTAAAAGACTCCGCATGCTATAACTAAAATCCTGCATGCCACAGGTAAAAGAGCCTGCATGCTGCAACCGAGACCCAGCGCAGCCAAATAAATACACACTTTTTAAAAAAAGATAGTGAGGAGTAGCCAATAAGCATGCGAAAAGCAGTTCAACACCCCTATTGTTAGGAAAATGCAAATCAGAACCGCGATGAAATGCCACTTCACACCCACTAACCTGGGACGATGTAGAATGACAAGGGCAGGCGAGGATGCAGAGAAACTGGAACCCTCCTACGCTGCTGGCGGAAATGTAAAACGGTGCAGCTGCTTCGGGAAAGTTTGGCAGTTCCTCAAAAAGTTAAACGAATTACCATGCAGTCCAACAATTCCACTTCTGGGTATGGACCCAAGAGAACTGAGAGCAGGGACTCAAACAGGTATCTGCACACCCGTGTGCATAGCATCGTGTTTCACAACAGCCAAGAGGTGGAAGCAACCCAAGGGTCCGTGAACAGATAAATGGATAAACAAAATGCGATATATCCTTAAGATGGAATAGTACCCAGCCTTTAAAAGGAAGGAAATTCTCATGCCTGTTACAACCGGGATGAGTCCCGAGGACATCACGCTCTGTGAAACAAGCCAGTCACAAAAGGACAAATACTGCATGATTTTACATGTACGAGGGACCGAGTGTAGTCAGATTCTCAGGACAGAAAGTAGAATGGTGGGTAACACAGGCTGGGGAGCCAGTGTTTCATGGGGACAGGGTCTGGGAAGATGAGAAAGTCCAGGAGATGGATGGTGGGGATGGCGATGTAGCAATGTGAATCTACACTTAAAACCAGTTAGAATGTTTCCTAGAAAAAAAAAAAAGGGGGGGGGGCATGACCAGTGCTAGAGGGACTTTGCAGTTCAGAGTGAGGCTGCAGCTCGGCCATCGTGGAGTCAGCTTCCTTCCACAAACCTGACATCCTGAGTGTCTTTCCTCTCTATTGACAGCTCTCTTGCATGATGGACAGGGCCCTGAGAGCTTCCTCAAGAAACTGGTTCCGACACCCAGGGAGTTGCTCAGGGCTCTAAAAGTGGCCTGGAAGCTCCTTGCTGCCCACTTTTAACGGTTGCTCTTCAGAGCTCCCTTAGCATTTGACAAGGGTGGTTCAGGGAAATAAGGAAACAAAACTGCTATGTTTCGTCTTTTTGACTCGTTCTGATGAACAAGTTTAACCACTGCATGGAGGGGAAGGGGAGGCAGCGGGTAGGGAGGGGGAGGGAGGGTGTCTCTGGAACTTTTTACCAAGAGTAAACTAGTAACTACCATGTGATCCAGCAATCCCACTCCTGGGCATATATCCGGAGAAAAGTTTAATTTGAAAAGACACGACGCAGCCCTATGTTCATAGCAGCACTATTTATAATAGCCAAGGCATGGAGGCAACCCAAGTGCCCACCAACAGATGACTGGCTTAAGAAGATGTACACATCCACCCACCCACACAATGAAATATGACTCAGCTGTAAAAAAGAATGAAATAATGCCATTTAGAGCAACATGGATGGCCCCAGAGATGATCATACTAAGTGGAGTAAGTCAGACAGCGAGAAACAAACATCATGGGACACCACTTATACCTGGAATCTTAGAAAATGATGCAAATGACCTTATTCACAGAACAGAAACAGACTCACAGACGTAGAAAACAAACTTATGGTAACCAAAAGGGAGAGTGCCAGGTAGGAGAGATGAATTAGGAGTTTGGGATTAACATATACACACTACTATATATAAACCAGGTAAACAATAAGGATCTACTATACAGCACAGGGAACTATACTCAGTGTCTTGTAATAGAAAAGAATCTGAAAAAGAACACACACACACACACACACACATATAACTGAATCACTTTGCTCTAAACTAACATGATATTGTAAATGAACTATTGAAAATGAACACTTCAACTAAAAAATATTCTATAGTGCTAAAAAATAAAAAAAGTAAACTAATAAGAATCACTCCTAAATGATAACACCGACCACCAGGGAAAATGGCCTTCCGACATGAGGATGAAAAGGGCAAATCGGGTCGGGAGGACAAAGGTGTGATCGCGATGCTTCGATATGAACGCAGCTGGGAAGGACGTGAGGAGGACGCCCCCGCACAGTCCAGGCTTGTCCCAGAGCTTATCTGCTTCCCTTCGCTCCATTTCCCACCACTTTCTGGTATCAGGCAAAGAGGCACCTTCAGCCTCATTCACAAGGAATTCAGACCCTAAAAAAAGCATGCGCTTTGTGGATAAGTTATTTCATCCCTCTGAGGGCAAGGCCAGAGGCTGGACTGTAGGGGCCCCAGCAAAACCATTCCACCCGCTGAGGTCCTGCTAGCAAGTCAGCAGGCTTTCCTCATTGGCATGTTTTAAACAATTACGTTAATTCAACTGACTGTCCAGAAATCAAAATGACGTGATAAAAACATTTTAATGAAAACAAAGTGATTTTGAAAAGATTAATTCAGGTGTAGCTACGTCGCATCTGAAATCTTGCAGAAAACCCCAACTAGCCTGATTATATAATAGTATTATTTTTAAAACCTTTAATGCAGGAAATAAAGAGCAAACATCAGCAGAGGTGGCTGTGAGGAGGGCAGGGGAAATCAAACACTTGACGCAGGTCAGTGGGTTTCTCTTTCAGTAGATAAAAACCATTCTGTTCAAGGAGGAAGGCAGGAAAGAAAAACACAAACCTACAATGCTAAAAGGAAAAACAAAACTGAACCTCGCTTGCAACGGCCTGGGAATCATTCAAGGGCACTGCATATCTGTGAAGACAACTGAAATGGTGTGAGAGGTTGGGGAGGCTTAGCAAGAAGACCTTTCATGGAGTTCCCAGTGCACACTCACACCTGCCAGGAACTCCTGTCCCCTCACCATATTTACAGGATCAGAATCATGGGCCTAGAAAGAGAACAGGAAAAATCAGGAGTCTGTTGCAAAATCAGGTGGTGGCAGACTCTGGCCCTTGGGCCAGTGACCGGTTTTAGTCAATAAAGTTTTATCGGCACCCAGGCCACGCCCACTTGTTGTCTGGGGCTACTTTAGCAGGTAGGGCAGCTGTGAAGCAGGCTCTGTGGCCTGCAGAGGCTGTATTTACTCCTGGTCTTTTTATAGAAAAAGAATGCTGAGCCCTGGTCTACCGTATCTAATTGGTTTGTTTTGGAAAGGAGGGCCTATTCCCTGCAATCAACACGTACCCAGAAGGGCTCATGTGATGCTCCCCTTTTTAATTCCTGACACACACAGGGAATGGAATAAAGGAAGCAGGGAAGTGGTTTAGCTGTGTGGAGTCATTACTGAATTCCAGAGCCCTGAAACAGCTCATGTTGGTAGCAAACAGGTATGAGGGGTGGGTTTCTGACCATCTCAAGATCCCCACTGTCCTGAGAATGCTGGTTCTAACTGGCTCCTACATTTGGAAAATTCCAGAACCTTGCAAAACCTTCATTAGTATTCCTTTTAGTACTGCAACGCTGTGAGCTTGAATACATTTTAATATATCTCATGTCTCAAGGTCAGGAAGAAAACACTTTTCATGTGCTTATGTAAGCTAGGTGGAGGGCTAGGCAGACAGAACTTTTTTTCCCTCTCTAAGGCAACAAGACTTTTGTATTTAAGAGGGTGGTATCTGAACACATGGAGAAGGAGCAGATTATATAGAGGACAGGCAAATAGCCAAACATTTTGACCCACTGTAATTATTAGGCACCAATTTATACTTTACAGCAAATTATACCCACAGAGGATTCAGATTCAGACACTCCCCAAGCGAGGGACTAGTTCTCCTTAAGGTCAGTCTCTTTCCTCTCCTCACTTAAACTGGGTTCCTGAGAGCGAGCTCGAGTCCAACCCTTAGTTTTAAAATACCCGAAAGTTACGATGTGTTCTAAAGAATGTACAGATTAAGTACTAACAGCTCCTGTAAGCCTGTTCTCATTTACAAGTCACTGGAAATAGAGAGCTCCTGCGGTGGGTGGCATAAAATCCCCCCCAGTTTCATGTCCACCCGGAACCCCAGAGGGTGGCCTTATTTGGACATGGGGTCTCTGCAGATGTAATCAAGTCAAGGATCTCAAGATGAGATCATCCTGGATTTAGGGTGGGCCCGAGATCCAAATGATGGTGTCTTTATAAGGGAAAGAAGAGGGAGATTTGGACGCGGAGAGACACACAGATACGGAGACAGGCACACAGGAGGAGGCCACGTGAAGATGGAGGCAGAAGGAAGGACTAACAAGGCCCTACTGCACAGCACGGGGAACTACATTCAATAGCTGGGGACAGACCACCAGGGAAAAGAAAGTGGAAAAGAATGCACAGGGGCTTCCCTGGGGGTCCAGTGGCTCAGACTCCACACTCCCAATGCAGGAGGCCTGGTGTGATCCCTGGTTGGGGAACTAGATCCTGCATGCTGCAACTAACAGTTCGCATGCCTCAACTAAGACCCAGTGCAGCCAAAATAAATAAATATTTAAAACAAAACGAAACACAGCTAGCTCCAGGTGACAACGTGGATGAAGCCTGAAAATGTTACGTTAAGTAAAAGAAATCAGACGCAAAAGGCTGCCTGTTGTGATTTCATTGATAGGAAATGTCCAGAATAGGCAAATACATAGAGATGGGACGCAGATTTGTGCCTGGGGATGGGGAAAAGGGGAGTGATGGCTAATGGGTACGAGATTACCTTTGCGGATGATGAGAATGTTCTGGAATTAAGACAGTGGGGATGATTGCACAACACTGTGACTATATTACAAACCACTGACTCATACGTTTTAAAAGGGTGAATATTCTGGTATATGAATTTTCCGGGCAAGAATACTGGAGGAGGTAGCCATTCCCTTCTCCAGGGGATCTTCCCAACCCAAGGATCGAACCTATGTCTCCCTCACTGCAGGCAGATTCTTTACCGTCTGAGCCACTAGGGAAGCCCTGTGAATTACAATATCCCAACTTAAAAAACAGCAGCAGAATGGTTGAGCCTGTGGATGGCAGAGCTCACCCCAGCAGGTGGGGAAGCTGCGGGCTTTCCCCTTTGATTGAAGCTCTGGGAAC
Source organism: Capra hircus (assembly GCF_001704415.2). Taxonomy (NCBI): domain Eukaryota; kingdom Metazoa; phylum Chordata; class Mammalia; order Artiodactyla; family Bovidae; genus Capra; species Capra hircus. Next base: position 96,169,949 of record NC_030814.1, on the reverse strand, counting down.
ATTCTAGAAGAAGTAAAAACACCACAAGGAAGGTTTAAGCTTCCTGATCATCAGCGGGGTTAGGGTGGGAGGGGGAACCTGGTGACAGATTTAGAAGCACTGATTTACCAGGTGGGACTTACAATAACTGTTCCTTGGATTTCTGGAGGAGACCACTGTGGCTGCACTTCATTTAAGGAAAAAACTATTCATTTACTTATTCATTTTGAAAGAAGTGATTCTTTAAAAACAAAAAGAGCCAAGTTGTATTCGCCGCTGCAATTCTAGGACGTGGTTCGCAGCGGGTACCGGGTAATAAATAATCTGCTGAATGAATGAATGACCGAGGGAGCGAGGGAACACACACACCCAGACGCTGAGGGAGCGCTCCCCCAGCAATGACAGCCCTAGGGAACAGGAGTGGGATGTTTGTGATTCGACGGACAGGAAACCAGGGATTAGAGAGTTTAGTTGGCATCTCCAGCAGGACAGAGGCAGACCCGAGGGCCCTGCTGTCATCTCTGGGCTCAGCTGCTCATGGCCCTGTGTTCAGAGAAGCGGCCTCGGGCAGGTCAGCGAAGGAGGAGTGGCAGTGGCCTCCTGACAAGGCCTGGAGTGAGAAGGGAAAGCGAGGGAGGGCAGGGCCGTGAGCCGGGGGCTCCCGAATCAAACGAGAAGGAAAACCAGGTGTGTCGTGCGCTCAGTCACTTTCGTTTTGTCCAACTCTTTGTGACCCCATGGACTGTAGCCCGCCAGGCTCCTCTGCCCATGGGACTCCCCAGGCAACAATACTGGAGTGGGTTGCCCTGTCCTCCTCCAAGGGACCTTCCTGACTCAGGGATCGAACCCGTGTCTCCTGCATTGGCAGGTGGATTCTTTATTGCTGAGCCGCACGGAAACCAAGTGTGCGATTTTCCTATTTTGTCTGTGTCAACCTACCACAAACACTGGCTGAGAACAACACAAATATATTCTCTTTTGGTTCTGGAGGTCTGAAGTCTAAAACAGCAGGGTTGCAATCCTTCCAGGGGCTCCAGGGTAGACTGTTTCCTGACCTCTTTCAGCTTCTAGAGGCTGCCTGCTTCCCGTGGTTCGTGGCCCCTTCCTCCATCTTCAAAGCCAGCATCTTCTTTTGAAAGTTTTTTTTATGCACGTTTATTTTTATTTATTTATTTTTGGCTGCACGGGTGCTCACTGCTGTGCACAGGCTTTCTCCAGCTGCAGTGGGTTGGGGCTACTCTCTAGCTGCGGTGTGCGGGCTTCTCACGGTGGTGGTTCCTTTTGCTGCAGAGCATAGGCTCTAGGGCTCTCAGGCTTAGCTGCACTGAAGCATGTGGAATCTTCCTGGACCAGGGATTGAACCCATGATCCTATATTCAGTAGTGAAGTTGCTCAGTCGTGTCCAACTCTTTGCAACCCCATGGACTGTAGCCTACCAGGTTCCACCATCCATGGGATTTTCCAGGCAAGAATACTGGAGTGGGTTGCCTGATTCTTAACTACTGGACCACAGGGAAGTCCTAAAGCTAGCATCTTCTAACCTGTCTCTGACCTCTGCTTTGGTCATAGCATCACCTTCTCTGACCCGGACCCTCCCGCCTCCCTTGCATAAGGACCCTAGTATCGACACTGAAGCCATCCAGATAACCAAGGATTATCTCCCCACCTCCAGATCCTTAACTAACTCACACCTGCAAAATTCCTTTTGGCCACGGTAGGTCATCTATTCAAAGTTCTTGGGGGTTAGGACGTGGGCATCTTTGGGCCATATTTCCACAGGATCAATGGGGTGGGAGGGGCCTGCTATAGTTCCAGAACAGAGAAGAGATGTAGATGTCTCCTTGATCTCCAGAATCACAACTCTCCACGAATAACACCTTGGTGTGTGTGTGTGTTAGCTGATGTCTGCCGGGAATGGCCAGAAAAGCAAGGATGGGAAACCACCCGGCTGACGGGCATCAGACTCCTGAAGCTGGTTACATAAGCACACGAGTCAGGTTGCTGTTCTGCTGTCAGATTTCATTTCTGAAGGTTTTCACATCACTTTGCTGCTGGATTCTCCACCTCTCCCCTCCCTCCCTCTCCCCCAAACCCCTAGCAGGCAGTGCCTGCTTTCTAAATAGACACCGTGGAACTATGCTGAGGGTCCAGCTGTCTAAGACTCCTCGCTCCCCATGCAGAGGGCGGGGTTCCATCCCTGGTTGGGGAACTTGATTCCACGTGCCCCAACTAAAGATTGCAAGTGCCATGAGTCACCCTTCTGCCCCGCTCCCCTTCCATCCCACAGAGCTACAACTTCAGGGTCCCTAGTGGTCTACAGATGTTCTACAATGTTCTTGAACTCTGAAAGACACTGGGATGGGGTGGAGGTGGGGAGGCGAGAAGACACCCTTGATCTGAGGGGAGGGCACCGTCTTCCCCAATCTCCAAAGCAAGACAAACTTGGAGAGAGCTCCAACTGGCCAGACCAGTGAGGGTCGGCTCCTGGGAGCTGCAGGCTGCATAGGGAAGCGTTCTCCTAGCTGATGACGTTGGGGCCCAGCATCCATCTGGTCACCTCCATCACCCTCTCTCCCACACCACCACCGACAAAGCCCCCACTCATCTGCCTGTGAAGCAACCTGAACTCTGTCCTCTTTCTACAGTCCTTGTTTGTTTGGGTTCAACCGACCATCACCGCTCAGGCCACCCTGTCTCCAGCCTCCCTCCTTTCCTGTTCCTCCACCGGAGGATGGAGGCAGCCATTGGGTCCACCCTGGCCTATAAGATATGACGGATGGCACATCATTTCCTGACTCTAAGCCTCTGTACACCATTCTCCCTCTGCTCACAGCCGCCGAGGCGGGCCCGGCCACCACCCCGCCACAGAGGACTCTCCCGCCTGGGACACAGCCAGGGTGATACTGTGACCCCAAGTCTCTGCCTCAACTGGCCTGTCCTGACGGACAGCACTGAGAACTCTGTCTCCCACGTGGCAGGGACCTGAGTCTATAATCAACTTTCTTGTTTAGTCGCTAAATCACGTCCGACTGTTTGTGACCCTATGGGCTGTAGCCCACCAGGCTCTTCTCTCCATGGGATTTCCCAGGCAAGAATACTGGAGCAGGTTGCCATTTCCTTCTGCACGGGATCTTCTTGACCCAGGGATCAAACCCGGGTCTCCTGCACTGCGGGTGGATTCTTTACCACTGAGCCACCAGGGAAGCCCCTCAACAGCTTTCTTGAAATGGAATTAAAATACTACGCAATTCATCCTTTTCAAGCGTACACTCCGATGGCTTTCAGTTTATTCAGAGTTGTGTGTCAGTTTCAGAGCATTTTCCTTACCCTCAAAAGGAACCCGGGACCCCTTAGCTGTCACTCTCCATTTCCCCCTCTCCCCACCCCAGGCAAGCACTAATCTACTTTTTTGGTGTCTCCTCGGATTTGCCTGCTCTGAATCTACTGCGTAAATGGAATCAGACACTATGTGGCCTTTGGGGACTGGCTTCTTTCACATAGTTTTGAGACTCAGCCAAGTTGTAGAGTGTGTCAATGCTTCATTCCCTAGCCCTGCTGAAGAACAGTCCACCGCATGGATGGCCCACATTTTCTTTCTCCCATTCTTCCCTTTTTTTTTTTGGCCACACTGCATGGCCTGCGAGGTCTCAGCTCCCTGACCAGGGACTGAACTGGGGTCAAAACAGTGAAAGCCTGGAATCCTGAAACTAGGCCACAGGGAACTTCCTGGCCCACGTTTCCTTTATCCATTCATCAGCTGATGGACATTGAGATTGTTTCTACTCTTTGCCTGTTGTGAACAATGCTCCTGTGAGGTTTCTGTGCCAATTTTTGTGCAGACCTAGGCTTTCTTTTCTCTTTGGCACATACCTAGGGGTGGAACTCCTGGATCTTATGGGAAATCTATGTCTGACCTTTAGAGGCACTGCCAGACTGTTTTCACAGTTGCTGCCCTGCTCTACAGTCCCACCAGGAGTGTCTGAGGGTCTCCATCTTTCCGTCTTCCTGTTTCTCTTTCAGTTCTTAGACTGAGAGCCCCTGAGGGGATGATGCAAAGGGTCACAAGGATCTGCCATCAGTCCCATGTCCTGGCATGATGAGAACCGATTCCCAGATGACCCAGAGCTGACTCTCTTACTGCCAAGGTGCCCAGGGATGCTCCACATTGTATCTGGTCAGTTACTGTCCATTTTACTCTTACGAGGGGACGGAGGAGTACACTGACTCTACTGCGGATGACTTCGCAATTTATTCTTCTAAATTCAATTTCCCTCTGAAAATTAATCTCAGCAAATCAGAGTTATCCATAAACAGTGTAACTGTCCTGGTGTGCTGCAGTCTTTGGGGTTACAAAGAGTCAGACATGACTGAGTGACTGAACAACAAATTGTCCTCATGGGATCACAATGGATTCCAGCCAAGCAATCTGATGGGGTCCTGCCCTCCCTCCACCCCACACTGTGATGGAGGGGGCACCCACTTATACCCTCTTACTATGGCCTTTCTCTCTTCCTAAAATCCATCTGTAGGAATGACCAGCTGATATAATGTCCCGGGGGTTGACGGTGGTGACAGTTGCACGAGCTTGTGAATGCCCTAAAACCCACAGAAAGGCACACTTTAAAAGGGTGAATTTTATGGAATGTGAATTATTTCTTAATGAAGCTTTTTTTTCTTTTAAAGTGACATGCATTTACAGATGTAGAGAACAGACTTGTGGACATGAGGTGGTGGTGGTGGTGGTGGTAAGGAGAGGGTGGGACAAACAGAGAGACTTGCACTGACGTCTACACCATCTCCTCCTCCAGAGGATCTTCCTAATTCAGGGGCCGAGCTTGCATCTCCTGCACTGGCAGGTGGATTCTTTACTGCTGAACCACCAGGGAAGCCACATATGCACTACCATGTGTAAGGCAGCTAGCTAGTGGGAACTGCTTATAGCTCAGGGCGCTCAGCTCCATGCTCTGTGGGATGGGGGCATGGGAGGGAGGCTCAAGAGGGAGGCGGTATATGTATCAGTTCAGTTAGTCAGTCAGTTCAGCCGCTCAGTCATGTCTGACTCTTTGCAACCCCATGAATTGCAGCACGCCAGGCCTCCCTGTCCACCACCAACTCCCGGAATTCACCCAAACCCAAGTCCATCGAGTCGGTGATGCCATCCAGCCATCTCATCCTCTGTCATCCCCTTCTCCTCCTGCCCCCAATCCCTCCCAGCATCAGGGTCTTTTCCAATGAGTCAACTCTTCACATGAGGTGGCCAAAGTATTGGAGTTTCAATGAAACTTAGCATCAATGAACACCCAGGACTGATCTCCTTTAGAATGGACTGGTTGGATCTCCTTGCAGGCCAAGGGACTCTCATGTGTCTTCTCCAACACCACAGTTCAAAAGCATCAATTCTTCGGTGCTCAGCTTCCTTCACAGTCCAACTCTCACATCCATACGTGACCACTGGAAAAACCATAGCCTTGACTAGATGGACCTTTGTTGGCAAAGTGATGTCTCTGCTTTTGAATATGCTATCTAGGTTGGTCATAACTTTATATGGCTGATTCACCATTGTTGTGCAGCAGAAACGAACACAACATTGTAAAGCAATCATATGCCAGTTTAAAAAAATTGACATGCATTTAAAATGTAACCACGTGCAATATGTTAAATATATATCCCCTCTGTTAAAATCTTTAGAATAATTTTCTCAAGATATGGTGATACCTTGAACAAAACCAACTGCAACTTTAATCTCAATGGCAACTATAAATCTACTTAAGAATCAAAGCAGAGAACCAGCATATCAGTTGAATTTAGTTAGCTTGCTTGCCTCTGTGCTTAGCCTCTCACTCTTTGCAACCCTATGGACTGTAGCCCGCCAGGCCCCTCTGTCCATGGGATATTCCAGGCAAGAATACTGGAGTGAGTCGTCATTTCCTTCTCCAGGGACTGAACCTGAGTCTCCTGCGTCTCTGGCATTGCAGGTGGATTCTTTACCGCTTACACCCAAGGCAATTTTAATCACACACACACAAAAGGAGCCTAGCTGCAGGGGTCCTTTCACTGAGGCCTCCCGGAGGACATTATTTGAATCAGACTGCCCCTCCCCCGTCAGCCACATTCCTCCTCCAGAAAAATTCTTAGTGGCCGCTCAGGAGCTGTGCAGGGAATTGCTTTGTACCTGGAGAGAGGGTTTACAAACCAAGAGCAGCTCTTCACCACTTTCAGGGGAAAAGTAAAGTTTAACTCACAAATAATGAAGAAACAGTGACTAGCTGGACCTAACAAAGCCTCTGGGCTTAAGATGACTTAAGAGAGCCTAGGGGAAAATGTTTAAAAAGTCATGGGTGGAATTTGCAGAAATGGAAACAGGACCCAGGAAGAGTGAAGAAAAATGAAGGAGACCTTGACATGAGGATCAGAAATATGCTAAGCACGTGGAAGGTAAACAGCGAGGGAGGCACAGCTGGTGACCACAGCCCTAGTCCCCGTGGGGGCGGGGCTGCGCTGGTGACAAGGGCAACTGGCTGTAATCGCTACTGTGTGACAAGAATGAAAAGTACACCAAGGTTTCCACCAGGAACAATGTGCATGCTACCACAGCTTTCAACATGGGGGCATTCTTAAGTCGACTGGAGAAAAAAAAAGAGAAAGGAAAGACATTCAAAGAATCTCCTTTCTCTCCTACATGCCATTGAAAAGGGAAGTAAGCCATACACAATGCAAACAAGTTACACTGACAAGAATTTTAAAAATGACCCCACTCCTTTATTTTGGGGCTGAGCTGTGCCGCATGCAAGATTTCAGTTCCCTGACCAGGGACCAAACCTTTGCCCCCTGCAATGGAAGCACAGAGCCCTGAACACCGCACTGCCAGGGAAGCCCCTCTTACTCGCTTTAGCACAGCTTCTTCCACCCCCTCAGAAGGGCCTGACCCACAGAACGAGCAAACTATTGATAAAACACAAACTGCAACCCAGTCCAAACAACAACTGAGCTGCTCACACTTTCCAGACTATTACTTGGAATGTTGACTGAAAAATACGGGCCTGCCTGAGATTAAAAAAAAAAAAAAAAAAGAAAATGATGCCATTTGCAGCAACATGGATGGACCTAGAGTATTAAATGAAGTAAGTCAGAGAAAGACAAATATCATATGATATCATTCACAGGTGGAATCGAAAAAAATGATACAAATGAACGTCACTACAAAACAGAAACAGACTCACAGACATAGAAAACAAACTGATGGGTACCAAAGGGGATGGCAGGAAGATAAATTAAGAATTTGGGATTAACATACACACACCTGCTGTTTACCTGTTTACATATAAAACAGGTAAACAGCAAGGATCTACTGTATAGCACAGGGAACTATCTCGTAATAAACTATAACAGAAGAGAGTATGGAAAAGAATGTGTATATATGTGTGTGTGTATATATATAGGAATATACATATACGGGAATATATTTATATATATGGAATCCCTGTTAGCTCAACAGTGAAGAATCTGCCTGAAATGCAGGAGATGCACATTTGATCCCTGGGTTGAGAAGATCCCCTTGAGAAGGAGACGGCAACCCACTCTAGTATTCTTGCCTGGGAAATCCCATGGACAGAGGAGCCTGGTAGGCTACAGTCCATGGGGTCACAGAGTCGGACACAACATAGTGACTAACCAACAACAAATATATATATGTATAATTGAATCACTCTGCTGTACACTTGAAACTAAAACAGCACTGTAATCAACTATATTTCAATAAAAATGAAAATACAGACCTGGGGGCATACCACATGCACAGAGTATATAGCACTTATTGAGCACTCACCATATGCCATGGGCTGTGCTTCCCACCCTACATGCATTACCTCATCACATCCACAACTGATCCTCATTCTGGGTTTAAAGATGGGGAGACTGTGACTTCAGTGGTGGAAACTGGGACCAGAAGAACCCAGATGTGATTTGACACTTAAGCCTGTGCTCTTGACACTTCTCCATACAACTCCAGAATTATTCACCGGGATACCTGCAAAAGCATCCCCACATCTCCCTCGGCCATAGGGCTGTTCACCTGTCCTGAACTTTCTCTAGTCAACAAGAAGAGACCTGCCCTTCTACGATCCTGGCTGGAGTTCCACTCTCCCCCAAACGGAGACAAAAGGAAGAAAAGTTGTGTTCTTCATTTCCGAGGTAAAACTTCGCCAATGCTTTTGATCCCCTGGGCCAGCCATCTCTTCTACCACTTCAATCTCAACCGAGAACCAGGTAGAAGAGAGGAGAAGATAGTTACAATAAACCGTGCAAGGACCAAGGGCCTCTGATTCCTGCACCGCACCATTTAAATTCTTCCACAAGAAAGAAACTGGAGGAAGAACTAAAGACCCAAAGCACACACACCTCCTATGATTTTGTGACCCTAACAATCAACTGGCAGGAGGACGTGTGTTCCACGGAGTGAGCGATGCTTAGAGGCTTCAAGTCCCCCGGGGCTGAGTTACCACCACATCTCAGGTCCTGCCCCGGGAGCTCCAGATCCCGGACGCCGAATGCCCTCCCTGTTGAACCAGGGAGGTTGCACTGACCAAGGGCTGGGGCTCGGCCGGAGCCGGTGGGCATCGTCTGAACTGTGCCTTCTGCAAACAGAGCCTGCATGCACGGAAAGGACAGCCTGCACTGCAGGATCCGCCCGCCAGTTTGGACGAGCCCACGGGGGCCGGCCCCGAAGCAGAGGCAGCCTCGGGGGTCCTGCACCCGAGGCCACCCCCGGGAACCGATGGCGCCTTCGTTGGGCCCGAGGCCCCCTCCCGAGCCTCGTTCTCCTCAGACCTGCCCCGCCGCCCTCACCTTAGTTCGCCGCAGGTCACTCGCCGGCCGCAGCTCCGTTAGCTTTCCTGCCGCCGCTGCCGCCCGGCCTCCCGGGGTCCACGGCTGCCCTCGGCTCGGAGCCGGAAGCGGGAAGCCGCGGGGGTGAGGTGCGCACGCGCGGCCCCGCCCCCAAGGGCGGGTCAGAGGGTGTGGGCCCGGAAGGGGGCGTGGCTCGAGGATCGATGGGTCGCGCGAACTTAGGTCTTTGAGGCTCAACCTGGTGATGCAGGCAGGGGTCTTTAGCTCGAGCTTAGGCAAGGTGACGGGACTGAAAGGTACTTTCGAGGAGGGTGAGGGCTATCCTTGAGGGGCGGGTCAGTCGGGCAGAGGGGCGTCTAGGGGAGGCCTGAGAGGAAATCAGCGGAGTTGGGAGCCGTTTTGGGGGAGGGGGTCAGTGGGGCCCCGAGGTATTCGCGGGACTGAGAGGCGCTTAGAAGGAATCTTTAGGAGAGATCATTGGGGTTGAGGGGTGTTTTGTGGAGTCATCGGGGACCTGGGTGATTAGTAGGTCTGGGAGGGGTTTCTTGGTAGAAGATAGCAGGGCTGGGGGGAGCGACTTGGGGAGTTGGGGCAGAAAGTAGGGTACAATGAAAGCCTGGGGACATCAAAGGGGGATTAACCCCGGGGAAGAGAAGTTTGAGAGGGGAGGGTGCAAGAAATGGAGAGAACAGGTCTGTCTCCTGCGAAGAAGTGGCACCCTAGGTTATAGGAAGTGAAAATTTACAAGTCTTGAAAACATGAGTCATTTATCTCTCAGGTGATCCCAGACACTGCAACATAGATACCACCAGATACTCCACACACATTTCAGACACCCAGGCAGATATCATCAGATACTCAAAACTCATACCCCCAAACTATTCAGAATCTGAAAAACATGCCAAATATCTCAAAAGTACTGGATGCCTTCATCTAGTAGCCATCAACTACCCGCAAACAGGCTTTCAGACACTCTGGAATATATCAAAGCCCCACATGGAAACTTCTAGATTCCCTCCAACACAGATGCTATTAGAAACCCCCAAAGGGGTGTTCAGAGGATGGAACACATGCTGGACACCCCCACAGAGGTGTTTTCAGACACCTATAGACATGCCAGATGCCCCTCCACGTGCCAGCATCCCCTCAGATACCATCAGCCACCCCAGTCCTGAGACTTGTCTAATCCAGGCCCTCTATAGGTGAAGAGGGTAGGTAGGAATCAGGAGAGGAGCCAAAGAGCTTTCACCTCAGGTCCAAGCTAGTCAACCAGGTCAAGATCGCCCCCAAATAAGCTTACTTCAAAACACACACAATCAGGATGTCTCTAGTGATCCAGTGGCTAAGATTCCATGCTCCCAATGCGAGGGGTCTGGGTTTAATCCCTGGGTAGGGAACTAGATCCCATATGCCACAACTAAGAGTTTGAATGCCAAACTAAAAGTTCTGCATGCTGCAACTGAAAGATCCCATGTGCCTCAACCAAGACCTGGTGCAGCCAAATAAATAAATAATAATAATAAACCCACACACAGTCTGTATTTGAGAGCTCTCAGTTAAGGACCTGGGTGGCAGAGTCCCCAAGTGAACTGTCTTCGGTTTAAGTCCAGACTTTATGATCAGGAGAGGGAACATGTCTAGGGAGTTGGAGGGTCCAGAAATGCAAGAATCCCACCCCAGTGGAGGTCATCAGACACCCACCCCCATTGAGGTCAGAAGCGCAGACACAGGTACTTTTGAGGTCTCGGTGGATCTGTAAATGATCACTCTTTGAATGTCCATAACTTTTGGACTTTATCCCAAAGGCAGTGGGGAGTCACTGAAAGATTTTAAGCAGGAAGAGTGGCATGATCCTTAAATCTATAGCTCCCTTAGTTACAGACACCTTCAGGTTGACAAAGTACTCTCCTAAACCCTTTCAAGGGGCTTGTCAGAAAGAAGAGCCATCTCTTGTCTTCCTTTTATCCATCTAACCATTTTCTGCTTTTACCGAGTCCTTATCATGGGCCGGGGACTCTGCCAAGAGCTGAGGATCTGTGTTTCTCAGTCTTGCTACTAATGACAGTTCTTGCTTGTGCTCAGTCACTTAGTGGTGTCTGACTCTTTGTGACCCCATGGACTGTAGCCCCACCAGGCTCCTCTGTCCATGGGATTCTCCAGGCAAGAATACTGGAGTGGGTTGCCATGCCCTTCTCCAGGGAGTCTTCCCGACCCAGGGATCGAACCCAGGTCTCCTGAGTTGCAGGCAGATTCTTTACCGTCTGAGCCACCACATTGCTAAATATTCTTCAGGGGGGACACAGTGACCCTTGGCTGACAGCCATTGGAACTTAAAGTCACCTCATGCAGGCTTCCTGGGGGAGGTGGCCTTGCTCTTTGTCTTAGAGAATGAGTAAGAGTTAGGTGGCGGAAGGAGTTCCAGGAAGAGCACTGAATGAGCAAGGCACACGTGACCGGCACGAGCAGCCACGAGACTTCATGGTGGCCGGGCAAGGGGATCTTGTGGTTGAGTAGTGGCAGAGAAGGGTGGAGGGCTAGGTGGGGTCAGACCACGGAGGAGCCTCAAAGGTCAAGGCTAGGAACAGGACTATCAGGAATGGCGCTCCATCAGCGGGGCTGGTGGCTGGGAAAGTATCTCAGCTTTACCCTGGAGACACTAATTACCTGGAACATGATTCACTTCCTGTTCTGTTCAACTTACAGTGGGGCTGTTTCCTTAAGGGGACAGTCAGTCACATCTAGCTTTGAATACCTGTGATGGGAGGTAGGCTTGTGGCGACTTACACCCGGGTGGTGCCTGCTCTCAGCCCGCTGGAGTGAGACACAGGTGTTCTGGCCTCATGTTGCTCCCTCAGACAGGTGTGGGGCTGTGGTCAGAGCCTAGGGTTAGGGTCTGTGACTAAAGGGCTAGTTTTGCCTCCATAACAAGAGCTATCACCAGGACTTCCTGGTGGTCCAGTGCTCTGAGAATCCTCCTGTCAATGCAGGGGACACAGATTCAATCCCTGGTCCAGGAAGATCCCACACGCAATGGAGCAAATAAACCTGTGTGCCACAACTACTGAAGACCACCTGCCTTAGAGCCCGTGCTCCGCAACAAGAGAAGCTACCGCAGTGAGAAGCCCGTGCACAACAACTAGAGAGTAGCCCCCGTTTGCCACAACTGGAGAAAGTCCACTCAAAGCGACGAAGACAGCAGAGCCAATAAATAAACACTAACATTTAAAAAGAGAGATATTGCCAAATGTTGATGACAATAGGTGCTACCATTGCCCATAAGTACCCAGCACCATGTTGAGCGCTCATCATTTCTGTGACACGAACTCCAATCTCCCTTGATCTCAAAGGGTTGTCCTGAAAGTCAAATGTTGTCTCCAGAACATGGAACTTGACTCCTGCCATCCTGAGAGTAGGCTGGATTGAGTGACCTGCTTCTAGAGAATAGAGAAGAGAAACGGGAAGAATAGCAACCTGGCAGTTGTTACCTTACCCCGGTGATACAGATTAACATTCTCAAGGATGTCATGTCGATAGCACTTACCCTCTGATCTGATGAGACAGAAAGGTTCCCCAAACCCATAGCCCCTCTACAATTTTAAGAAAACACCAGGACTTCCTTGATGGTGCCATGGGAAAGAATTCACCTGCCAGTGCAGGGGACGCAGGTTTGATCCCTGGCCTGGGAAGATCCCACATACTGCGGGACCGCTAGGCCCATGTGACACAACTGTGCCCTGAGCTGCAACTACTGAAGCCTGAGAACCTGGAGCCGGGGCTCTGCAACGAGAGGAGCCACCGCAATGAGAGGCCCGGGCACTGCAACAAAGCCCCAGTGCAGCCCAAAACAAATGATCAATAAATAAACTTTCTAAAAGGGCTTCCCTGGTGGCTCAGATGGTAAAAAAAGAAAAAAACAAACAAACACCCACCTGCAATGCGGGAGACCTGGGTTTGATCTCTGGGTTGAGAAGATCCCTTGGAGGAGGACAGGGCAATCCACTATAATAGTCTTGTCTAGAGAATTCCCATGGACAGGGAAGCCTGGCAGGCTACAGTCCATGGAGTTGCAAAGAGTCAGACATGACTGAGTGACTAAGTGCAATTAAAGAAGAAAACAGAAGACATGGGAATTCTCTGGGCGTCCAGTGGTTAAGAATCCGTACTTTCCCTACTGAGGACATGGGTTTGATCCCTGATTGGGGAGCTAAGATCCCACAAGCTGAGAGGCATGGAAAAAACAAACCCATCAAAACCCCAAAACCAATAATGATAACAACCTCCCCCAAAACATCAGGCAAGCTCAGATTAATGGACATCGTACAAGACACCTGGCTAGCATTTCTCTGGATTGTCAAAGTTAAGAATAGTAAGAAGAGACAGAGAAACCCTCACAGACTAGAGAGACTAGCAAGACAGGACGATTGGAGTGAATGTGGCATCTGAATTGGATCCTGAAACAAGGAGAACACTCATGAAAGAACCAGACCAAACCTGGTGAAATCTGAATAGAATCCAGAGTTGGGTTAACAGTACTGTACCAATGTTAGTTCCTAAGTTGTGACAAACGTATCAAGGTCCTATTGAGAGTCCCTTGGACTGCAAGGAGATCAAATCAGTCAATCTTAAAGGAAATCAACCCTGAATATTCATTGGAAGGACCGATGCTGAAGCTGAAGCTCCAATACTTTGGCCACGTGATGCCAAGAGCCGACTCACTGGAAAAGACCCTGATGCTGGGAAAGACTGAGGGCAGGAGGAGAAGGGGACGACAGAGGATGAGATGGTTGGATGGCATCACTGACTCAATGGACATGAGTCTGAGTGGACTCCGGGAGATGGTGGACAGGGAAGCCTGGCGTGGTGCAGTCTGTGGGGTGGTAAAGAGTCAGACACGACTTAGTGACTGAACAACAACAACAAGACATTAACGTGAGGGGAAACTAGGTGAACTGTATATGGGAGCTGTCTCTGCATTTTTCTGTAAATCTAAAATGAAAAGTTTCCAGGAGGGTAGAGGTCTGCCCTGCACTGGAGGGGTAGGAGAGTTCTCAAATAGATAGTTGTATACTCTAAGTTGCTCCCCCAGGTGGCTCAGTAGTAAAGAATCTGTCTGCAATGTAGGAGACTCAAGTTCGATCCCTGGGTTGGGAAGATCCTCTGGAGGAGGAAATGGCAACCTGCTCCAGTATTCTTGCCTGGAAAATTCCATGGACAGAGGAGCTGGGGTTCAGTCATGGGGTCGCAAAGAGACATGACTGAAGCAACTGAGCATACTCCAAGCTAGAGTCTATTGCCAAAATGCAGCAAAAGACTTCACTTCCAAGTTACTGATCTGGTCTCTTTGAAGTCTGATCTTTTGTCTTACTCTAATGATAAAATCTCTAAGTAAGCATTAGTTTCACCGTAGTATTAGCATGGATTCTTTTTTTCCCCCAACAACAATAACAACAACAAAAACATTAAGCTAGCCTTTCTGCCTGTCTTGCATTTTATTCTATACGTGGTTATTCGCTGGTTTATGCTAGCCAAGGACAGCAGTCCACAAAATTTCCATCCTTACATCAAGGAATGGAATCTGATCCTGAGTGTCTAGTATTTTGCCTGTGAGTCTACTGATAAAAGATTGTTGGAAACCAGTCATAGAATCTGAAAATGAACTCTAATCTCTCCTTTGCTATTTTGGGATTTTCACAGAAGCCAAGAACTCATTGCAAAACATTTTTGCGAGTATGACTACTTATATTCCATCCAGGAACAATGCATTTTTGCTTGGTTTAGAATTACTGGTAGCTCATTTTAAAGCAAAGGAAAACCCACTGAGTGCATGTTTGCTCTCTTTAGAAATGTTTGCCAAAATATGGTATGAAAATGTTTCCATCTTCTGCTATTTTAAATATTATTGTACAGAGCCATTATCAATGCCATTTTCTTTTTGTAGAAAAAAAGCCTTAAAAAGTGCTCCAATTATTGACACTAAGTGCATCAGACAAAGTGTCTTTGGCATGTTGGACTTTTGCTCTTCTGTAATTTAATTTTCTTTTAAAATATAAAATTTTGCCTTTGTTGTTGTTCAGTCGCTCATTCATGTCCAATTCTTTGCCACCCCATGGACTGTACCATGCCAGGCTTCCCTGTCCTTCACCATCTCCCTGAGTCTGCTCAAACTCGTGTCCATTGAGTCAGTGATGCCATCCAACCATCTCATCCTCTATCATCCCCTTCTCCTGCCTTCAATCTTTCCCAGCATCAGGGTGTTTTTTCTTGGCATCAGGCATTGGGGCTTCAGCTTCAGCTTTAGTCCTTCCAATTAATATTCAGGATTTCCTTTAGAATTGACTGGTTTGACCTTGCTGTCCAAGGGACCTCAGTTTGAAGGCATCAGTTCTTTAGCACTCAGCCATTTTATTGTCCAGCTCTTACATCTGTACATGACTACTGGAAAAACCATAGCTTTGACTATACGGACCTTTGTAGGCAAAGTAATCTCTGCTTTTTAATACACTGTCTATGTTTGTCATTGCTTTTCTTCCAAGGAGCAAGTTTCTTTTAATTTCATGGCTGCAGTCACTGTCCACAGTGATTTTGGAGCCCAAGAGAATAAAGTCTGTCCCTGTTTCCATTGTTTCCCCATCTATTTGCCATGAAGTGATGGGACCAGATGCCATGATCTTAGTTTTTTGAATGTTGAGTGTTAAGCCAGCTTTCACTGTCCGCTTTCACCTTCATCAACAGGCTCTTTAATTCCTCTTCACTTTCTTCCATAAGAATGGTGTCATCTGCATATCTGAGGTTATTGATATTTCTCCTAGCAATCTTGATTCCAGCTTGTGTTTCATCCAGCCCAGCATTTCACATGATGTACTCTACATATAAGTTAAACAAGCAATATGACAATATACAGCCTTAATGTACTCCTTTCCCAATTTTGAACCAGTCCTTTGTTCCATGTCCAGTTCTAACTATTGCTTCTTTACTTGTATACAGGTTTCGCAGGAGGCAGGTAAGGTGGTCTGGTATTCCCATCTCTTGAAGAATTTTCCAGTTTGTTGTGATCTACACAGTCAAAGGCTTTAGCATAGTCATTGAAGCGGAAGTAGATATTTTTTGGGGAATTTTCTAGCTTTTTCTGTGATCCAACAGATGTTGGCAATTTGATCTCTGGTTCCTCTGCCTTTTCTAAATCCAGCTTGAACGTCTGGAAGTTCATGGTTCACATACTGTTGAAGCTTGGCTTGGAGAATTTTGAGCATTACTTAGCTAATGTGTGAGATGGCTGCAATTGTGCAGTAGTTTGAGTATATCTATATATTTATTTAAAAATACTCAACTCTGCATCAACATGGATGTATTTCTCTACTGGATCAGTACTGGCTCGGTTCTGGATCTCTGCCCTCACCCTTCCTTCTGCCAACTTCCCACCTGCTCCTTGAATTTGATGCCAGAGATAGAGCCCCTCAGGGCTTGATCCTGGCCTTCCAGGGAGGTTCTAGTATCCAGCAGACCTCACCCCCACCCCACCCAGATGAAGAGATGAGGAAGTCAGCAGAAACAGGAAGTCACTTGCTGGTCAGGAAGATTCCCTGGAGGAGGGCATGGCAACCCACTCCAGTATTCTTGCCTGGAGAATCCTACAGACAGAGGAGCCTGGCGGGCTACAGTCTGTGGGGTCACAAAGAGTCAGACACTACTAAAATGAATGTAGCACACACCTGCTGCTTAAAAGGACTTTAAGATGCTGAAGACTTTGCAAAGCCTGGGTGGCTTCCGCTGGAGAGCGTTCACAGGGTCAGAAAGCAGGTTGGAGATCTTTGGAGAGAAAGCTCCAAATGGGTCCACTCCTGACTGCAGCAGCCACAGGCCCGCTGCCAGCAAAGACTACTCCAGAAAACAGGAGGAATGAGGAAGAAGGAAAATGCCCACATGCGGGGCCAGGCGAGGCAGAAATGCAAAACCTGTGGCTCAGGTCTTGAGGAGGCACCTGCCCCCAGGGTGGAGGGACCGCTCTCACTGCATGGCCCACCCTGGGGCCAATTCTCTATTGCACTCGCCTACGGAGTCTCGCCTGGGCAATCCTAGTCCCCAGGGGACATTTGGCCACATCTAGAGACATTTTTGGCTGACATAACTCCTGGGGCAGGTGTTAACAGCATCTAGTGGGTGGAGGCAAGGGATGCTGCTTAACATCCTGCAATGCGCAAAATGGCCCTCCCCTCCCTCAACAAAGAATGACCAGGCCTCAAAGAGCAATAGGGCCAAGGTGGAGGAACCCTGCAGCAGCCTGAATTTGCAACCAGCGTGCAGTTGCCAGTGCCTCCTCTCTTCCCCTTGTCAAAAAAGCAAAGTTCTAAATCTCATAGAAGACCAGAGTCGTCTCCCTCCAAGGCCTTTGGAACCCAATACTTTTTCCTGATTTCTGTGTTGGGTTTCCCAGGTGGCTCAGTGGTTAAAAAAAAATAAAAAAAAAAAGCCTGCCAATGTGGGAGACACAGGTTCAGTCCCTGGGTTGGGAAGATCGCCTGGAAAAGGAAATGGCAACCTACTCCAGTATTCTGGCCTGGGAAATCCCATGGATGAGGAGCCCGGCAGGCTGTAGTCATGGGGTCACTAAAGAGTCCATACGTAGCTTAGTGACTAAACAAAACAAACAAAATGTTTTCCTGAGCAGAGACTGTTATTTCTGAGACAGTGCTGGGAGGCAGGAAATTGCCTGTTAATGGGCTGATCCTGCCTCCTCCGCTCTCTCTCTCCCTCCAATTCATATATTACAGACCTAACCCCTTTCACTACATCATGCCTGTGTGCATGCTAAGTTGCTATATCGTGTCTGACTCTTTGCGATCCTACAGACTATAGCCCTCGGGGCTCCCCTGTCCCTGGAATTCTCCAGGCAAATATACTGGAGTGGGTTACCATTTCCTCCTCCAGGGGATCTTCCTGACCCAGGGATTGAACCCAGTTCTCCTGCATTGGCAGGCGATTCTTTACCACTGAGCCACCAGGGAAGCCCCATCAGGGCATCATAAGGTGGCCTTATTTGGAAATAGGGTTATTGCTAATGTATTTAGTTCAGTGAGGTCATACTGAGTTAGGGTTGGCCCCTAATCCTCAGGCAAAGGGGAATTTGAGGCATGAACATGAGTATGGGGACAATGCCACGTGAAGACCATAGTTCTGCTGGCACAAGCCGCTGGACTTCCAGAAGCCAGGAAAGACACTTGGGATGGACCCTTTCCCAGGACCTGTAGAGGGAGCTGACACCTCTATCTTGAACTTCTCCAGAACTCTGAGACAATGCATTTCTGTGGTTTAAGCCAACCGGATTGCAGCTAACTAATACACTGCCTGAGTCTGGATTTTGCCAACAACGAAAGCTAAAATTTAAAGGGAATTTGGGAGTCCCAAACTTCCCTGGGGGTCCAGTGACTAACACTCTGCACTCCCATGGCAGGGGGCCTGGGTTCCACCCCGGTCAGGGAACTAGATCCCACATGTTGCAACGGAGAGTTCACATGCCGCAACTCAAGATCCTGCACGCTGAAACGAAGACTGAAGATCCTGCGTGCTGGAACTAAGATCTGGTGCAGCCCAATAGATGAATTAATAAGCATTTTTTAAAAAAGGAACTTGTGTGGGGGAGTCCAAGCTAACCAAATACCCTCGGCTCTTAGGGATGGATTCCTGGTGACCTCCAGGAAGCCATGGTTGGCCTGACGTGGAAAGGGAGGACGCAAAGATGGAAGGAGGCCATGGGAGCGATTTAGAGGAAGTGAGGCAGAGAAAGTGGCTGCCATCCAGGGCGACGGGCTGGGCCACCGGACTCACCAGAGCTCAGAAAAGGTTTGCCACACAGAGGGCAGCTGGAGTGGCCAGAGAAGGTTCCTCGAGCCAGCTGGTGCCCGTTGATACATTCTTTCCTCTCTCGCGCATCCTGACCTTTGTCCTTCTGATGCACCGGGGTCTTCCCCTGTTGGGAACAGGGGTGGACCTTAGAATGTCCTGTGTGTCCCTTCCCACTTGGAATCACAGGGCTCTGGGACCGGGGACATCCTGGCAAGCTGGAGAAGGCAGAGAGGGTCCCCCAACCCCTGGCCCAGCCCTCTGACCTTCTCCTTCTGCCTGGTGACTCGATTGCGCAGGGAGCTCAGGCTGCGTTTCACCCTGGTGCCCCTGTCACTTCTCTCCGTCTTCCCCATGCTGTCCTCGCTCCTAAGGGTGGAGAGTTTGGTGAAGAGGGTTACAGCAGACCCAAAAGGCCCTTCTGGCCAGTTCTGCAGGTCATTCCTGGGATCCATCTAGAATCTGTCTACCTGAGGCCCCTCTATCCTGTTCCACCCTCGCTGTGGTCCTGAACTCTCTCTCTCCTCTCGCTCACTTATTCACTCAAGACACATTTACCGGGCTTCCCTGGTGGCACAGTGGATAAGAATCTGCTTGCCAGTGCGAGAGACACAGGTTCGATTCCTGGTCCAGCAAGACCCCACATGCTGTAGAGCAACAAAGCTGGGGTGCCACAACTACTGAATCTGTGCCATAGAGCCTGGGAGCCACAGGGACTGAAGCTCAAGCACCTAGAGCCCACGCTCCACGACAAGAGAAGCCACCGCAGTGAGAAGCCCGAGCACCTCAACCAGAGAAAAGCCTGTGCAGCAACAAGCAACGAGTGCAACTGTGTATATACATATATATATATGGGTATAGTATGTATATACTATAGTTTGCATACAGATATAGTATATAGATAGATAGATAGGTGTATATATAGAGAGATCTATCTATCTGTCTATCTATATATATAGAGAGAGAGCTTCCCCGGTGGCTCAGATGGTAAAAGAATCTGCTGCAATTTGGGAGATCCAGGTTTAACCCCTGGGAAGATCTCCTGGAGA
The DNA here is from genome assembly GCF_001704415.2 of Capra hircus. Classification (NCBI taxonomy): domain Eukaryota; kingdom Metazoa; phylum Chordata; class Mammalia; order Artiodactyla; family Bovidae; genus Capra; species Capra hircus. The sequence goes on along the minus strand of NC_030814.1, from coordinate 96,150,240 downwards.
AGGGCATGGCAACCCACTCCAGTATTCTTGCCTAGAGAATTCCATGGACAGAGGAGCCTGGTGGGCTACAGTCCATGGGGTCGCAAAGAGTCGACACGATTGAGCAACTAACACTTTCACTTTCATATACATATATAGGGCTTCGAGGTGGCTCAGTGGTAAAGAATCTGCCTGCCAAGCAGGAGACCCGGATTTGATCCCTGGATCAGACAGATCCCCTGGAGAAGGGAATGGCAAACCACTCTAGTGTTCTTGCCTGGAAAAATCTCCATGGACAAAGGAGCCTGGCAGGCTACAGTCTACAGGTATCAAAGAGTCAGACCCGACTGAGCAACTGAGCACACACATGCACACATATAAAACACGGAGGTTTGCAAAGTTCCAGCAGACTTGGGGACCAGGTTTGGCTAGGGGAAAGTGACATGGTCTCAAGCTTGAGGTGCCTTGATGGACCTTGTCCATCTCTGCCTCCTTCCTCTGATTCACACCCCCTTCCTATCTTATCAGCCTGAAACCCTGTCCATTCTTCCCATGGGATGTCTCTCAAACCCCCCTGCCCTCTTCCCACTCAACACTCGAGCCCTAGATCTTACCTCTTCTGGATGACCAGCACACTCTCATTTAATAAATAACATATTAAGTCATTGCATGTATTTATTATACTACGTATAATACAAAGAACCCCAACCCCTGCAGAATCGAGTCCCTGGAGGGAGATTCCATGCCTCTGGTCTGCACCCTTGATGGTGCTCACCATCACTGGTCACCACAGAGCTGTGGACTTCTGCTTCCCAGCAGCAATCTGGCCTTTGCTGACTCCCCTCCCCTCCTTCCAGCCCCACCCTGACACCATTCCTGTGGAAGGCACCCAATTCTTCTCCCCATCTCATCTCAGCATACTGGCAAACTCCTACTTTTCCACTGGAACCCAGCTCAAGCTGTCACCTCCTCCGAGAAGTCTTCCCCTGCCCTCCCAGGGAGTATGAGGAGCCCCCTGCCACTGCCACTGTTGCTCTGGTGATTCCAGTAAGAGCATGGTGGCCCAAACCCCTCATCCCATCTCAGGGCCCTGCCCTCTCAATTCAGTGCTGGCCCCACCCACAGCTCGGTACTCACTCAGATAAGAACTCAAACCAGGTGAGGTTCGAAGCTGCTCCTCCGGGGCAGACTGACAATCGAGCCCTCTGCCGGGCCCTGCAAGGTCAGAGGGGACAGACACCAGGGTTGGCAGCCCTTCTCCCCACCCCTAGCGGCGCCCTCATCTGTCCCTCTCTTCTGGGGCTCCCGTGGACAGGCACGCAGCCCATGACCAGGGATCCCGTCATCCCTCCACATGTGGGCTTGGATACATGGTCACTGTGATGGGTTTTCCAGCAGAGGGTAGTAACAGGTCTTGGTCAAACAAAATCAACATGTTGGGAAGACTTTTCCAACAGACAGCAGCATTTTGGGAGAGGGCTTCCGTTTCCCATTTGTGCAAAGGCACAGCATGGCTGGCGGCAGCTTGCTCCTGTGTCCCATCCTTCCCCCCACCTGTGCCTCCTCCCACCTCTCCAGTCCTCGTTTTCCTCCCATTCCGCCCCGTCTTCACACATGTCCCCTCTACCTGTCCACTCTTCCACCTGTCCCCACACCTGTCTTCCCATATCCGTTCCCTGCTTGCATCCCCCATCCCTGTCCCCCTACACCTGTGTTCTACATCTGTCTCACACACCTGTTCCCCCACACCTAGCCCCCCCATCCACTCACCCATGGTATTGTCGGAGTTCTTCAAGCACCTGCTGGACAATCAACCTGAGTAGGGGATCGGATAAAAACAGTCCACAGTTGCCCCCAGTGATAGACGTTCCCCCAAACGAGCTGTGAATGCCTGACCTGGCCCTGGTCCTGATGTGACCCCTAACTGGAAGGCCCAAACCCTCTCCTGATGCTGTCGAGACCCTTCTGAGGTGCCTGGGAGAAAGTCGGTGTGGGAGAGGAGGCCGAGGTTATTAGAGGGGCACTGTGGCTGGCCCTACTCACTTTCATGGGCAACGATGCTACATCCCTGCATTCCTCTTCCCCAAACCTTGACCCCCTTGGCTGTCCCAGGGGTCCCTCCCCCACCTAAGGGTCAGATACTCACACGTGATTCGGCTCCACATGATCCTTTTCCATGCACTCCAGCACTGGGGGGTCCAGGCCTGGAAGCAGCCCCCACCCCAGGAGACATAGGTGTGAAAGGTGCCCCAGGGCATACAACCCCTGAATGCACCCCTGCAGACCTGGAGCTCGTCCAGATGGGGCTTGCCATTCTCGGGGCGAGGGAGAGTGGTAAAGAGGACAGGGAGCCAGGACGGAAGTGTCCCGGGTGTGTCATGAGCTTACAAAGGGCAAAACGCTTTACACATATTAGGTCAGTGAACTCTCAAAGTGACGCTGAAGGAGATACTCTGATTGTCTTTCTTAGCGACAAAGCGGAGGAGGTTCAGAGACTTGCTGCTGCTGCTGCTAAGTCGCTTCAGTCATGTCCGACTCTGTGCGACCCTATAGACGTCAGAGACTTGCTAGAAAGTGGTAAATTCCTGGACTTCCCTGGTGGTTAAGAATCTGCCTGCCAATGCAGGGGAGATGGGTTTGACCCCTGGTCTGGGAAGATTTCCACATGTCTCGGAACGCCTCGTGTGCCACATCTACTGAGGCTGTGTTCTAGAACCCTGAACCACGTGCCAGAACTGCTAAAGCCTGTGCACCCTAGAGCCTGGGCTCCACGACAGGAGAAGCCACTGCAATGAGAAGCCCATGCACCGCACTGAGGAGTAGCCCCTGCTTGCTGCAACTAGAGAAATCCTGCACACAGCAGTGAAGACCCAGTGCAGCCAGAAATAAATTAATACATAAAAATTTAAAAAAAAAGAAAAAGAAAGTGGTAGCTTCTGGTTTGGCCTGTAGGTCTTTCTGATACCAGAGGAACACAAGCTCTTCAGATAGAGATTCAGAGAAAAAATGAGACAGAGGAGGAAGAGCGTCCTGGCAGTCATTCCAATATTGTGCCCACCTTGGCTTGAGAGTCCCCTGGGAGGGTGAGAGGGAAGGGCAGATGATGGAGGAGCCATGTCACCTCTCCCCCAGCATTCTGCCCAATTTCTGCCGAGGGGACCCTAAGCCTCCTCCACCAGCCCCAACCAGGGAACCCTCCAGCAGAAGCCCCCTACCCCACTTATTTGAATGAAGGAAACCCCCAGGCTGGGCTACCTTGAACAGCTGGAGGCGGCACTTCCAAAGCTGGAAAGATTTCCAGGGAGCTGATCTCATCGAAGGACACAGGAACAGACCGTGACCTCACTCTTTTCTCGGGGCTGTCACATTCCTGCAGGGAATAAGCATCTCGCTAAGCCCGGAGGCAGCCTGGGCTGCAGGCAGTTTCCCTGGGTCGAGGGTCCCCAGCCTCCAGCTGCAGACAGTGGCTACCCTCAGCCTTGGGGCACAGGAGCAGGAATGGGGCTCCATAGCAGCCGAGGGCTGGAGCCAAGGACCATATCAGCCAAGGACCACCCCCCAGTTGTGGGCTGGAGTTCTGGAATTCTGAACCACAAATTCCATCCATGGCCAGAAACTGCCCCCAGTCATGGTCAGGGGCAGAGATGCCCCAGGTGGAAGCCTCAGCTCTGAGTGTGCATTCTCCAGCTTTGGGCTTAAATCCCAGACCTGAGACGAGCTCTTCTTTGCAAAGTTCAGTCACAGACAGGGCTTCTACCCAGCTGCAAAGATTCAGAAACAAGCCTGAGCTCCCTAGCCCGGGGATGATGCTTACAGCCAAGGATCTCAGGCCAGCAAAGGACCTTCGGGCTTGGTCTGGAGTCTTAGGACCCAGCGACTCCTCTGTCATGGAGGAGGAGTTGGTCCTCCTGCCATGATGGGTTAGTCCCCCTGCCATGATGGGTCAGTCCCCTCAGCTATGTGTAAGGCACCCCTGGGTCCCACAGAGCCAGCAGCTGGGCACATAGTTGTGTTATTAACCGGGGTGGTTGGGGGTTGCACCAACCTTGCTTGGTTGATCTGTGGGGGTTCCACCCCCAGGCAGACACCCTTGGGTCCAGGCCTGCAGGCCCTCTCCTGGCAGATTCAGAGTGAGGCTGGCCAGTGTCCGAGGCAGACAAGGCCCCTCATTCACAGCTGAGGATTCGATGCTGAGCCTGGTGGAGAACAAGAGGGAGTCAGGTCTCTTCCACTGGGCTGTCGCCCCAGCTCCAGCATTCGAGGCACAGGGGCCTGGGGGAACCCTTGGGTGGTCCTGTGATGGGGGCAGGGCACAGAGAGTGTTCCAGATCTCCCAGCGCCAGGGGGTGGGCAGGGAACCTGGCTAGAGGATCTGATGCTGAGGTTGCATTTGCATCACAGGCTCACTGCTTTTTTATACAGACTAGATTAATATTTGGGGAGAACTATGAGGGGCGGGGGCTTCCCAGGTGGTGCAATGGTAAAGGATCTGCCTACTAATGCAAGAGACGTAAAAGACTGGGGTTCAATCCCTGGGTCGGGAAGATCCCCTGGAGGAGGACATGGCAGCCCACTCCAACAGTCTCGCCCGGAGAATCCCTCGGACAGAGGAGACTGGTGGTCTACAGTCCGTGGGGTTGCAGAAGAGCCGGACACAACTGAAGTGACTGAGCACACAAGCTTGGGAGGGGTGGGGGGAGAGTTGGGGGGCCCACAACTAAAGCACTCCACTGTTTCGGGCTGCCACTGCACTGTGTGGGCGGTGCCAAGCACCTGTCTGTGTTAGAGGTGCATCTGTGCTTCTGCGCTTGCGTAGGCAAGGGACGCGTTTAGGTGTCTCTGGGTTTGAGCAGGAGGAGGGTGCACGCCTGCGTGTTGAGTGTGGGCATGTACCCCCCCCCCAAGTGCAACGGCAGGTGTGCTCATCTGGGTCCAAGCGTGCCTGTCGGCTTCACGCAGCCTCCAGGTTGGGCTGGTGCACGCTCCTTCAGCGTGTGCTTGCTCACCCATGTATACGGATGTGTGTGCCCACACACATGTGTGCACCTCCGGAGGGGGTCTCTGGGGCTGCCTCTGATAGCAGAGACACCTCTGGTGGCCCTTGAGCTAGGTGACCCAGAGGTGGTGGTGGGGGAGAGGAGCAGCGTCTGGCTGCCCTGGAAAGTGTGTCCCGGAAGGCGGCGGAGTGGTGGGTGGCTGACCTCTGCCAGCTCTCGGAGCAGCTCCTCGACCTCTCCCAGCTGCGTCTCCGAGCGAGGCCCTGGGACCTCGCAGTGCTGGAGAGGGACGTTTCTCCTCTGGCTTCTTCGCTAGGGGGGCCACTGCCTCCGGCTCCCCCAGGCTGGCTGTGTGAAAGGACTCCGAGGCCCAGGTCCTGGAGATACTCACTGCCCTGAAGGGCCCCCAAGTCCAGGCTGAGGTCCTCTGAACTCTCGCTACCGCCAAACAGCCCTGGGATTCCATCCTCCTGGAGACAGATGGGGAAAAGGCCTTGACCCAAAGGCAGCAAAGACCCCCACATCCAGACCCTCCCTGCCATCCCCCACTTGTCCCACCTGGGCTCTGGGCCTAGCTCTTGGCAGGTGGGGTAGAATGGGGGTGGTCCCCTCAGTGCAGGCCTACAAGGCCTTAGTCCTCTGAAAAGGGGCTGGAAATTAGGGATACTGGCCCCAACTCGACCTCCATTGCCGAGTTTCTGGCTGGTCATCTTATGAAACAGGCCACGTAAATTCTGTCCTCTGTCCTCTGTCTGCCGGCTCACCAAGCTTGTTTTAAGCCTCTTATAAGATCATGTGTGTGAATGCAATTTGTACAAGTGCTGTACTCCAATAATTCGGCCACCTGATGCAAAGAACTGACTCATTGGAAAAGACCCTGATGCTGGGAAAAATTGAAGGCAGGAGGAGAAGGGGACAGCAGAGGATGAGGTTGTTGGATGGCTTCACCAACTTGATGGATGTGAATTTGAGCAAACTCTGGGAGTTGGTGATGGACAGGGAAGCCTGGAGTGCTGCAGTCCTTGGGGTGACAAAGAGTCAGACATGACTGAGCAACTGAACTGAACTGCATGCGATATCCTTGATGCTACTGGCTGAATTTCAGGCAGTATTGTGACTCCTAGGCTTTCCCCAGGGCTGCCCTTAGGGGTTTCCTAGACCTTAAGTCTCCCTTCCAAGCCAGGATGAGGGTGGAGCAAGTGAGGAAGCCACCTTGGGCATAAAATTGTAGGGGGTGCCCCCAAACTCAGAGATCAAGAAAAGCATATTTTAATATATATTTTTAAGTTTGTAATTTTCATTTTTCTTCCTTTTTTCGTTTGGCCACACCTCATGGCATGGGAAACTTCCCCCACCAGGGACTGAACTCGTGCCACTGTAGTGGAATTGCAGTCTTGACCACTGGACCAACGCTAAGTGTAAGTAACTCAGTCGTGTCCAACTCTCTGCAATCCCATGGGCTGTAGCCTACCAGGCTCCTCTGTCCATGGGATTCTCCAGGCAAGAATGTTGGAGTGGTAGCCATTCCCTTCTCCAGGGGATCTTCCCAATCCAGGGATCAAACCAGGGTCTCCCGCACTGTGGGCAGATTCTTTACTGTCTGAGCCTCAGGGAAGCCCTAAGGACTACCTAACACAAGAGTAACAAGCAATCCAACAAACTTCAATACAGTGCGAAGAGTTGCACGATGAACAAATTATCAAGGTGTTCCGGCATGACAGGGACTTCCCTGGTGGTCCAGTGGTTAGGACTTGGCGCTTTCCCCGCTGGCCTAGGAACTAAGATCCCACATGCTGTGTGCTGGGGCCAGAATTTTTTTAAAAGGCGGGGCTTCCATGGTGGCTCAGAGGTAAAGAATCCACGTGCCAATGCAGGAGACACAGGTTCAATCCCTGATCCGGGAGGATTCCCACATGCCTCGGAGCAACTAAGCCAGTGCTCCACAACTACCGAGGCTGTGCTCTAGAGCCCTTGAGCTGCAACTAGTGAGCCAACGTGCTGCGATTACTGAAGCCTGTGCGCCCTAGAGCCCGTGCTCTGCAATGACAGGCTGCCGCCATGAGAAGCCTGTCTGCAGCTAGAGAGTAGCCCCTGTCGCCACAACTAGAGAAAACCCGTGGGCAGCAACCAAGACCCAGCATAGCTAAAAATAAATACATAACTAAATGATTCAAAACTTTAAGACATGACAGTATTGGACCCTGCACTTCGCTCACCTCACCCTATTTCCAGCCCCACACTCCATTGTACCAGAGAGTAGCTTGGAACCTGTGAGCTCCTAAATCCCTTCCAATCCCTTCCTCTGCCTCCTCAGCACGGTATTTACAAAGGGCTCCAGGGTCTGCCGCCTCCTGCTTCCAGCCTCTCTGCAGCCTCACGTTCCCACCCACCCAGGAGGCAGCTGTTAATCTCCAAGAATACATAGAGGCGGATGATGACGCCACATCCACTAAAGCACCAACCAGTTGCCTCCCCAACAGTTATTCAAGGGCCTTGTTCTTAATCCCATTGCAGCCCTACCAGGGGGTGGTGTTGTCCCACTTTCCAGATCAGGAGACTGAGGCTCAGGGAGGAGAAAGGACTGTGCAGCCTTGGGTCACACAGTTGGTAAATGGCAGAGCCAGACTCAAACTCTGTGGGTTCTGTCTGGGCCCAGGCTCTAGGCTCTTTCTTGCTCTACTTCCTCCTCTATTTCTTTTCCTGGTCTTATCTTTGCCCTCTCCTCTCGCTGTCATTCATCCTTTGTTTTTTTCTTCCCAGCCAGGGCACCTGTTTTTCCTTTCCCTGGAGAATCTCTTCTCCTAGGCCATCCAGAGGCAGTCTAGTGAACTCCTATTCATCCTTCAAAACCCACCTTGGGCATGCCCTCCAGGCTGCCTTCCTGACTCCTCCAGTCTAAATAAGGTGTCCCTCCTCTGGGCTGTCAGGGTCTGCAGGATAAGGACTATTCTTTTCCAGGCCGTTGTTGACGCTGTGGTCAGACAAGGTTTGGTGGGTGGGTGGGTGGTCCACCCCCCATGCTACAGGCAAAACCAACCCTGAGATGTGGCCTTAGGCATCTATGTGAGTTCAGGCAGTCCCTGATGGGCTGTCCTGATTGGTGGCCTAAAGGGCCCACTGAGCAGACCTGCCACCCTTGATGGTTTCTACAGGAGGCTCCCAGGATAGAATTGCCAGATAAAATACTGGATGCCCAGTGAAATTCAAATTTCAGATAAACAACTATTTTTTTTTCTAGTGTAAATAGATTACAAACATTGCAATATTTGGCATTCAATTCTAACTGGGCATCCTGTAATTTTATTTGCTCAATTTTGCAAGTCTACCTATCCATGGGCCATTTGCTGGTCGTGGCCAGTCTTTACTAGGAAAGAGGGAACAGCGAGGTCCCTACTAATGTTTGGTGAGGGGAATTTTCAGAGAAGCAGCCAACTGAAAGTGGAAAATACCTGGACTTCCCTGGTGGTCCATTGGATAAGAATCTACCTACCAATGCAGGGGACACGGGTTCAACCCCTGGTCTGAGAAGACCCCACATGGTGTGGGCCACCAAAGCCTGAGTGTCACCACTACTGAGCCCACGCACTCTAGAGCCCACACTCTGCAACAAGAGAAGCCACCGTAATGAGAAGCCCGTGCATGCAACTAGTGAATAGCCCCTGCTCGCTGCAACTAGAGAAAGCCCATGTGCAGCAATGAAGACTCAGCATAGCCCAAAACAAGCAATAAATATATAAACAGCATGTTTAAAAGAGAAAGAGGAAAATGCTTGCCAGCCGGGAGCCAGGCACTTGGTTGGCTGGGGGTCTTGGCTGGTGGGTGGCAGGTGGCAGTGTCCATACCTGTCTTGAATGAGGTTGGAAGAACTCTACAGGGTCTGGCTTTTTCTCTGACCTTCCCCACTTGGAACTCTATGGTTTTGATGCCTTATAGTAAAATATATATGGGGCTTCCCTGGCAGCTCAGTGGTAAAGAATCCACCTGCCATTGCAGGAGACTGGGGTTTGATCTCTGGGTCAGGAAGATCCCCTGGAGGAAGAAAGGCAACCCAGTCCAGCATTCTTGTCTGGGAAATCCCATGGCCAGGGAAGCCTGGCAGGTTACAGTCCATGGGGTCGCAAAGAGTCAAACACAACTTAATGACTGAACAACAGCAACAAAAATATAACAGAATTCACCACTGTAACAATTTTGTGTACAACTCTGTGGCATTAAGTACATTTACTCAATATGTAATCGTCATCACTGTCCATCTCCAGAACTTTCTTTCATCTCCCCCTAAGGAGGGTTTGTCGGAGAAGGCAATGGCACCCCACTCCAGTACTCTTGCCTGGAGAATCCCATGGATGGAGGAGCCTGGTGGGCTTCAGTCCATGGGGTCGCTAAGAGTCGGACATGACTGAGTGACTTCACTTTCCCTTTTCACTTTCATGCACTGGAGAAGGAAATGGAAACCCACTCCAGCGTTCTTGTCTGGAGAATCCCAGGGACGGGGGAGCCTGGTGGGCTGCCGTATATGGGGTTGCAGAGTCGGACATGACTGAAGCGACTTAGCAGCAGCAGCAGCAGCAAGGAGGGTTTGTACCCAGTAAACAGTAACTGCTTGCTCTTATCTCCTCCAGCTTCTAGTCACCTCGACTCTACCGTGTCTCGTTGAATTTGCCTATTCTTTGTTGTTGCTTAGTCGCTAAGTTGTGTCTGACTCTCTGTGACCCTATGGACTGCAGCATGCCAGGCTTCCCTGTCCTTCACTATCTCCCTGGGTTTGCTCAGACTCATGTCCTTTGAGTCAATGATGCCATCCAATCATCTCACCCTCTGTCGTCCCCTCCTCTTCCTGCCCTCAATCTTTCCCAGCATCAGGATTTTTCCCAATGAGTTGGCTCTTTGCATAAGGCTTTGGCCGCCTGCCTATTCTAGGCACCTTGTTTAAGTGGAACCGTACAATGTTTGTCCTCTTGTGTCTAGTTTATTTCACTTAGCTTAATGTTTTCCAGTTCATCTGTGTTCTAGCACAGGTCACAGTTTCCTTTCTTTTTAAGGAAGGATAACATTTCATTGTATGGATGGACCACACTGTATGGATATAAGCAAAACTGCATTTTGTTTATCTGTTAGGTCTTTGATGGACAATTGAGTGGCTTCCACCTGTTAGCTCTTGTGGATTCTGCTGCTGTGAATCAGTTCAGTTCAGTCGCTCAGTCGTGTCCGAGGTGTATAAATGTCTGAGTCTCCATTTTCACCTCTTTTGGGTAGATCTGTAGAAGCGGGTTGCTAGATCATACAACAATTCCCTGATGGCTTTTGGAGCCCTGGCCATATTTTCCACGGTCTCCCCTCTTGAATCTCTCCTTTGCACCCACTAATCTGTTTTCTTTCTTTTTCTTTTTGGCTGCTCTGTGTGAGATGTGGGATCTTAGCTCCCTGACCAGGGATCGAACCCACGCCCCCTGCAGTGGGAGCGTGGCATCTCAACCACTGGACCTCCAGGGAAGTTCCTGCACCCACTGCTCTGGTTCCCCCCACCTGCCTGGCTGCTCCTTCTCTGTCTGCCGCTTCCTCCCCGTGTCTTTCACACACCAGGGTACCTCTCCTCCAGTCTCTATCCAAAAAACCCACCCCTCTGGCCCAGCTGGTCCAGGTTCCCCTGATTCTCCCCTGACTTCCCCAGCCGCCTTCCTGAAGTCACTCCCATCCCATCCCTTCCCGGGTGTCTGGACAACCTCTACCAACTCCCGTCTTCCTCTGCCACAGCCCCTAAAGTTTCCTTGCATCTCTGGTTTTCATCCTCCTGTGAATATAAACACATCAGGACAGCCTCTTGGCCTGGACTGGGTCCCCCCTCCTCTGTCTCCTGCATCTGGCCTCCCTCAAAGGAGGCAGAAGTGGGAAGCTGGCCAGGTCTCTGGGTGGAAGGGGAGGGTGGACGGCTGTGGCAGGTACAGTGAGGGAGGGGAAGGGAGGGGGAGGGAGGGGGAGGGAGGGGGAGGGAGGGGGAGGGAGGGGGGAGGGAGGGGGAGGGAGGGGGAGGGAGGGGGCTTCGTCCTTTGCTGGGGAACTTGTATCTTCCCTCCAACATTTCCTGGGTGAGATAGGGAGCCAGCCCACTAGGAGCCTCCCCGGGCATCTGCCCAAACATAGGTATGCTGGCCCTGACACCCCAGAGAGCGTGCCATCAACTCAGACTCCTGCTCCCTGGACCCTGGGGAGCCCTGGGGGATGGGTGCCTCCCCGCCCCCGCAGACCCAGAAGCGAGATGCCCCAGGAATTTCCACTCTATAAAAATGGCTAGCTGCGTGCAGATTTAAATAGTACACAGATCAACGCTTTTTTTTAAATGTAAATGGCTATTTATCTCCTTGTAGTTTAGGGAAAAAATAGCACACCCGAGCAAGTTTGCGTCTCTGGTTCTGTGTCATCAATGTAAAACCGGGAACGAGTTTCAAACAAGAGAGGAAAACAGAGACAGAGGGTTTTCTGATGGCTGGAAGGGTAGAAAGGCCTCCGTCAGGGTTCGCATCCTTGATGTAGCTTTTGTTAGCTCAGTGTGACCTAAGGCAAGTTTCTAACCCTCTCTGGGCCTCAGTCTTGTCGTCTCTAAAATGGGTGCCATTTTGCCTTCTTTTGAATGTATTTTCATCTGCTCATGTAGTTATTTTTGCCTATGCTCATGCAGTTATTATTGCTGTGTGGGCTTTTCCTTAGTTGCAGCTCTGGGGCCTCTCACTGCAGTGGCTTCTCTTGCTGCAGAGCACAGGCTCTCGGGGGCTTGGACTTCAGCAGTCGCGGCTTGTGGGCTCTACAGCACAGGCTCAGTGGTTGTAGCGCACAGGCCAAGTTGCTCCGCAGCCTGTGGGATCCTCCCGGACCAGGGATCAAACCCTTGTCTCCTGCACTGGTGGGTGGATTCTTCACCATTGAGCCACCCAGGGAAGCCCTATGTTGCCTTTTTGTGGGATTGCTGGGCAGGTGAAATGAGATGATGTTTACATCTTGTAAGCCCTTGATCAGTGGAAGCAGAAATGGGGTTGGCCAAAAAGTTCATTTGGGTTTTCCTATAGCATCTTACGGAAAAACCTGAGCAAACTTTTTGGCCAAGCCCATATTATAGTGATTGTTTTTAATACTTCAGGAATCAGGGATCTTCCTCTGGGGCCCTGCCAGATGGGGCTAATTGGAGTAGACCGATGATTAAGCTCTGCAATGACAGTCAAGTATGAGTGAATGTTCTAGAAAGTAGAAAGTGGGCCAGAAAGAACAGGAAGGGACAGTTGACTCTGGAGGGACAAGAATTCTGGACTGGAGTTCTACTTAGGAAATCCCTTTTTTGTTATTATTTTTTAAAACTTTATTGTTTTAAGTTTGAAAAATTTGATTTATTCTAAGCCAGATCATACAGAAAATCCCTCGTTTAAGATGGACAAACCCCTGGGGTAATCACTGGTGTACAAAATCTACTAAGGATAACTCAATTAGGACAGGTTAGACCGTCTTTAGACAGCTTCCATAACCAAAATTAAAGCCCCCAAACTGTATTTCCAATCACATAGTGTCTATGTGACAAGCAAGTGATTTCTTGAACTGGCTATATAGGTCGATGTATATAGCCAATTGCATATACTTTAAAATAACCTATATCTTACCTGCATATATATATATACACACACATACTTTCATTAAAATGCATGTATATTTCAATGAAAAGTCCTACTAAATGTAAAAAAAGATAGGAAGGAAGGAAGAAATCAGGGAGGGCTTCCTGCAGGAAGTGACAGTGAGGGATACCCTGAGCAATGAGCAGGAGTTAACTAGGCGGAGGATCTGGGTGAGGTCATTCCAGGCATTAAGAGAACAGGATGTTCAGAAGCCTGCAGGCTTCAGAGTTCAGGATGCCTTCCTTCAAATTGGCAATATTTCCTTTTGGCTGGAGGTGTGTGTGTGTGTGTGTGTTTGTGTGTGTGTGTTGGGGTGGGGGGGATGGGGCTGGATCAGCAGGCCTGGGAGCCCAAGGAAGGATTTAATCTCTAAGTCCCCAACAGTAGTGGTAGGGAGGCTGGGGGAGAGGAGGTGGTGATTCCCCTTCAGAAATATGACGCAAGATGAAAGAGCCCAGATGGGCCTGGAGCAGCGAAGACGCCTGTGCAGATCACCTGGGTGAGCAACTATGGTGGCCTCCACCAGGGCAGTGGAAAGGCAGGGACAGACGGGGACAGAACTGAGAGCTGTACAGGTCTGATGCTCACAGGGCTTTTGGACAGAAGGGGCAGGGACATCGCCATCTGCTGCCTCCAGCTCTGGTGGCCAACGAGATGAGGACGAGGATGTGGGTGGCAGGGCTTCTTTGGAGGTGGTAGGTGCTCACCAAGCACACCCAGGGCACCCTGCTTCCCCAGATGCGTGGTCTCTCCATCACCACGCTAGCTGCCCAACTGCCTGCTGCCCACGGTCCCTATTCCAATATATGCAGAGCCCTGGAAGGCTCTAGGGCTAAGCCTGAGTCACAGTTCTCTTCATTTACTCTAGATTCTTCCAACACCGAGGCAAATTCTCTCCCTGCTTGGACCCCAGTATGCTTTTCTACAGAATAAGGGGTGGACTTCCCTGGTGGTCCAGTGGTTAAGATCTGCCTGCCAAAGCAGGGGACACAGGTTCCACTCCTGGTCCAGGGAAGATTCCACCTGCTGTGGGGAAACTAAGGCTGTGAGTCACAACTACTGAAGCCGGAGCACTCTAGGGCTCGTGTTCTGCAACAGGGAAGCAATGAGAAGTCTGTGCATCACAACTCGAGGGCAGCCCCCAGTCGCCACAACTAGAGAGAGCCCACACGCAACAATGAAAATTTAGCACCGTCTTGATCAATCAATAAATAAAATTTAAAAAACGACAAGGGCAGATACACAGAATTCCCTGTATATGGTTTGACTATAATGAAACCTCTTTCCTTAGTGTGGTGGGTGGTCCAAAATGCCGCCCAGATTCCCCCTTCGGTGAGGATGTGTTGCCCCAGATGCTGAGGGGTGGGTGGCTATCAGCAGATGGCTGTCAGCTGTCAGCCTCCTCCCAGGAAGTCATATCCCTTCCTGGGCAGTCCACAGGCCATGACTTATTGGTGTGGGGATGCAATGGCTTGGTCATCTCAGCCTAATTTGGGATGACTCTGCAGGGATGTTCTAGCTCAGAGCTCCTCGTGGGAGCTTTTCCTTCCTTCTTCATTGATCCATCTACCCACCCATGCACCCATTTAGCCACCCTTCCCCCTCCCTCTCTTCCTTTCTCCCCTCAATTCTTTCTTCTATCCACCCATTCATCTCTTCTGTCAGTCCTTCCATCCATCCCTATCCACCCATCTATCCATCTGTCCATCCATCCATCTCTTCTGTCAAAATGTCCTTCCATCCATCCATCCATCATCCACGTCTTCTGTCAATCCTTCCTTCCTTTCCTCCTTCCAGCCACCATCCCTCCACTCTACTCATCCCATGCTCCCTTTTCTTGTTCCATAAAGGATTTATTTCCTCACCTGTGGAATGGCATAATAACTACTCTGCTATGTTTTAATAATTCCCTGAAATATTGCACACAAAGTGCCTGGTAAAACGCAGGTGCTAAACAAAGTGTACTTGCTCCGCTGGAGTCAACTCCTGCCCATCTCGGCAGTCGGACACCTGCCTGCTCATCCTCCATGGCGGAGAAGTCTGGGTCCTCAGGCCTCCAGGGTCCACCGCTGCTCTTGGTGGCTGAATCTGCAACTCCAGAGTCAAAGGGCTGGACACATGGCTTGGGCTCAGAGCCTGTGGGAAAGGAGGGACAAGGTGTTAGAGCTGAGCTGTGAGGCCTGAAGAGTTGGGCCCCAATTTCTGCATCTGGGCCTGTTTTCTCATCTTTAAAATGGGGTGGCAGGGGAGGATGGTACCGATGATCTGTAAGCCAACATATATGCCACCACTCCCCATCACTCATCCTGAGCCTGGGGCAGACATTTCTGTTCAGGCACAGGGCTCTTTCCTCCTGAGCCACGCCCCCCTCAGAATTCTTCCCAGTGCATTATTTAAAATTTTTTATTTATTATTATTTTTGGTTGCACTGAGTCTTTGTTGCCGCATGTAGGCTTTCTCTAGTTGCAGTGAGCAGGGGCTTCTCTTTGTTGCAGTGCTTAGGAAGCCTAAGAGAAGCAGTAGCTTCTCTTGTTGCGGGCAACAGGCTTTAGGCATGTGGGCTTCAGCAGTTGCAGCCTGAGGGCTCACTAGTTGCGGTGTGAGGCTCTAGGGCTTATGGGCTTCAGTAGTTGCAGGACACAAGCTCAGCAGCTGTGGCTCGAGGGCCTTACAGCTCGGGCTTTAGTAGTTGTGGCACATGGGCTTAGCTACCCCACAGCGTGTGGGGTCTTCCCACACCAGGGATTGAACCCACGTCCCCTGCATTGGCAGATAGATTCTTAACCATTGGACCACCAGGGAAGTCCTGGACTGAGCCTTTCGCTGAGGGAGACACGGGCGTCCTGTCTCTCTCCCTCTGCCTCTTGCACGCTTCTAGAGCGTATCGTGCCTCCCTATTCGAATCCCCATGGAGGTGCCCCACCACCTGGAGGAAGAAGGTCGAATGTCTCAGCTCAGCCACTGATGTCCACCAGGATCCTCCTCTGTGCCTTGTCCCTGCCCCTTAGGCAGGACCCACTGCCTAAGAGCACCCTGTTCCTGTTCCAGGGACACCTGCCTGAAGACCTTATCCTACTCACTCCAGAAATGTCCATCCACCCTCCTCCCACGGTGCCTCTGTCCTGGGCATTGCCCTGCACTTCATTGCATTGTGTTATCTTGACCCCTGGACTCCTTTCACCCCTCCACGCCCCCTGCCATGACATCCCAGGTCCTGTTGAAGCTGGGGAGCTGGAAGAAGTGTGCGTGGAGGTGACAGCGGAGGAGCTGGGTGAAGGTGGAGGCAAGGAGAGACCAGTGGAGGTGGTACCTGGAGAGATGGACCAGCACGTTTGCGGTAAGAGCCAGTCAGAGCCCCGAGGGGCTGGGCTGGGGGTGGGGAGTGGGATGGCAGGGCCCTTGGGCAGTGCCAGCTAGGGCCTCCTTCACGCCTTAGCTCAGGTCCTCTGTGGCTGGGTGAGCCCATCTCCTGGCGTGCTGGGGACAGTCCTGGTTTATGCTGCTGAGTCAAGTAATGATGAACTTTCCTGGTGGTCCAGCGGCTAAGACTCCATGCTCTCAGGGCAGGGAACCTGGGTTTGATCCCTCTCTGGTCGGGAACTAGATCCCACATGCCACAATTAAAAGATTCTGTGTGCCACAACTGAGACCCGGCACAGCCAAAGAAATAAACAAACAAATAAATAAAACAAAACCTCCCACAGTACCATGGTTCTGCCCTCCAAAGGGTACCAGTGGGGTGTCCACTTTATGGCCACTCCGCCTATAACCCTGTGGCCAGCAGACGGGCAGAGATGATGCTGTCTTTTTCTATCCCAAAGTAGGATGAGCTGTCTGTATCCACTTACCTTTCTTCTCCTCCCAGCCGTGTATGTACAAACACTGCCCTACATTTTGGGGGGCATGACACTTGTATACTTTGGAGGGCTTTTTTTTTTTTTTAAGAAAAAGAGTGTGAGATTATGAATGCAAAATTACTGGGAAGTAGCAAGAACAGCAGAAAGCAGCCAAGACAAGAATAAATGCATTCCATAAATAGATGAATGAAAAGCTATTACATGGGTGTGAAAAACTTCAGGAGTTTGGAAAACATTTCGGAAGTTCTTCAAAAACTTAAGCATGGTATGACTCAGGAAGCTCAAACAGGGGCTCTGTATCAACCTAGAGGGGTGGGATGGGGAGGGAGATGGGAGGGAGGTTCAAAAGGGAGGGGATCCATGTATACCTGTGGCTGACTCATGTTGAGGTTTGATGGAAAACAGCAAAATTCTGTAAAGCAATTATCCTTCAAAAACAAAAAAAAATAAAAAATAAAAACTTAAGGACCTCCTAGGTGGTCCAGTGGTTAAGAATCTGCCTGCCAATGCAGGGGACACAGGCTTGATCCCTGGTCTGGGAAGATCCCACATGCTGCAGAGAAACTAAGCCCATGAGATGCAGAACCACTGAAGCCCTCACACCCTACAGCCTGTGATCCACAGCAACAGAGGCCACTGCAATGAGAAACCCGTGCACCTCAGCTAGAGAGAAGCCCCCACTTGCTGCAACTGGAGAAAGCCTTGGAGCAGCAACAAAAATCCAGGGTGACCAAAAAAAAATTGGTGAAAACAATCCAAATGTTCATAAACAGATGAATAGATACACAAAATGTGGTCCATCCATACAACGGAATGTTTTTCAGTCATAATAAGGAATGGGGGTAGTTCTGGGAATTCCCTGGAGGTCCAATGGTTAGAACTCAGTGCTTTAACTGCCAAGGAACTGGGTTCAGTCCCTGGTCAAGGAACTGCTGCTTCTGCTGCTGCTGCTAAGTCGCTTCAGTCGTGTCCGACTCTGTGCGACCCCGCAGACGGCAGCCCACCAGGCTCCTCTGTCCCTGGGATTCTCCAGGCAAGAATACTGGAGTGGGTTGCCAGTGGTCAGGGAACTAAGATCCCACAAACAAACAAATAAATAAAAGAAGAATAAAAAAGGGAGTGGAGTTTTGAAACCTATTATACCATGAATGAACCTTGTGACGTCGCAGAAGTCAGTTTACAAAATATCCCGTGTTAGTGGATTTCATTTATATGAAATGTCCAGAACAGGTGAATCTATAGGGGCAGAAAGTAGATTAGTGGTTGTCTAAGGCTGGGGAGAGGCTTCCCAGGTGGTGCTAGTGGTAAAGAACCCTCCTGCCAATGCAGGAGACACGGGTTTGATCCCTGGGTCAGGAAGATGCCCTGGAGAAGGGGATGGCAACCCACGCCAGCATTCTTGCCTGGGAAATCCCATGCACAGAGGAGCCTGGCGGGCTACAGTCCATGAGATTGCAGAGTCAGACACGACTGCAGCGACTTAGCATGCAAGGCTGGGGAGAAACGGGGAAATTTGGGGTGATGAATACAGGATTCAGATTTCTTTTGGGGGTGATGAAAACCTTCTAAAATTGACTGTGGTAATCGTTCACAACACTCCTATTTTTTTTTTTTTTTTGACCACACCACATGGCTTGTGGAATTGTGATTTGCCAACCAGGGAATGAACCTGGGCCCCAGCAGTGAAAGTGAAAGCAAGGTGTCCTAACCACTGGGCCGCTGGGGATTCCCATCACGGTATCTTCTAGAAACCACCACTGCTCCCCCAGCTACTCTCCCAGGTTGGTTTAGGGCCTCTGTTCAGCTGCCCTCATTCAGCCCTGCATCTCCCATGAGGCAGCTTCTATGACTCAGGGAGATGTTGGAACAAAACAAGCAGGCTGTGAAGGACGAGAAAAGCCAGATGTGGGGTGAGTCCTGGAGGCTGATGGCAGCTTGGAAAAGGAGGGAAAGACTCCCCGAGAGGCAGTTCCATCCCTTGGCCAAGATCCCAGGGGGCCTCAGGACAGGCTGCTGGGTGCCTGCTTTCCTGGATGGGGGCTTCACGGAGGCTTGAACCTCCTCCTTGCATCTGCGACCCTGCAGGGCTGGGACCCAAAGGCTGAAGGTAACAGTTGATTCTTTGGATGGATGCTTCTGACCCTGGAGGGTGTGGCTTCCCTGGTGGCTCAGATGGTAAAGAATCTGCCTGCCAGTGCAGAAGATGTAAGCGAGGTGGGTTCGATCCCTGGGGGAGGGCGCAGCAGCCCACCACAGTAACTGTTCTTGCCTGGAGAATCCCACGGACAGAGGAGCCTGGCGGGCTGTAGTTCATGGGGCCACAAAGAGTTGGACACGACTGAAGCAACGGTCACTTCACATCATTTCTGATCCAGGAACAGGCTGAGCCCGACCCTGATGACAGAGTCCATTCTGATCTCCGCGTCACATGCTGAGCCTCAGTCTTTGGGTCCCAGACTGAATCCCTGTCCCAGCGTCATCGACTGAACCTCAGTCCTGGTGTCATACGCCAAGCCCTGATTGTGGCGTCATAGACTGAGTCCCAGTACTGGACTCATGGACTGAGCTCCCATCCAAGAGCTTCGAGCTGTTCCCCAGTCCTCATCACACACTAAACATTGACCCCAGGCACACTGAGCCCGGACTCTGAAGTCACACTCTGAGCCTTGGTTCTGGTGACAGATTCTCTCAAGCTCCAGAATCTGTCTTCAGTGGCCTCCGGTCACCACTGCCTGATATTCCCACCTGCAATCCAACCTCAAGCTGTCAAGACCAAACTCCTTGTCTTCCTTTCTCCTTCGGGGTCTTTGTATCAGTGTGACTGTAGTGTCTCCCCAGTGACCCCCACCAGAAACCCGAACTCGAGCCTTGCCTCCTCCCAACCCCTCAGGACACCAAGCCTTGTCAATTCCCCCCCCCCCCAACAATGTTTCTCCACTCAGTCCTCTTTTTAAAAAAAATTTCCACTTATTTAGCTTTATTTATTCATTTGGCTGTGCCAGGTCTTAGTTGTGGCATGCAAACTCTCAGGTGCAGCGAGTAGGATCTAGTTTCCTGACCAGGGATCGAACCCAGAGCCCCTTCACTGGGAGCACAGTCCTAACCTCTAGGCCACCAGGCAGTCCCTCCATCCTTCTTTTGTTTCGCCTCTGACATGCTCTTAATATCAGCTTCCATTATGCTCTATCTGGGTTTCCCAGATGGCTCAGCATTAGAGAATCTACCTGCCAATTCAGGAGACCTGGGTTCAATCCCTGGGTCAGGAAGATCCCCTGGAGGAGGGCATGGCAACCCACTCCAGTATTCTTGCCCAGAGAATCCCATGGACAGAGGAGCCTGGTGGGCTACAGTTCACGAAGTTGCAAAGAGTCAGACACCACTGAACGACCGAGCACGCACGCACACACACACCCCTTTTCTACTTCTGGATGTACTTTAACTGGACCACTTGTTCACTTCTAGACCAGGAGTTTCACAGGCCAAGTCTGGCTCAACACCTGATTTTGTAATTAAGATTTTAGTAGCACACAGCCACACCTATTCATGCACCTTGCTGTCTATGGGTGCCATCGTGCTACGATGCCAGTGTCCAGCAGGTGCCTCAGAGGCCACATGGCCTGCAAAGCTGAAGGCATTTACTCCCTGGCCCTGTACAGAAAGGGTTTTCTGACTCCCACTCTGCAGTCCATGGGGGCAAGTTCTGTATCCAACCCACTTTTACATCCCCCAAGTCTCTTGATCAGTTCGAATATGTCTTGCTTCATGCTGAGCCTGTCACATTCTTTCCATTCTTCTATCTTAACAACAACCCTCTGAGTCCCCACATTATGGAAGGAGAAACTGAGGCTCAGAGAGGTGTACTGACTTGTCCAAGGTCATACCAGGCTGTCAAGAGGCAGAGCTGACGGGAAGCCAGGTATTTCTTACTCCAAAGCAAGGGCTCCTAGTTAGTCGCTCAGTTGTGCCCAGCTCTTTGCAACCCCATGGACTGCAGCCCACCAGGCTCCTCTGTCCATGGGATTTTCCAGGCAAGAATGCTGGAGTGGGTTGCCATTTCCTTCTCCAGGGGATCTTCCCGACCCAGGGATTGAACCCAGGTCTCCTGCACTGCAGGCAGATTCTTTACTGACTGAGCTAAATGGATAGATGGGTGGATAAATGATTAGATGGAAGGGTGGATGGATGAATTGGATGAATTGTTGGATAGATGGTTGTTGGCTAGTTGGCTAGTTGCTTGGCTGTCTGGCTGAAGGGAAAGTTGTCTGGCTATATGGTTGGATGAATGGATGTTTAGATGGGTGGATGGTTACCCACATGGATGAATGGCTGGTTAGAGGGAGGGAGGGATGTGTAGACGCATGGGTGGATGGTGACTGGATGGCTGGTTGGATGGATTAATGAGTAGATGTTTAGATGGATAACTAGTTGGATGGTTCTTTGGATGGACAGGTGGATGGATGCCTAGATACAAGGATGCATGGATAGATAGTTGGCTGTCTCTCTGGTTGAGTAGATGAATGGGTAGATGGTTAGATGGATGGATGGATGAAAACATGGATACATGGAGGCATGAATGGATAGTTGGTTACCTGACTGGTTGGATGGATAAAAAAGTGGATGGTTAGATGGATGCATGGATGGATGAATGGATGGATAGTTGGGATAAGTCGTGTGGCAGTGTCCAGCAGCAGTGATTGCTCTGCATTCTGGAGATGGTATTCCTAGGGGATGAGGGTGGGGAGAGCTCTAGATGGAAGGAGGCAGGACTGTGGCAGAGAAGCCAGGCAAGAAGGAAACCAAGTTGAGATACAGAATGTACGCATGATAAACATGCTTATCATATACTAGGGGAAGAGTGGGAAAAGTGTGGCCAAAATGAGTAACTGAGCAACCGAGGGAAAGGGCCAGCGGGACTCTGCCCTGCTGCAAATCCCAACCCCCCTTTCCTAGCCTTGTCTGGCTCCCCACATCTACTCCATTATTTTCCCAGGAGGCCCCATCTGGTGCCCAGACAGCCAGTTATAGAGCATAAGAGGAGGGCGCAGAAAGGCTAGAGATGGGAATGACATGGTTAGGGAGCCCCTTTCTGCGCCGCACCCCCAAACTTCTCTCTAAGGAGCCGCCTAGCAGCTTGGATTCAGGTTCTAGGCAGCCTCTTACACCAGCAGCCCCTGCAGCCCTGGCCATAAAAGGGTTTAAGAGTTGCCACTGGTTCCCACAGCTCACTCCCCAACCTGCCAGCCTATAAATCATAGCTTCAACCTGCCCAGGGTGGGCTGGGAGGCCAGGAGTGGCTAGACCTTCATAAGGATATGGGCATCTTTGTGATCTGTGGCTGATACCCTAATTCTTTAGCATAGCCATCCACTAGTGGATTTTAAAACTCTCTGCAAGCCCCCCCACACACTCACACTGGTAGCTTCCTTCACTGCCCAGAACACACCCCAGAGGTGGCCTTGGAACAGAACGGGTTTCAAAGCGTGGCTCTTTCAGCATATACTTGCTGTGTGACCTTGAGTTCATTACGCCTTTCTGAGTGCAGCTTCACAAGGGCTCAACAATCGGCAGCAATTTCTACCACTATGACTGTTCTCCTATTGCCTCCCAGTCCCCAGGCCACCCTCTCCCTCCCCAGCCCCAGCCTCCAGGTCCCCTGCTAGTCCTATCTCCTCCAGCAGAGTGCCTGACACACTACAGGTCCTCAACCAGAGTGTATGTCATGAAGAAGCAAATAGGTCTTATCCATGGCTCGTCTCCTGCACGGAAACTCACTCACCAACAAGTACCCGGCTTAGGCAAGGGGTAGGGGGAGTTCCTATCACACAATCCCCCTGTGCCCCGTGGCCTCGGACACTATCTGGCTATCTTCCAGGACTAAACTCCTGCTGAGATTTAAGAAGTGCCTTTTTGCAAAAGCAATTCACCCAGACCTTGGGGGGATATGACACAAGAGTCTCTCCAGCTCCCAGAGGTAAACTGAGGTCCTGGGACCCAGTGGGGGGTGCTACCAGCCAATGTGTATGTGTGTGTGTATTCCAGGGCGTGTCTGCTCGAATCTCTGGATGTCTCAGACCTTCCTCTTGCTGCCTCCCTGAGCCTCTGTCCTGCACCCACCCGGGGAACAAGTCGCATCAGGAACCCCCAGGAAGCCACCAGGCTGCCCCAGGTCTAGAGTGAATTGTCTGTCCACAAATTTACCTTCCAAGACACCCTCCTGGCAGAGCTTGGGGAGACGTCTCCTCTGAGACAAGAGGCACCCCACAAGTCTGGGATGTTCCATGGGGGCCCTGGGGAAGCAGAGATCATCTGGGGCTGGCTCAGGCAGTGTCTATACCCTAGGCTGAGAAAAGGCTTGGAGTGGGATGGTGGGCAGCAGGCTGTCCAGGGAGCCTGGGTGGCCAGTGCCCACTACTCACTGCATGCCCCCTTACCTCTCTTAAAGGCCCACCGCTTCAGCCAGAACTTGGAGAGAGCCGGCCAGGAGTGGTTGAGCGCTGAGCTGGCCATGGGGGCCGTGCGTGCGAGCGTGTGAGTGAACGGCAGGATGAAGAAGGCGCTCGGCCGGGAAGCCCTGCCAGGACAGGGCTGCCAGCAAGAGGGGCGGAGACTGTCTGCAGGGGCTGCCAGACACATCAGCTGATGGCAGCTTGGGGCTGGGGCAGGGGGCAGGGGAGGCAGGACTGCAGCCCTGGGGGAGGCCGAGTACTTAGCACTACCCCACACCTCCCTTGCCCTCTAGGCCTCTCAGCCTGGCTGTATTAATACGAGACATTCCCAGGAGGAGCAGAAGAGAGCAGCGAGGGAGTCCTCAGGACACAAGCATAGCCTGGGTCCTGAGGTGGGTGGGCCTGGGCATGCGTGGATGTCTGAGTGTTTGTGTATGAGTGTTTGTCATTGTCTCTGCTTTTGAGGGCTTCCCTCGCGGCTCAGATGTTAAAGACTCTGCCTGCCATGCAGGAGACCTGGGTTTGATCCTTGGGTCAGGAGGATCCCCTGGAGAATGGGATACCACTCCAGTATTCTTGCCTGGAGAATTCCATAGACAGAGGAGCCTGGTCGGCTACAGTCCAGGGGGTCACAAAGAGCTGGACACGACTGAATTGACTTAGCAGCCACACACTGTGCTTTCGACAGTGCATTTGTGTGTCAGCTTCCCAGGTGATGCAGTGGTGAAGAATCTGCCTGCAACGCAGGGGGTGCAGCGATCTGGGTTTGATCCCTGGGTCCAGAAGATTCCCCCGGAGGAGGATATAGCAACCCAATCTGGTATTCCTGCCTGGGAAATCCCATGAACAGAGGAGCCTAGTGTGCTGCAGTCCGTGGGATTACCAAGAGTTGGACACAACTGAGTGAGTGTGAACATAAAGTCCTTTTGTGTGTCAGCACATAGTGTGTTTTTAAATCTTGAGTGTCAACTTGTCTATGGGGGTGTGTGTATTTAGGGGAGTTTATATAAATGTTTCCCCCTAGTTTCATTGAGGTGTAATTGACTGACATCACTGTGTAAGTTTAAGGTTTGCATCATAATGACTTAATATATTGTGAAATGATTAGTGCAGTAAATTTAGTTAGCATCCACCAACTCATAAAAAGTGAAGTCGCTCAGTCGTGTCATCAACCCATATAGATACTAAGAGAAGTCATCAACCCATATAGATACCAAGAAAAGAAAAAATATGTTTTTGTTGTTGTTGTTGTTGTTCTGATGAGAACTTGTAGGATTTACTCTCCTGGTTGGTGGTTAGTTTAGTTGCTAAGTTGTGTCCATCACTTGGAACCCTGTGGACTGTAGCCCGCCAGGCTCCTCTGTCCATGGGATTTCCCAGGCAAGAATGCAGGAGTGGATAGCCATTTCCTTTTCCAGGGGGTCCTGCCAACCCAGGGATCAAAGCCACATCTCTTGCCTCTCCCGCATTGCGGGTGGATTCTTAACTGACTTAGCCACCAGGGGAGCATATACGCCATGTAGCAGTGTTAACTGTAGCCATCATGTTGTGCGTTACATCAAAGATCTACTTATCTTACAGCTGGAAGTTGGAACCTTTTGACCAACTTCATCCAGTTTCCCCACCCCACCCCCTGTCTCTGGTAACCACAAATCTGATCTTTTTTTCTATGAGATTGGCTATCACCGTTTTTTTTTTTTTTTTAAGTTCCACATATGAATGAGATCACATAGCATTTGCGTTGAGAACTTATGTATTTCATTAGCATAATGCCTTTAAAGTCTATCCATGTTGTTGTAACAGGCAAAATATCCTTTTCTTAAAATATGGCTGAATAATATTATCTATGTGGTTTTTAAAATCTCTGTGATCCTCTGTATGTGTTTGTGTGGGATGGGTTCTACATGGCTCACCTGGGACTTGGGGAGATCTGCTTCCAGTATTTGGGGGAGAGCTTGGTATTGGCCTGGGGTTTCCTTGTGTCTACAAGTCTGTGACTTTATCTGGAAGTGCATCTGTGCGGATGACAGCCAGCGCCTGTTCATACAAGTGCTGCCCCCTGGTGGTGGAATCTTCCTCACTTCAGTTCATTTCAGTTCAGACACTCAGTCGTGTCCGACTCTTTGCAACCCCATGAATAGCAGCATGCCAGGCCTCCCTGTCCATCATCAACTCCCGGAGTTCACTCAGACTCACCTCCATTGAGTTGATGATGCCATCCAGCCATCTCATCCACTGTCGTCCCCTTCTCCTCCTGCCCCCAATCCCTCCCAGCATCAGGGTCTTTTCCAATGAGTCAACTCTTCCCATCAGGTGGCCAAAGTACTAGAGTTTCAGCTTTAGCATTAGTCCTTCCAAAGAACACCCAGGACTGATCTCCTTTAGAATGGACTGGTTGGATCTCCTCGCGGTCCAAGGGACTCGCAAGAGTCTTCTCCAACACCACAGTCCAAAAGCATCAATTCTTCGGCACTCAGCTTCCTTCACAGTCCAACTCTCACATCCATACATGACCACAGGAAAAACCATAGCCTTGACTAGACAGACCTTTGTTGGCAAAGTAATGTCTCTGCTTTTGAATATGCTATCTAGGTTGGTCATAACTTTCCTTTCAAGGAGTAAGCGTCTTTTAATTTCATGGCTGCAGTCACCATCTGCAGTGATTTTGGAGCCAAAAAAAATAAAGTCTGACACTGTTCCCACTGTTTCCCCATCTATTTCCCATGAAGTGATGGGACCAGATGCCATGATCTTTGTTTTCTGAATGTTGAGCTTTAAGCCAACTTTTTCACTCTCCTCTTTCACTTTCATCAAGAGACTTTTTAGTTCCTTTTCACTTTCTGCCATAAGGGTGGTGTCATCTGCATATCTGAGGTTATTGATATTTCTCCCGGCAATCTTGATTCCAGCTCGTGCTTCATCCACCCCAGTGTTTCTCATGATGTACTCTGCATAAAAGTTAAAGAAGCAGGGTGACAATATACAGCCTTGACGTATTCCTTTTCCTATTTGGAACAAGTCTGTTGTTCCATGCCCAGTTTGAACTGTTGCTTCCTGACCTGCATATAGGTTTCTCAAGAGGCAGGTCAGGTGGTCTGGTATTCCCATCTCTTTCAGAATTTTCCCAGTGTCTTGTTATCCACACAGTCAAAGGCTTTGGCATAGTCAATAAAGCAGAAATAGATGTTTTTCTGGAACTCTCTTGCTTTTTCGATGATCCAGAGGATGTTGGCAATTTGATCTCTGGTTCCTCTGCCTTTTCTAAAACCAGCTTGAACATCTGGAAGTTCATGGTTCATGTACTGCTGAAGCCTGGATTGGAGAATTTTGAGCATTACTTTACTAGCGTGTGAGATGTGAGCAATTGTGCAGTAGTTTGAGCATTCTTTGGCATTGCCTTTCTTTGGGATTGGAACGAAAACTGACCTTTTCCAGTCCTGTGGCCACTGCTGAGTTTTCCAAATTTGCTGGCATATTGAGTGCAGCACTTTCACAGCATTGTCTTTCGGGATTTGAAATAGGTCAACTGGAATTCCATCACCTCCACTAGCTTTGTTCATAGTGATGCTTTCTAAGGCCCACTTGACTTCACATTCCAGGATGTCTGGCTCTAGGTGAGTGATCACACCATCGTGATTATCTGGGTCATGAAGCTCTTTTTTGTATAGTTCTTCTGTGTATTCTTGCCACCTCTTCTGAAAAATTCCTGGCTGTCCCTTCTCTCTTCAGTGGCCTCTCAGCCTCCACCCTCCCTTCTCAAAGGGTCATCCACACTTCTGTCTTTACCGACACACACCTACTTGACTGCACCACCCCCTGAAGTCTTGTTTCCATCCCTTTCAGTCTTCCAGCTCTCTCTGGGGCTAAATCTGTAACAGGCACTTTTCAGTCTCACACTCATGGGGCAGGTCTGACCACTGTCTTCCTGAAATCCACCCCTCACAGGCCTCTTGTTTCTCTGTCTGTTCCTTCTCAGTCTCCCTTCTTGACTTGGCTCCTCTTCCTGTTTCTGCCTGACCTTTGAACTCTGTATATGCAGGGCTCTGTCCTTGGCCTCTTCTTGCTCTGCCCTCTGGCCTTGGTGACCCTCATCTGCACCTCCCTCATCACTTCCACTATCCTATTGGGTAGGTGTCACCTGAATCTTCAACCACAAAAATACATAAACACACACTCTACAGACGTCTCACACTGGCAGCCCAGTGGTTAAGACTTTGCTTTCCAGCGTAGGGGGTGAGAGTTCGATTCCTGGCTGGGGAACTAAGATCCCACATGCCTTATAGCTAAAAAACCAAAACATACAGCAGGCAGTATCATATTGACAGCAAACTCAATAAAACCTGTATAAATCCACATTAAAAAAAAGTGAAAGATACGCCACCATACTCGATACACCACTTCCCAACACACTCTCCAGCGCTTGCAGACAATGGCAAACACACACACACAAGCAGTCAGACAGATGCTAACAGATGGCTCAGTGGTAAAGAATCCACCTGCTACTGTGGGAGGTGCAAGAGACATGAGTTTGATCCCGGGGTCGGAAAGATCATCCCCTGGAGGAGGGCATGGCAACCCACTCCAGTATTCTTGCCTGGAGAATCCCATGGACAGGGAAGCCTGGCAGGCTACAGTCCATGAGGTCGCAGAGTCAAACACAACTGAGTGACTGAGGACAGTTATACACAAGCATCGAGATGCATACACAGAAATCCAGAGGAAAGCCCAAGGAGATTTTAAAAATTACCTCTTCTGCTGTGCTCCAGGTTTTAATTCCTCATCTCCCATCACTTTCCCTGGACAGACTGCAGATGCCTCTTGGATCTTTCAGACCTTTGGGTAGAGAGCAGATATGAGAACTTCAGGGAAATCAAAGGCAGTAAGAAGTTAGGAGGGGCCTTCATCAAACTGGTGGCAACAAAGGCAGGAGCTCAGAAACAGAGAAACATGGTGAGTCGAGCAGAATTAGAAATGGAGGATTGATAAAAATCTTATGTTAAAAATAAAACAGGAAGGACTTCCTTGGTGGGTTAGTGGTTAAGAATCCGCCTGCCAATGCAAGAGACACAGGTTCGATCCCTGGTCTACGAAGATCCCACCTGTCATGGAGCAGCTAAGCCTGTGAACCACAACCACTGAACCTGTGCTCTGGAGCCCAGGAGCCACAAGTACTGAGGCCTGCATGCTCTGCAGTGAGAGAAGCTGCTGCGGTGAGAAGCCCGTGTACCACAACAAAGAGTAGCCCCCGCTAGCTGCAACTAGAGAAAAGCTTGCATGCAGCAGCAAAGACCCAGCACAGCCAAAAACAAATGAATACATAATTTAAAATACTTAGAAAAAATACAACAGGGATAACCATTTCTAGTGATGGCAGGCTACCTTATTGCAGATTTACCCTTCCACCAGAAACAGCTTAAAAAAAAAAAAAAAGCTGGATAAAATCAGAAGGAAAAAAACACCCTCGGTTTGAAGGTGTTGTCAAACCAGGATTTGAGAGGTCAGAATCCTAGAAAGGTGAGGAGACATGATGCGGTGTTGTTGTTTTTTTTCCCCCCTCGCAAGCAAGTTGTTGATTTGAATGCAATTCTTCAGTGCAAAGCAGACCAGAGAGAGGGTCTGAATGTAGCTCCTGGCAATCTTCTGGGGCTGGAGAAATAGACCCTGGAAGTCAAGGATCACAAAGATGGAGTCATCAAAAACTTCATTCTAGGAGCAGGGAGCGACGAGAAACAGATCAACCTTCACCCAGAATAAAATCCAGCTTCAACTCAGCTTAATTTCTGATTAGACTGATGTCACCTGCCTTTGGGGGCTTCTCAGGTGGCATAGTAGTAAAGAATCCACCTGCCAGTGAAGGAGACGCAAGAGACAGAGGTTCGATCCCTGGGTCAGGAAGACACCCTGGAGGAGGAAATGGCAACCCACTCCAGTATTCTTACCTGGGAAATCCCACGGACAGAGGAGCCTGGCGGGCTACAGTCCATTGGTTGCAAAGAGTCGGATACGACTGAGCAACTGAACATGCACACAACACCCGCCTTTACTTTCACTATCTGCCAGAAGCAAAAGCAAAACCTCTCTGGAAGGAAATAGCACCATGAAGAACTCACCAATCAAAAGTTGAGGCATGTCAGAGAATAGGATCTCATGAACTACAAGTAGAAGAAAGACAATAGCAACAAACCCACAGAAGATACAGACACTGCAAAGGAAAGCAAGGTGGAATACGGCACAGGGATGGCTTGGTCTGGTGTCAAATGTCACAGGAAAGGGATATTTTCAGCAATCCCCTCCACAGACAGGATCAGGTATACCTACTTAGTAGAAAGTTATGATGTACGGCCATCCCTCTATATCTGCATGGGGTTGGTTCCAAGACAAAGGCATGAATACCGAAATCCTCCAGCGTTCAAGCCCCACAGTTGGCTCTCTGCATCTGTGGATTCAACCAACCCCAGCTCATAAACATAGCAGTCCACAGTTAAATATCACCTGTTGGGCTGATTGTGATGCTGTCAGGGAGGAGGAAAGCTGGGTTGATTTGCGTGGTGGGGGCTAGTCATTGGAGGCAGAGGTCCAATGACCTTGAATGTCTCAAGTTAAAGTTGTAAATAGCCCTTTGGCCTGCCAAAGGGTGGTCTTCTGGTTCCAGGTGTTAAAAAGATAATAGAAAGATCTGGAGGAGAGTCTGGATGGGGGTGAAGGGTATGGAGTGTGTTCCATCTTGATGGACGTAGCCGCCATATTGGTGGGGATGGCCTCCATGTTGGTGAGGGCATCTACTGTCTTGGTGAGGATCTCTGCCATCTTAGTGAGGTCTTTTACCACGTTATTGATGGTGACTGCCATCTTGTTGATGATACCCTCTCTTGACACAATGGTGCCCTGACTCCTAGAAAGGGCAGATTCCAGAGATACCTCCATAGCAGTGTATCCCATGAATCCATTAGTGAGCCCAGCAGAGATTGGCTGAAGCTGGAAGAACCAGCCAGCTGGTGTATGGTTAGGTAGGCTGATGGGCCTTGAGAGGGAGTGCCAACTAGAAGGCCATGTGTGTGGGTCATGCCAGCCCAAAGGCCAGGGATGAAGTAATAGCAACACAAGCTAACATTCAACAAGCGCTTATGTCATGCCAGCCACCACTCCAAAGGTTTTACATCAATAATTCTTTTACTGTTCACAATCATCCTATGGTGGCATGATGCTACTGATGCTTCCAGCATTCCCATTGTTCAGATGAGGAAACAAGACGCAAAGAGGGTAAGGAACAAACATCTTAAACACAGCTTCTTCCCAAGTCATATCCAACCCCTCATTAAAGCTGAAATCAGCATGTTGTCCCGGATTCCCCAGGGGCTTGAGCCACGTCTAGAGTCACCAAATGGTCCCCAAGTCCTGACCCCAGTCCTCTTCCATATGCACATGAGGGGATGCATATATCCCCTCACTCCTGAGCCTCCCTCCAGCCCCTCATCCCACCCCTCTAGGACATCACAGAGCACTGAGCTGAGCTCCCTGAGCTCTACAGCAGCTTCCCACTAGCTAGCTACTTTACGCCTGGTTCTGTATATTTGCTGGGCTTCCCTGGTGGCTCAGTGGTAAAGAATCTGCCCGCCAATGTCGATCCCTGGGTCAGGAAGATCCCGTGGAGAAGGAAATGGCAACCCACTCCACTATTCTTGCCTGGGAAATCCCATGGACAGAGGAGCCTTGGAGGCTACAGTCCATGGAGGCACAAAAGAGTTGGACACAACTTAGCAACTTAACAACAACAACTGTGTGCATGTCAATGGCACTCTCTAAATTTGTCCCAACTTTTCCTTCTCCCCCTGTGTCCACAAGTCTGCTGTCTATGTCTGTGTCTCTATTACTGTCCTACAAATGGGTTCATCAGTACCATTTTCTAGAATCCATATATATATATATATACATGCATTAATATGTTGCTGTTCAGTCAATAAGTCGTGTCTACTCTCTGAGACCCCATGGACTGCAGCACACCAGGTTCCCTGTCCTTCACCAACTCCCGGAGCTTACTCAAACCCATGTCCATTGAGTCGGTGATGCCATCCAGCCATCTCATCCTCTGTCGCCCCCTTCTCCTCCTGCCCTCAATCTTTCCCAGCATCAGGGTCTTTTCCAATGAGTCGGCTCTTTGCATCAAGTGGCTAAAGTATTGGAGCTTTAGCTTCATAATCAGTCCTTCTAGTGAATATTCAGGGTTGATTTCCTTTAGGATTGACTGGTCTGATTGCCTTAATTGGCTGCCTTAATATGTGATATTTGTTTTCCTCTTTCTGACTTACTTCACTCTGTATAACAGACTACTCCCTGCATTCTTGATGGAGATTGACACTCATGACTAGTCCCTCTTTCTAGATGTGACTCACAGAGTCTCTACAGATGCACACGTGTGGCATGGGTGGAGAGTGCTCAGGATAGCCAGGCTGTGGGACAGGGACAAAATACGAGATAATGGGCAAGGTGGACAGTGTTTCAGAGTGCGTACTGTATGCTGGGCACTGAGTCATGCCCTCACATGTAAGATCCACAGCAACCCTTCTATGGAGGAGCACAGACAAAGCCAGAGCAGTGAGGACACATGCCTACAGCCATGCAGACACAGGGGGAGTGCGGCTCTGAACCCACAACTGGCCGACATAGCCCATCCTTCCATCCACAGCAGTACTGAGCGCTGGCAGGTGTCTGGCCCTGTGTCGGGGCTTGGGAGGTGGGGTGGGGGCACTGTCCCAGACAGATATACTGATGGGTTTGTGGTTGATATTCCACTGGTGCTTCAAGGTCCAGTGAAAAGCCTACCTCTGCCAGGAAGTCCTCCCAGATGGGCTCACTCACACCAGTGGCCAGGGGGCTCAAGGTGCTTGGCAGTGGGGGAAGCGCTCCCTTGGCTACCAGTGGTTGTTAAGCTTTTCCTTAGGACCACGGGTGACCTGGCCAGTGGAACTCTCTGAGGAGCCTCCGCTCTCTGAGTACAGCATTCGAGGCCTTTTCCAATGTGCCCCTAGCCTAACCTCCTCCCTGGCTCCAGGCTTCCACTCTAAATCCACCCCACTCCTGGTTGCTTCTGGGCCACCTTCCCAGACCCTGATGGCCGTGTTGGCCCTGGGGCCGGGAGGAAGCAGCAGGCCTGGGTGTGCCCTTTCAGAAACCACATCCTTTCTACCCAACCTCACCCCACCCCAGGCAGCTGGGCGTGAAGGCTCCTGGTGGAGGCCAAGGTGGGACTCGGGGCGCCTCTCCAAGTGGAGGGCTCCAACCAGGAGGACTGCCTGGGTGGTGGGACCTCCTTTGATGACCTTGGAAGACTAGGATAAGGATGTCCTCAGCACTGGCGCTCGGACATCAGTCATCAGTGGGAGTTTGTTCTGAAAGTCAGACACCCCCAATGCCAGTCTCTGGATTATGTTTCAGGGAGGTCTGAGACCTCTCGGGGGCTTCCAGGGTGGCTCAGTGGTAAAGCAATCCATCTGTCAATGCAGGAGGTATGGATTTGATCCCTGGGTCAGGAAGATCTTCTGGAGGAGGAAACGGCAACCCACTCCACTATTCTTGACTGGAGAATCCTATGGACAGAGGAGCCTGGCGGGCTGCAGTCCGTGGGGTTGCAAAGAGTCGGATATGACTGAGAGACTAAGCAGAGCACACACGTACCTCTCTTCTCACCCCGCATCCCTAGTTTAAGAACAGAAGCATCTCTGACTGACTTTGCCTCAGGGAGCCTAATCCCATCTCCCAATTTATCCCCTGTTCCTTGTCCCCTGAGCAGACTTTGGCTACAAGGGGGCCATCCTTCTGTCTTGCTCTATTACTGCTCATGGGCCCCAGCTCACTGAGTTGACTTCTTAAAATCACAGACATTTGCAGAGCAAAGACTCAAGTCAAACAGCCTCCTCAACCCACTCAGGAAGCAGGCTGACTAGAAGGTGGAGAGAAACTGTAGATGGGCTGTCTGCTGCCCCTGAGGCCCCCCTCCCACCACTGGCCACATGGCTGCTCTGTCCCTGTTCATCCATCTGTCCCGCACTCCCCAGGGATGGTCACTCACCAGGTGGAGCCTCGTCCTTGCTGCTGTGGGTGCCCCAGCTCTGCGTACTAGCTCCCGCAGCCCCCACGACCCTTGGCTAGGGCTCTGAGCTGGCCCCGGGGGAGCATCTGCGGGCCAGAGCCCGGGGTAAGCCACAGGGTGACCCAACTTTGCCCTAACTTCCTCTTCCTCAATCGCCTGCCTGCCTGGCTGGCGCCTCCACCACCCCCCGTCACGGGCTGAGGCACCGATGTGAGTGCAGCGCGGGACAGGGGTTTAGAAGAGGGGGCTCTCCCCCCTCTGCTCAGCAACACCCCGCCCCGTGCATGCAGCCATCCTGAGAGGGGGGGAGTAGACTAGCGATGTGGAGGGGGGCCTCAGCGCTCTCCCCACCCCTCACTTCCTGTGGAACCCGCTGCCAGAGATATAGAGGGCTGGGGCCTCACCCCAGCACGTGGGACACGCCAGTCATGTGCATCCACAGAGACACAGGCACTCACGCACACGCACGGCAACATGAGCATGCACACGGTTACCTGGGGCATACGGAGGCGCCTGCGCCCCCAGGGTGCACTGGTAGAGGGTTAGCAACCGTCTCTTTTGACCACACACACACACAGACACACACACTCAAAGCTGTGATGCACAGCGTTTGTTGATTTTGTAGGGGCTTCCCTGGTAGCTCAGTGGAAAAGAATCCGCCTGTCAACTCAGGAGACAAGGGTTCAATCCCTGGGTTGGAAAGATACTCTGAAGGAGGGCATGACAACCCACTCCAGTATTCTTGCTTGGGAAATCCCATGGACAGAGGAGCCTAGTGGGCTACAGTCCATGGGATCACAGAGTCGGACATGACTGAGCGACGGGCATGCATGCATGCGTGTGGTGTAAATACTCCCATCATGACTGATTTCAACTGCCAACCTGATGTCATTCCGTGTGGGGTGAGGAAGAGATGCTCAGGCTTGCCTCCAGCGTGCCACTAGAGTGGATACCCGGGCACTTGGATTCTTACAGAGAGACACGTGCCCCCAGGTTTGCAGGTGTGTAGGTATCTGCGGGTCCCCAAGATGTGGGAGTGTGTGGACAGAGCAGTCTGCCCACAGACACACCTGGGTGCACGCGAGGTACACGTGGGCTCCTTGGTGCTCAGAGACAGGTGCTGTGTAGACACAGACAACGTACTCGTGGAGACTCAGGAAAACTCAAGCGTGGGACCGGCACCTGGAGGCCAAGGTTAGCAGGAGCCCATAGCAGCACAGAGACAGGCAGAGCCAGCTGCCCTGGCTCACAGAAGCCCATTCTTCTTAAAACACATTAAAAAGTCATTATTTATTTATTTATATTTGGCTATACTGGGTCTTTCGGAGAAGGCAATGGCACCCCACTCCAGTACTCTTGCCTGGAAAATCTCATGGACGGAGGAGCCTGGTAGGCTGTAGTCCATGGGGTCGCAAAGAGTCGGACACGACTGAGCGACTTCACTTTCACATTTCACTTTCATGCACTGGAGAAGGAAATGGCAACCCACTCCGGTGTTCTTGCCTGGAGAATCCCAGGGACAGGGGAGCCTGGTGGGCAGCTGTCTCTGGGGTCGCACAGAGTCAGACACGACTGAAGCGACTTAGCAGCATACTGGGTCTTTGCTGCGGCGCTTGGACTTTCTCTAGCTGATGCTTGGGCTTCTCACTGTGGGGGCTTTTCTTATTGCGGAGCACAGGCTCTAGGGCGGGCTTCAGTAGTTGCAACACATGGGCTCAGTGGTCGTGGCACGCAGACTTAGTTGCCCAGTGGCATGTGGGATATTTCCAGACCAGGGATGGAACGCATGTCCCCTCCGTTGGCAGGCAGATTCTTAACCACGGGACCACCAGGGGAGCCTCATATTCTAAAACGTGTAGGAATTTCGTGAGCCGGTTGTTAAATGCAGCTATCATAAAAATTTGATGATATGAATTGACGAAAGTAATAACCACTTAAATCTGTCATCATGTACTTAATGCTCCTCAACTGCATGCTTAAAAATGGTTTAAGTGGTACACTTTGTGTCACGATGTTTTACCGTAATAAAACAGAAAAGAAACTCATCACTTCCTAATTATTTTGCTTCATTTTTCTCTTACTCATGCTTTTGAGGTTATTTATGGCTACTGAAACTGCTCGATGGGAACAGTGTATAAAGGCATCATATACTAGTCCCTATCTATGTATCTGCATGGAGCTATCTCTCTATTAAGGTATATATTTGTATACTGGACTACCTATTTGTAATTCTGTGTTTGGTGACATCACATTGGTACTTTGAAACTGAGGGTATTTATACCATGCAAATGGGCAAATCAACACTTTCCACCCAAGAGCTGGCTGTTAACTATTTGCCAGCGCACCACTGCACAGGGTGTGCACATCTGCCCGTGTGACATGGCATACATGAGTGCAGGAGCCTACAGGGGCACACGCAGCACAGCAGAGACACACACAGGCATGACAGGCTCCTGGACGCCTGGAAACAGGAGCCTGCAGAGACGCACTCAGAGAGGGGCGTGCAAGGAGACACTAATACAGACCCCGGCGTTCATGCACACAGGGCCACACTTGAGCAAGTGCCATTATGATGGGATACGATGGACACACACACAGTGAACACCCCGGACATACAGGGGGCCATGCTGCACTTAGCTGCTCAGTGGTGTCCGATTCTCTGTAACCCCATGGATTGTAGCCCTCCAGGCTCCTCTGTCCATGGGGATTCTCCAGGCAGGAATACTGGAGTGGGTTGCCATGCCCTCCTCCAGGGGCTCTTCCGAACCCAGGGATTGAACCCAGGTTTCCCACGTTACAGGCAGATTCTTCACCATCTGAGCCACCAGGGAAGCCCGAGAAGTGGGTAGCCTATCCCTTCTCCATGGGGATCTTCCCGACCCAGGAATTGAACTGGGGTCTCCTGCAGTGCAGGCCGACTCTTTACCAGCTGCACACACACGTGCACGCACACACACAAGAGGTAGGTGCTGGGCACCCATGAGAACACACAGGGAGACACAGACACTCCGGTTATCCTGTGACATCTTCCCCAAAGCCACAAACACACAGGCCCAGGGGCCCCTCAACACAAACCCTCACTGACTCAGAACTTCACTCCTGTCCTCAGGGACACACGTGGGGCCGTCCACAGAAGACTACAACCACAAGAAATGCCCGGGACACGAGCAGACAGGGAAGCACACAGATCCACGTGCACCACCCATTCATTCTGTAACCGGTCGATTATTCGTTTAATGCAACACACATTGATCGAGCGCCTACTGTATGCCGGGCACTTTTGTGGGTGTGCGGTTACCGTAAATAATGCAGACACAGTTCCCTGTTGGGGTGGGGGGAGGCCCACGGTTCAGTGGGGAAGGCAAACTGTGAATCAGGAAACAGACCCGCGAGGTAACTTCAGATGGTGTTCATTGCTGTGACAGGAAGTAAACCTTGTTATGTGACAGAGACTGGGTGGGGTGATGGCCGCTTCAGTTGAGAGTGGGATGGGGGAGGGGAGGTCAGGGAAGGCTCTCGGAGCTGAGACCTGATTGCCCAGTGCCCAGGCATGGAAATGAAGAGCTGTGGGGAAAGGGCATTCCCGGTGGCGGGAACTGCAGGGACAAAGGCTCGGAGGCAGGTCTGAGCTTTGGCTTCTTTGAGCAGTAGGAGGAGGCCCATGTGACTGGGGGGAGGCTGGCGGTGACAGAGGCTGTGAGGCTGCTGGAGTTTGGGAGAGCCTTGGGGTGCCAGGTTGTAGGTGCGATTACTAGGCACCATGATGGGAGTTCAAGCAGGGGATAAATTGGAAGGGGTGGGGACAAGGTGACTCAGGATGAAGAAGCCCAGAGAGTCCCAGAGACGGTTACAGTGTGGCACTGGGAGGGAAAGTGGGTTCAGGATCCTACAGCAGGGAGGGAGCGCTGCTCTCTGCCTCTGTCCTTCTTTCTCTCATTTCATCTTTATCACAGTCTTTCCTCCTCTCTTCCTCTCCGTGCTTCTCTGTTCTTGGGCTTCCCAGGTGGCGCTAGTGGTAAAGAACCTGCCTGCCAATGCAGGAGATGTAAGAGATACAGGTTCGATCCCTGGGTTGGGAAGATCCCCTGGAGGAGGGCATGGCAACCCACTCCAGTATTCTTGCCTGGAGAATCCAATGGACAGAGAAGCCTGGCAGGCTACGGTACATGGGGTCACAAAGAATCAGACCAAAGCAACTTAGCACACCACAGATTCTTTCTTTTTAGTCTTCCCTTTCCGGGCTCTCCCTCCCCTAGAATTTAAACTCTCTCAAGCTTCTCCGCTGACTCCACTGCCACCCCCCACCCGCCACTGCCAGGTCCTGCTCTTCCCTCTTATGGCCAAAATGTGTGAGAGTGCTATTGAGACTCTTAATCTGGGCTTCCTCACCAGATGCACCCTGGTCTCCACCCCCACAGACCCATCGCCTCCCTGCCGAAGTCCCCACCTACTCCTGGAGGCTCAGCCAGGTGCGCCTGGCTCCTCTCTCCACACCTGAAACGCTGGCTCACCTCCACAAGGCTCCCCCCGGCCCCTGCCTGCACTACCCTTTCCCACTTTCCTTGTTGGTGAAATATACATGATGTAAAATTCACCATTCTAACCACTTTTAAGTGCACAGCTCAGTGGTATCAAGTTCCTTCCCACTGTTGCTTAACCATCCCCACCATCCATCATCAGAACTTTGTCATCTCCCCAAACTGAAACTCTGTCTCCAGGAAACACTGACTCCCCATCCCCTCCTCCTGCCCTTGGCCCCACCGTCTACTTCCTGTCTCTGTGGATCTGACTCCTCCAGGGACCTCCTGAGGGTGGGCTCACACAGGATTTTGTGGCTTATACTTTTGTGCCGTGTTTATTTTGCTGAGCGTCACGTCCTCAAGTTTCATCTTGTTGCGGCACATGCTGGCATTTCCTTCCTTTTAAGTCTGAATAATATTCCACCACGTGGATGGATCACGTTTTGTTTGTCCATTTATCTGCCGATGGACACTTGAATTGTTTCTACCTTCTGGTTATTGTGATGATGCTTCTGTGAACACAGGTGTACAAATATCAGTTTGACTTCTAATTTTCAATCCTTTATCTTCTGCTGGTGAGTTTTAAACCCAGACATGGGAAAGGATCCTGCTTTTAGCTTTGCTGTTTTTGTTTAGTTGCAAAGTTGTGTCCTACTCCTTTGCGACCCCTGGACGCATCAGGCTCATCAGGCTCCTTCAGTCCATGGGATTTCCCCAGGCAAGAATGCTGGAGTGGGTTTCCATTTCCTTCTCCAGGGGAATCTTCCCGACCCAGGGATCGAACCTGCATCTCCTGCATTGGTAGGCCTGTTCTTTACCACTAAGCCACCTGGGAAGCTTTTATCAATGGCTTTCTGTTCAGTTCGGTTGCTCAGTCATGTCCCATTCTTAGTGACCCCATGGACTGCAGCACGCCAGGCCCCTCTGTCCACCACCAACTTCCGGAACCTGCTCAAACTCACGTCCATTGAGTTGATGATGCCATCCAACTGTCTCATCCTCTGTTGTCCCCTTCTTCTCCCTCCTTCAATCTTTTCCAGCATCAGGGTCTTTTCCAATGAGTCAGCCCTTTGTATCAGGTGGCCAAAGTATTGGAGTTTCAGCTTTAGCATCAGTCCTTCCAGTGAATATTCAGGACTGATTTCCTTTAGGATTGACTGGTTGGATCTCTTTGCAGTCCACGGGACTCTCAAGAGTCTTCTCCAACACCACAGTTCAAAAGCATCAGTTCTTCAGCGCTCAGCCTTCTTCACAGTCCAACTCTCACATCCATACATGACTACTGGAAAAACCATAGCCGTGACTAGACGGACCTTTGTTGGTAATGTCTCTGCTTTTTAATATGCTATCTAGGGTTGGTCATAGCTTTTCTTCCAAGGAGTGTCTTTGAATTTCATGGCTGCAGTCATCATCTGCAGTGATTTTGGAGCCCCCCAAAATAAAGCCTCTTGCTGTTTCCACTGTTTCCTCATCTATTTGCCATGAAGTGATGGGACCAGATGCCATGATCTTATTTTTCTGAATTATGAGTTTTAAGCAAACTTTTTCACATTCCTCTTTCACCTTCATCAAGAGCTTCTTTAGTTTTTCTTCACTTTCTGCCATACGGGTAGTGTCATCTGTGTATCTGAGGTTATTGATATTTCTCCCAGCAATCTTGATTCCAGCTTGTGCTTCATCCAGCCAGGTATTTTGCATGATATATTCTGCATATAAGTTAAATAAGCAGAGTGACAATATACAGCCTTGATGTACTCCTTTCCCAATTTGGAACCAGTCTGTTGTTTCATGCCCAGTTCTAACTGTTGCTTCCTGACCTGCATACAGATTTCTCAGGAGGCAGGTCAGGTGGTCTGGTATTCCCATCTCTATTAGAATTTTCCACAGTGTGTTGTGATCCACACAGTCAAAGGCTTCGGGGTGGCCGAAGTAGACATTTTTCTGGAACTCTCTTGATTTTATGATGATCCAGCAGATGTTGGCAATTTGATCTCTGGTTCCTCCGCCTTTTCTAAATCCAGCTTGAACATCTGGAAGTTCACAGTTCACGTATTGCTGAAGCCTGGCTTGGAGAATTTTGAGCATTACTTTACTAGCGTGTGAGATGAGTGCAATTGTGCGGTAGTTTGAACATTCTTTGGCATTGCCCTTCTTTGGGATTGGAATGAAAACTGACCTTTTCCAGTCCTGTGGCCACTGCTGAGTTTTCCAAATTTGTAAGCATATTGAATGCAGCACTTTCAGAGCATCATCTTTTAGGATTTGAAATAGCTCCACTGGAATTCCATCACCTCCACTAGCTTTGTTTGTAGTGATGCACATCAGACGTGGCTTTTCCAGGATGTGGCCTCTCCTGAGATGAAATGGGAGCAGCTCAGCAGTCCTCCAAAGAGACAGCAGCTCTTGTTCCTAGCCTTGACGTGGGGCAGGCACAGAGGAGCCAAGCCTTAGCACCTTCTTGTTTGGAGGATGCCCTTGTGAGCCCCACCAAATACCCCAGTCCCAGGTCATCCTGAGAGGAGCCTGCTAGCCCCCTTGCTCTTTGCTGCCTGTCCCCAGATCCCTGGCACTCCCTCCACGTGGGCCCACTGGCTATCCCTGATCATACCCTCTGCATGTGGGGGGGATCCTCAGCCATCAGCACCCAGCCCAGATGCCTGCCTCTTCTTCCCAAAGCTGTTCTGGCCCCCACCCTGACCCGGACTTACCAGGTCAGCCGAGCTGGCACCCATGGTCGAGACTCCGGCTCTGCCTCCTGGGGCCTGGGGCCCTGGGCGGGCCTGTGGGTCAGGCACTGGTGGAAGTGCGTGCACACGCATACTCGTCCTCGTGGAGCTGAGCATGGTGCAGGCGCAGCTGTCTGCTGAGGTGGATGCTGCCCCAGGCCAAGGGACGGGGTCCTTGTGCGGAGCCCTCTGTTTCCCTGGGCAGGTCCCCGTTCCCACCTGTGTCCTCACTCACGGGTCAAACAGGCAAAGCAGCTTCATTCAGTGATGCCAGTGACCCTTTGCAGCTGCAGAGCACAGTCCAAGCTGCTTCCGGGTGCCAGAGGCTCTAGTGGGAACAAGGTGAGGCGGCGGCTGGGATCTGGTACCCAAGGTGGAAGGCAAGTGCCTTTCCTGGCCATTGGAGAAAGGAGAGGGATCTGGCAGGTATGGGCTGTGAGGCTGGCTTGCTCCCAGCAAAGAGGTTGCCCGGGCACGGGACACAAGGAGCCAGCAAACAGCTTTATCTCCAGGCTGTAGGTGCTATTACTGAATTAGCCACTAGAGGGCAGTCCTTTCCTGGGGCTTCTCTGGCTAAATTAAGACCACAGTGAGATTAAAAAAAGGGAAAGCCAGGTCAGGGATAGGACGCCCAAGGCGGAAGGGTTAAGGCCCTGGCTTGAGTTAGAGAGGAAGGTAGGTATGTAGGGCTTCCCAGGTGGCGCTAGTGGTAAAGAACTTCCCGCCGGTGCAGGAGACAACAGAGAGACGAGTCTGATCCCTGGGTCGGGAAGATGCTCTGGTGGAGGGCATGGCAACCCACTCCAGTGTTCTTGCCTGGAGAATCCCATGGACAGAGAAGCCTGGCGGGCTGCAGTCCATAGGGTCTCAAAGAGTCGGACACGACTGAAGTGACTTAGCATGTACGGGTGTGGAACACAGGTGGACATTATGTTCACCTTTCTTTCTCCCACTGTTCATAGAGATGAGAGGGGGCGAAATATTTCTGTGTTACAGGAAAACAAAAAATCCAGAAGAGTGAAAGATAAAATGTAAAAACAAAACAAGAGCTCCCACCCCCAACTCAACATATGTGGTAGAATGAATTTCAAGGCTACTTTTACAACTTAGGCTTAAAAACCTGTTTTTGTTCTTGTTGCTGCTGTTTTGGTTTTTAAAACTAAGACAGTAAACTTGGAAGGCATAAATGACAGAAATATAAGATTATATATAAACCTACAAAATCTTAGGGAAGTAATATTATAAATAAAAGCAACAAGTTAAAAATCAATGAGTAGGTACTTCGCCGGTGGTCCCGTGCTTAACAATCGTCCCGACAACGGTGTGATCCCTGGTGGTGGTCCGGAGAAGTTCCCACATGCCTTGGGACAACCAAACCTGTGAGCCACAACTACTGCAGCCTGAGTGCCTTCAAGCCTGCGTGCTGCACCAAGAGCAGCCCCCGCCTGCCACAACTAGAGAAAGCTGGTGCACAGCAACGGAAACCCTTGTGGCCAAAAATAAATACATTTAAAAATCAATTAGTCTGACAAGTTAGTACCTTCATACATAAAGAGTTTCTACATGTTGATAAGAAAAAGACAAAGAACATAAACAGGAAATTTAGAAAGGATATGAGCAGACACTTCTCAGACCCTAAAGCCAAAGAACATGTTAAAATACAGCCCCCAGGAGCCCAGAGAGTGCAAATTTCAGGAATAATGAGCTATCACTTCACACCCAAGCAAGTGGCAAAAACAACAGTCAAAAAGAGGGAAAGCATGTATTTAATGTTCCCCTGGAGAAGGGAAAGGCTACACACTCCAGCCTTCTGGCCTGGAGAATTCCATGGACTATATAGTCCACGGGGTCGAAAAGAGTTGGGCACGACCAAGTGACTTTCATTTTCACTTTCATTTATTGTAGTTAAATTGTAGCAGAAATCATAAAGGTTGTGAAATCCTACATGTTTAACTTGTCCATCATATTGGAAATCTGATATTTTCTAAAACTGAGCAAGGATCTTTCAAGCAATTATCATAAATTTAAAAATTTATTTTTAAATGGAGGGCAATTGCTTTACAATGTTGTTCCGGCTTCCGCTGCACAACAATGTGAATTAACCGTACGTATACACATATGCCCTCCCTCTTGAGTCTGCCTCTCAACCCTCTGTATCCCACCACTCTAGGTCATCCCAGAGCACTGAGCTGAAATAAAATATTTTAAAAAGTTAGGAAAAAACATTAAAAATTGGCAACACCTGGTGCTGACAGGGATGATGAGAAAGTGGCACTGGCTCAGCTTATCATATATCAATATTTAGTTATTCTTCCTCTAACGTGTGTAGACCAGAAACAGTCACAGGTGAGGCTATCTGTGTGAAAATTAATAAACAGAAGGCTCATTAAAAATGGAGTAAGATAGAGAACAGACATATGGTTGCCAAGGGGATGGTTGCCAAGGGGGTAGAGAGGTGGGGGAGGAATGGATTGGGAGTTTGGCAGGCATCTTTTTTCCCTAACCCTGAAAATCACTGATATCTTCTCTGTCTTTACGGTTTTGTCTTTTCCAGAATATTATATAAATGGAATTATTCAGCTTTTTTTTGTTGTTGTTAAAAAAAAGGCAAAACAAAACGCGTTTATTTATTTAGTTTGTTTCTTTGGCTGCGCCAGGGTCTCAGCTGCAGCGTGCAGGATCTTTAGTGGCAGCATGTGGGATCTAGTTCCCTGACCAGGGACTGAACCCGGGCCCCCTGCACTGGGAGCACAGAGTCTCAGCCACTGGACCACCAGGGAAGTCTCGGAATCATTCAGTGTTTTAGCCTCGAGTCTGACCTTTTCTGCTTGTGCATTCAAGATTCATCTCTGTGGCTGTGTGTATTGATGATCCCTTTCTGTCTCTCAGTAGTACTCCATTGTATGATATCTACGGCTGCTCGCTTACCCATTCACCCATTGAAGGTCATTTAAAGTGTATCTCGGGACTTTCCTGGTGGTCCAGTGGTTAAGAATCTGCCTGCCAATGCAGGGGACACTAGTTTGATCCCTGGTCTGTGAAGATTCCACGTGCCATGGGGCAGCTAAGCCCATGCGCTGCGACTGCTGAGGCCTCACACCTGGAGCCCATGATACGCAATGAAAGAAGGCGCTGCAGTGAGCCCCACGCTGCCACTGGAGAGTGGTCCCTGCTCGCCGTTTGCAGCAATGAAGACCTAGCACAGTCAGTAATAAGTAAATAAATATTTTAAACAACTGTATCCAGTGGTTGGTGATTATGAATAATGCCACTATAAACATTTGTGCTGAAGGTTCTGTGTGACACAAGCTTTCATTTCTCTTGGGACAGTATCTAGGGATGGCATTGCTGGCTCATATCTGTAAATGTGTATTTACCTTGATAAGAAAAATGTAAACTGTTTTACAAAGTAGTGTTGCTGCTGCTAAGTCGCGTCAGTCGTGTCCGACTCAATGCGATCCCTTAGACGACAGCCCACCAGGCTCCCCCGTCTCTGGGATTCTCCAGGTAAGAACACTGGAGTGGGTTGCCATTTCCTTCTCCAATGCATCAAAGTGAAAAGTGAAAGTGAAGTCGCTCAGTTGTGTCCGACTCTTAGCGACCCCATGGACTGCAGCCCACCAGGCTCCTCCATCCATGGGATTTTCCAGGCAAGAGTACTGGAGTGGGGTGCCATCACCTTCTCTGACAAAGTAGTGTTAATAACGCACAATTTTGCACCCCCGTCAGCAACATTTGAGAGTTCTAGCTGCTCCAAACCCTTGGCAACACTTAGTGTTATTGTTTACTAATTTTAGCCGTTCCAAACAGTGTGTCGTGGTCTCTCATTGTGTTAGCGTCCCTTTATAACATCAGAAAAAAATTTTTTTAAGTAGTTACATTATTATCAAAGCCGATTTCCTTCTTTTTAAATTGAAGTATAGTTGATTCACAGTATGATATTAGTTTCAGGTGTACAACATAATGATTCGCTATTTTTGTAAATTATATTCCGCTTAAAGTTACTATTAAATATTGGCTATATTTCCTGTGCTGTACAATATACCCCTGTAGATTACTTGTTTTAAATTTTATTTTATCTATTAAAATGCTTTTATTTTAAATTTAAAAATATTTAATCCATTAACTTAAAATTTTTAAAGACTTTTTAAGAAGTCTTTATTAAATTTGTTAGAATACTCTTTCTATGTTTTGGGTTTTTGGCCCAGAGGAATGTGTGATCTTAGCTTCCTGACCAAGGATGGAGCCCACATCCCCTGCATTGGAAGGCGAAGTCTTAACCACTGGGCCACCAGAGAAGTCCCGATTATTTAT
This sequence comes from Capra hircus, assembly GCF_001704415.2. Lineage (NCBI taxonomy): Eukaryota > Metazoa > Chordata > Mammalia > Artiodactyla > Bovidae > Capra > Capra hircus. The sequence continues at coordinate 96,105,659 of NC_030814.1, read as the reverse complement.
TTTATACATAGTAGCCTGGCAACCCACTCCAGTGTTCTTGCCTGGAGAATCCCAGGGACGGCGGAGCCTGGTGGGCTGCCGTCTATGGGGTCGCACAGAGTCAGACACGACTGAAGCGACCTAGCAGCAGCAGCAGCTTTGTGCCTCTAAATCCCTTACCCCTCTCTTACCCCTCCTCTCATTCCTTCCCTCCCTCTGACTAGTAACCACTAGTTTGTTCTCTATATTTGTAACATCAGACAATTTGAATGATTACTCTTGGGTCTTTTAATATCCCTGGATGGAGAGTGAAGGTAATAGAGTCTGCAGGGGCTGAGTGTGGAACCTGGGTTCAACTTCCGACCCTGCCAATGACTTGCTGAGTGGGCAAGTGCCTATATCTGTCTGTCCCACAGTACCTGCCCCCCCCACACACACACCATAACAGAGGTTTTGATGAGGTGATGCAGGTAAAGCGCTCAGAACAGGATATGGTTCACCGTAGGTATCAGGTGGGTTTCCTCTCCATTGCTGCCAACAGCCTTCTAACCTCAGGGTCTCTGCACCTGCAGATCCCTCTGTTGGACTAGTTCTCCTCTGGTGTCCTTTCAACTACATAGTTCTGTGTGTGTGTGTGTGTGTGTGTGTGTGTGCACGTGCACACGCACATGCAGGCACATGTGCTCACAGGCAAAGAGCTCAGATGATTTCATCAACATCTTTAATCCATTTGTATTTTTAAAACAAGGCAGCACCTGCCCTCATTATAAAAATAGACCTGCCTATATGCAGGACATATTATTTATTCATACAGGAGAGGAGGGTCCTTTGCACAACTGTAGACTCAGGGCTTCCCTGGTGGCTCAGATGGTATAGAATCCCCCTGAAATGCAGAAGACCTGGGTTCAATCCCTGGGTTGGGAAGATCCTCTGGAGAAGGGAATGGCTACCCACTCCAGTATTCTGGCCTGGGAAATCCCATGGACAGAGGGACCTGGCGGGCTACAGTCCATGGGAACACAAAGAGTTGGACATGACTGAGCGACTAACATTTTCACTTTGCACTTCTAGACTCAGGCTTGCTAGATAAAATAGAAGTTGCTAGATTCTGTCTCTCTCTTTCTCCACATATATGCTAAGTTGCATGCTAAGTTGCTAAGTCGTGTCTGACTCTTTATGACCCTATGGACTGTAGCCTGCCAGGTTCCTATGTCCATGCCATTTTCCAGGCAAGAATACTGTAGTGGGTTGCTGTGCCCTCCTCCAGGGGATCTTCCCGACACTGGGGTTGAACCTGCATCTTTTACACCTCCTGCATTGGCAGGCAGGTTCTTTACCACTACTGCCACCTGTGTCTATACATATATAGGCTGTATCGCATGGCATGTGGGATCTTAGCTCCCCAACCAGGGATCACACCTGCGCCCCCTACATTGGAAGCATGGAGTCTTTTTTTTTTTTTTTTTTACATTTCCCTGACTTTATTTACATTTTCTATTAAACACAATTCATTTTTTTCTAGATCATGCAGAACTGTTGTATCAGTGATTACAGGCACCCCCAGTAATCACCCCTGCTTATTTGGAGAAGCAAGGAGTCCTAAGCGCTGGAACAGCAGGGAAGTCCCCAGACATCTGATAGTTTTATATGCCAGCCCTGCTCTGGGAACATTTTGGGGTGACTCCCCACTCCCCGGGGGGCTGGATTCCAAGTTCAGACAGCAACACAAGGTGGGAGGCTGGCTGGGCCCCTTCTGTGCCTGCTCCTTACCGAGAACCCATTCCTTCCCTTGTTGTTGAACCCCCAGAGAAACCACAGAGGACGCGAGAGGCTCCAACAGGAAAACCACATCTTAATATAACCCAAGAACCCAATGTTCTCATAATGAGATGCCCACAGAAGCACAGCATGGTTTCTTTACATACTTCCAGTTGTAAGATGAGCCCTGAAGTAGCTGGCCCTGCCTGTCTCTGCTAGTAACCTGGACTCAAGAGTCCTGCAGCTTCTTTCAGCCCGAGCTCCCTCTCGAGGCGTGTGTACCGTCATGACGGGGGCAGGGTCATCCTCCACTGCTGAGGGGGCACACAGAGGCTGGAGAAAGATGGTTCCAAAACCTGCCTTCACACAACCGAGGTTGTCCATGGTGAGAGGCAGTGAGCCTCCCAACTCCAGGGCTAATCAAGGTCATCCATGGTGAGAGGCAGTGAGCACCTCCCACACCAGGATTAATCAAGTCCCCTTCTAGGCAAAGTTAGGCTTTGAACTTTCAGATGCTGATTCTTCCCTTAAAAACTTCCTTTTTAAGAACGTTTTTCTTTTTTGGCCCATGAAGCTCATCTTGGCTAAGAGAGCAGAGCAAGGGATCACCTACGTCCACCCTCTGTGTGAACCATGAAGAATAACTTGTAAGTGCCTGGTAACCACCTAGCCCCATCAATCACGGAACAGTGGTTAGAACAGCAGCCAACTGTCCCCTGCCAGGCACAGTCAGCTTGAAACCCACCTCCCCGTACAGTATATCTTGTGTTATCTATTAAGCACCTATTTTGAAGCAGACACCATGCCAGGTGTGGGAGACCCCCGCAGAACTCAAGTCTGCTAAGGACACAGAGATACAGGTAAGAACGGAGCAATACGGACTGAGCGCTAGCGGGAGCCGGGTGAACTTGGACTTGGGAGTCCAGGAAGGTGTCTTCAAGGAGCCATGCTCAGCAGACTCGTAAAGAATGGGGGAGACTGGGGGCTGCTGGGACAAGCTGCAGAGGAATCCAAAGTGAATTCACCTGCCTGCCGCCAGCAGAACCACGACGGGGAGAGACCGTGATGCTGGATGCTAGAGACAGAGGCCACAGTGGGCTGGGCTGGAGGAGGTGGGGTTTTAAAAGTTTAGGTTTGGCACTAAGGGCAATGGGGAGCCATAGAAAACTTTATCCAGGGGGCAGGGGGCAAGGTCTGGGGCTTGTTTTAGGTAGAAATCCCTCTAGCTGGGTGGGGGCAGGATGGTTAGAGGCTGCCACCAGCAAAGTGGAAAACAGGTTGGGGGAGGGCTATTATCCAGGGGAGAGAGGGTGTTTACTTAGCAGGGATGCAGGAGGGAGAGAAGTGGGTGGTTTTGAGGGGCATTCAGGTGGCAGAATGAGCTGGTTTTGGTGTAGGTATGGAGCCGGGTAGGGAAAGAGGGTGCTTCCTGGCTCTCAGCCTGGTTCCCTAGCAGACAGGCCCTGAGAGAGGCTCAGGCAGGGAGCGGGGTCGGGGTCAGAGTGCACTACCTCCGCGCTTGGATGCAGGGCTTCAGTTCCCGCCAGTCTACGGGTGTAACGTCCCTGCCTGCTTCCCCCATCTGCCCGTTTGTATTTCCCGTGCTTGGAATTTTCCAGCAACCCCTCTGGTCACCCTGGAAGGGAGGGGGCTGGGAAGAAGTTCCCCCACCCCAGCGGCTGGCCCACTCCACAAGGCAGAGGCTGCCCTGGGCTGACGTTCTTCCTTTTCCTTCCAGGGGGGAGCCCGTGGCAGGGTGTCTGGGAACCCTGGAGGAAGGGCAGGGCGTCTCAGCCATGGGGCCCTCTCTTCCCATGCACTCATGGACTCAGGGGTCAAGGCAGCCGGGTCCGCGGTGGGGGCTGGGAGCTGGTCATCTGGCCACGTGCGCGCCAGTGCATATTACCCTGGGGGAGGGGTTCTTACCTGCCCATCACAGCTGGAACTGCAATATAGCACCAACCTGAGTTTTCTTTTCTTTATTTTTTTTTTTTGGTGAGAAATTGAGCTTTATTTTGTCTTAAATGAAATCTTTTTTTTTTTTTTTAAACAATGAAGACAGCAGATATTTGGCCTTAAAATCTAACCTTTGTCATTATTGTGAAAGTAGCACAGGGACAATTTTTTTCCAAATTTTTGCAACGTTCTGTTGGTTTCTGCCATACAGCAATGTGAATCAGCCGTAATTATACATATATCCCCTCCCTTCTGAGGCCCCCTTCTCTCCTCCATCCCACCCCTCTAGGTCGCCATAGAGTGCCAGGCCGGGCTCTGTGTGCTATACGGCAGCTTCTCACCAGCTATCCATTTTATACGTGATAGTGTATATGTTGATGTTACTTTCTCCACTAGTCCCACTTTCTCCCTCCTCCCCTGTGTCCAAAGTCTCTTCCCTACATCTGTATCTCAATTCCCTTCCTGCAAATAGGTTCATCGAAACCATTTTTCTAGATTCCATATGTACGCGTTAATATATGATACTTGTTTTCCTCTTTCTGACTTACTTCTGTCTGTGTAGCAGGCTCCAGTTCATTCACCTCGCCAGAACGGACTCAAATACGTTCTTGTTATGGCTGAGTAATATTCCACCATATGTATGTACCATGTCTTCTTTGACCATTCTTATATCGATGGCCATCTAGGTTTCTTCCATGTCCTGGCTACTGTACATTGTACCAGCCTGACTTAAGGATGGATTCCCAGCTTTCAGCTACTCTGTCTCTTCCCAGCTCCCTCTCCAAACTCTCTTCCTGTTTTATTTTCTCTGCTGTCTGCATTTTCTTGCCACTGTCTGAAATCATGTATTTCTCTCTTTACATCTGATTGACATTTATTTTTTTAATTTTAAAATTAAAAATTTTTAATTGAATTATAGTTGATTTACAGTGTCCTGTTAGTTTCAGTACAGCAAAGTGAATCAGTTATACTTATACAGATATCCATTCTTTTTTTCTTAAGATGTTTTTCTCATACAGCTCATTACAGAGTATTGCACAAAAGTCCCTGTGCTATACAGCAGGTTCTTATTAGTTATCCATTATATATATAAATACATACATTTAAAATGTTTTATTAGAGTGCAGTTGGTTTACAATGTTCTGTTAGTTTCTGCTGTATCTGAAATCATCCCTTGCTCTGCACACGTTAACCTGCCTTCTGCATTTATGTGCAAGCTTTTTTGGGGAGCAGGGGCTTTATGCCTATTTCCTTTGCCTGCTAGGCATGCCGGAGAAGGCAATGGCACCCCACTCCAGTACTCTTGCCTGGAAAATCCCATGGACGGAGGAGCTTGGTAGGCTGCAGTCCATGGGGTCGCGAAGAATCGGACACGACTGAGCGACTTCACTTCCGCTTTTCACTTTCCTGCATTGGAGAAGGAAATGGCAACCCACTCCAGTGCTCTTGCCTGGAGAATCCCAGGGACGGGGGAGCCTGGTGGGCTGCTGTCTGTGGGGTCGCACAGAGTCGGACACGAGTGACGCAACTCAGCAGCAGCAGCAGCTAGGCATGCATTATGTGCTCAGTAAACATTTGGTAAAAGAAAGGAGGGCTTCCCTTGTGGCCCAGCGGTTAGCACACCTGCCTGCCAAGGATGAGGGTTTGAGCCCTGGTCAGCGAAAATCCCACATGCCATGGGGCAACTAAGGCCACTCACCACAACTACTGAAGCCCATGTGCCCTACAGCCCCTGCTCTGCAATGAGAGATGCCACCACAACGAGAAGCTCAAGCACCAGAGAAAGACCCAGAGCAGCAACTAAGACCCAGTGCAGAAAAAAATAAAAGAAAAAGATAAACAAATAAAAAGAAAAGAGAAACCTTTTGTCCCCAAGGGAGTAAGAGATAGGTAATAGATAGGTTAACAACAGAAACAATATTGTTTAATATGTACTCAGCTTGAACATCAACAAAAGATCATTATGGAACATCTACTGTAGGCTGGCACCATTTAGAACTGAGACACCATCAGAGCACGAAGCCCACAGATATGGTAAGGTCTGGAGTGACCTTTCAGGTAGTAGGGGAGAGAGAACAGAAATGAAAACTGAAGGAAGTTAAGGGAATGAGTCAAAATATCTGAGAGAAGAGCGGTCTGGACAGAGCACAGCCTGTGCAAATGTCCTGGGCAAGGACCTGGCCTGCTGTGCTGGCAGAACAGCCAGAAGCCCCATGCAGCTGGAGCAGAGTAAGCAAGGGGAGAGAGGGAGGAGGAAAGGGAGGGAGGGGATCGACCAGGTTGTGCAAGGCTTTGTGGGCTGCGGGAGCATTTGGGTTTTTGCTCTCCGTTAGATGCGAGCCCTGGAGGGCTGTGGGCAGAGGAGGAGGCGGGGCCTGACTCAGGTGCTCACGGGCGCCCTCCGGTGGTTGCTTCAGGGAGGACAGACTGTGAGAGCTAGGGCGGGAGCCGGGGACCAGTACTGCGAAGAGGACTGCCTTGGTCCAGATGAGCGATGCTGGGGCCTGACCAGGTGAGGGAGCGTGGGAAAAGGAAGTGGTTGGATTCTGGGTATATTTTGAAGTCTGAGCAGGTGTTAAGATTTGAAATCGGGTACAATTCAAGATTGAGGACAGACTGTTGGGGGGTGGGGTGTGCAAAAGTTTGTGCAAAAGTTTTTCCTGTCTGTGTTGGCAGGTGGCTGGCTGGATCTGATCTTTGGGTTCGTCTCTGGTCTCTACACTCCTGCAGGGCAAGGCCCCCTTGTTTTTTGTTTTTCTGTTTTTTTTTTTTTAAATTGAAGTATATATAGTTGATTTACAGTGTTGTGTGAGTTTCAGGTGCATAACAAAGTGATTCATATATACTGCACCCCACTCCAGTATTCTTGCCAGGGTAATCCCGTGGACAGAGGAGACCCTACAGTTTGCATGGGTGTATTGGAGTGTATTCTTTTTAAAAAACTTTTTATTTACTTTTGCCTGTGCTGGGTCTTCTTTGCTTTGCTCAGGGTTTCTCTAGTTGCAGCAAGCAGGAGATAGACTCTTCATTGCGGTTCTTGGGCTTCTCGATGAGGTGACTTCCCTTGTTGCGGAGCATGGGCTCTAGAGCGAGGGCTCAGTAGCGTGGCGCATGCGCTTAGTGGTCCCTCGGTGCGCGGGATCTCCTCGGACCAGGGGTCGAACCCAGGTCTCCTCTATTGGCAGGCGGATTCTTGTTTACTGTGCCACCAGGGACATCCTTGGAGCATCTTCTTGCCTGTGTGCTTATTAACACACAGATGTGAGCTTAAGCATGTCTGCACATGTGCCCACATGAACACACACGTGTCCCCAGAATATCTGCTTGTGTACCCAGGTCTAAGGATGTCCATGTGTGATGCCCATGAGCCTTCAAAGTTGGCCTATCCTGAGCCAAGGGATCTCCTGAACCTCCCCCGACCCCAGTACTGACTCATTTCAGACCCAGAGAAGAGCTTGACTTCCTCTCTCCCCCAGCCTTGACCCTGAGACACGCTGGCCATCCCCCAAGACAAATTCGCCTTCAAAGAACCAGGACGCAGTGGAAGAAATTCCTCCAGCAGCTGCCAGGCCTTCCAGTGGTTCCCACGGAAGGATCCAGAGCTGTCGGGAGTGGGAACCATCTTCCTGGACGGGGCCCCTGGCTCCCTGGGGGCAGGAGCTGGGACCACAAATTCTGGGATGTTCCAGATCTGATTTCCCTGGCAGGATCCAGTTCCATGCATGTGTGGGTGCGTCCACATGTGGAACTGAGTGATAGTCAACAAGACAGAGGTGACGTGTTGTACCTGGATGCTGCACCTGGGGGGCTGTGGTGCCAAATCCTCAGCATCCCCTGAGAGGCGTCATCAGTGGTGTCCAAAGTTCAGAGCTAGGGAGACCCAGAGGGACTGAAGCCAAGCTTGGGCCACTCTGGGGCTTTTCAGGTGGTTCAGCGGTAAAGAATCCACCCAGCAAGACAGGGGATGCAGGAAATCTTCCTTCCCTCCTTTCTCCTTCTCCTTCCTCTCCCTCCTCCTCCCCTTCCCATATCTCTTCCTTCTCTTTCCCTTCCTCCTCTTCTCCGTATTCCTGCAACTCATTCTCTCCTCCCGCCTCCGTTTCTTCTTCTTCTTTCTCCATTTTCTTGAATTTGTTATTTTCCTGAATTTTGTTGTTGTGTAGTTGCTAAGTCATGTCCGACTCTTCTTGACCCCGTGGAGTGCAGCACCCCAGGCTCCCCTGTCCTTCACCATCTCCCTGAATTTGCTCAAACTCATGTTCATTGGGTTGATGATGCTATCCAACCATCTCATCCTCTGTCGTCCCCTTCTCCTCCTGCCCTCAACCTTTCCCAGCATCAGGGTTTTTTCCAATGAGTCGGTTGTTCAGTGGCCTAACTATCGGAGCTTCAGCTTCAGCATTAGCGCTTCCAGTGAATATTCAGGACTGATTTCCTTTAGGATTGACTGGTTTGGTTTCCTTGCTGTCCAAGGGACTCTTAAGAGTTCTCCAACACCGCAATTCAAAAGCATCAATTCTTCAGCACTCAGCCTTCTTACGGTCCAGCTCTCACATCCGTACATGACTACTGGGAAAACTGTAGCTTTGACTAGACGGACCTTTGCCAGCAAAGAGCTGTCTCCTCTTTTTAACATGTTGTCTAAGTTTGTCGTAGCTTTTCTTCCAAGGAGCAAACGTCTTTTAATTTCCTGGCTGCAGTCACAGTCCGCAGTGATTTTGGAGCCCAAGAAAATAAAGTCTGTCACTGTTTCCATTTTTTCCCCATCTATTTGCCATGAAGTGATGGGGCCAGACGCCATGATCTGCGTTTTACTATTATGTAAAAAAAAAAAAAAAAAAAGTCACCGACCTCTGAAAAAAGTGTCTTGGGCGAGTGGGAAGGTGGTGCTGACTCCACCCCTGTTCCCGGCAGGAGGGTGTGGGCAGTGTTTGAGGACTTGCGGAAGGATGGATGATGCACCAGCTGGTCAGCCTTTCCCAGGCAGGGTCTTCCTGAGCCAGATCCTGGAGAGGTTCCCACGGCCCACTCCTGCACCTTGGCCACACCTAAAGGCCGGGAACTTCCTGACGTTCAGCCCCTGGGGGCAGCAAATGCAGCTCTCAGCCCTTTGAAGCAGTTATAACAATCGTATTTATTGAGTGAGGGCTGTGTGCCAGGCCCAGGGCTGGGATCTTATGCGCTCAGTCACTCTAGTGTCCGACTCTTTGTGACCTGTGGACTGTAGCCCGCCCAGCTCCTCTGTCCATGGAATTTTCCAGGCAAGAATACTGGAGTGGGTTGCCATTACCTTGGGGATCTTCCCAACCGAGGGATCCAACTCATGTCTCTTTCATCTCCTGCCTTGCAGGCAGATTCTGCTGCGAAGCCATCAGGAAAGCTCTGAGATGCTATAAACTCTGTTTTATATTTTCCTCCCAACAAATTGGACCCCTCTCCTGCTCACAGTCCTCCAGCCACACCGGCTGCCTTTTTGCCCTTCGGACAGACCTCTCTCCAGCCTCAGAGCCTTTGCAGTCACTGTTGTTTTTTTTTCTCCTCCTTGGTATCCTTTTCCTTCCCAGACCTTCATGGCTGGTCTCTTCTCATTCTCTGGGTCTTAGGTCAAGTGTTACACGCCCCCCTTCCTAAGTGGAAACACTTCTACGCCATCACTCACTATCACATCACTTGACTTTATTTCCTTTATTACATTTATGACACTTTGAGATTCTTTATTGTTTCTGATCTTTTTTTTTTTTTTCTCTCTGCAGTTAGAATGAAAGCTTGGTATGATCAGGGTCCTGCCTGGTCTATTTCCAACTGAGTCTCAAACTTATCATCCATGCAGGTAATCACTTTAACATCTCTGCGCCCTCCTTTTTCTGGTCTGTAAAATGCCTATGATAGTATTTCTTTTTTAAAAACAATTTTTTTTTAGTGTTTAGCCCTGCTGTGTGTGGCATGCAGGATCTTAATTCCCCCATCAAGGGTGGAAACTTCACCCCTGCCGTGGAATCTCAGAGTCTTCACCACTGGACCACCAGGGAAGTCCCTTGACAATATTTCTTACTTCAGAGTAAACCCATGGGAAATGCTTAGAATATGGTGTCTTGGTGCAAATGAGCTCAAAAGTTATCCGTTATTTTATCAAGTCCTCAAAAAAAAAAAAAAAAAAACCTTACTAGAAGGAAGATTCCCTGGTTATATAGCTCCATTAATGCAAAGATTCATTCATCAACAAATGTTACTTGCAAACCTGCTATGATCAACTGCAAAAGAGGCATGGACCAGTAAGTTCACACTGTAGAGGCTAAAGTTAAAAACAGTAGTAATCATGATACTGGGGTTCCTGGTGGCTCAAATGGTAGAGAATCTGCCTGCAATGCAGGAGACCTGGCTTCGATCCCTGGTTTGGGAAGATCCTCTAGAGAAGGGAATGGCTAGCCACTCCAGTATTCTTGCCTGGAGAATTCCATGGACAGAGGAGCCTGGCGGGCTACAGTCCATGGGGTCGCCAAGAATTAGATACGACTGAGCAACTTTCACTTTGCAATCACAATACCAGTGAGAATTTGTTGGGCATGTACTATATGCCAGTCTCGTCCAGTTTTCATTCCCTCCTTGGGAGGTATGTTCATTTTCCCAGTGAGGCCACCAAGTCTCAGAGAAGGTAGTTATCTCTCCCCATCTTACATCTGTTTAGTCGCTAAGTTGTGTCCGACTCCTTTGCAACCCCATGGACTATACCCTGCCAGGCTTCTCTGTCCATGGGATTTCCCAGGCAAGATTACTCGAGAGGGTTGCCATTTCCTTCATCAGGGGATCTTCTGGACCCAGGGATGGAACCCTTGTCTCCCACACTGGCAGGCATATTCTTTGCCACTGAGCCACCGGGGAAGCCCTCCCTCCCATGTGTATTGCAGCACTATCCACAGTAGCCAAGATACGGAAACAACTTAAACGCCCATCAGTGGACGAGTGGATAAAAAAGATGTGACCTGCATAACCTCACTGGACTTCTCTGGCTTCTTAGCACAAAAAAAATAGCCTAGACTCACCTGTTTGTTTCTAGGTCTTTTCAAGTCGTAGACCAGACGATTGATGTTTTAAAGAGAAATATGTATGTAGTCTACTGTTTCAAATTCATCTTTAGTATTTCATACTGCATTTGAATATTCTTTACGCTTGATAAAAATATGCTTCTTTTTTTCTTGAAATAGTTGATTTACAGTGTTGTGCTAGTTTCAAGCATATAGCAAAGTGATTCAATTATACACACATGTGAGTGAAATGAAAGTCACTCAGTCGTGTCCGACTACGTGACCCCATCCATGGAATTCTCCAGGCCACCATACTGGAGTGAGTAACCTTCCCCTTCTCCAGGGGATCTTCCCAACCCAGGGATCGAATCCAAGTCTCCCCACTTTGCAGGCGAATTCTTTACCAGCTGAGCCACCAGGGAAACCCCTATACACACATATGCATGTATTAATGAATCTTGGTTCTTAACAACAAAAAAGGTGTGACATAAAAACACATTATTTATCCATGAGGAAAAAAAGCCATCTTGTCATTTACCACAGCATGGATGGACCTTGAACACATTATGCTAAGGCAGACAAATCAGGGAAAGCCAAGTACTATATGGTATCGCTTATATGTGGAATATAAAAAAGGCAAACCTGTAAAAACAGGGAGTAAAATGTCAGTTACCAGGTGAGGGGAGTGGAGTGGGAACATAGGACACTGTTGTTAAAGGGTAAAATCATGCAACAAGCAATAAGCAAAAGTCCTAGGGAGCGTGGGGCTTTCTTCCCAGGTGGCTCAGTGGTAAAGAATCTGCCTACCAATGCAGGAGATGTGGGTTTGATCCCTGGGCTGGGAAGATCCCCTGGAGAAGGAAATGGCAACCCACTCCAGTATTCTTGCTTGGGAAACACCATGGACAGAGGAGCCTGGCGGGCTGCAGTCCATGAGTTTGCAAAGAGTTGGAAACATCTGCAGCTTAACAATGACAAGAACAACCTAGGAACCTAATGCATGGTGTAGTGAATATAGACAACCCTATTATAGCCTTGCAGGAAAGAGCCAGTTCTGACTCCCTGTTTAGATCTGTTTCTTTTACTTTAATCTTTGCTTCTCGTTGCTTTTGTTCACTGAAAGGATATTGTTTGTACATAATGGCCCGCCTCGGGGATCCCTGCCCCCTTTCTAAATATTAAACCAGAGTGCCTCTGTGCAGGACCCTGTCCACCTGTGGATGGCTACAGGAAGGAAGCTACACATCCTCTCTCTGAGACTTCCCATTCTAAGAGATGTTTGCAAGATTAATGGGTTTTTTACTTCTCTTCCCCACCTCCCATCTCTCTTCTATAAAAGAACCTGGCATTCAGACCATGATAAGATGGTTACTTGGAGACAATAGTCTGACATCTCCGTAAGCCGCCAAATAAAGTCGTGTTCCTGGCTTCCATACCTCTCTCCTGGATTTATTGACCTGTTGTGCGGCAAGCAAAGCAAGCTTGGACTTGGTGACAATGGTGTTAGTCGCTCAGTTGAGTCCGACTCTTTGCGACCCCATGGCTTGTAGCCCTCCAGCCTCCTCTGTCTGTGGGATTCTCCAGGCAAGAATACTGGAGTGGGTTGCCATTTCTTCTCCAGGGGATCTTCCCAACCCAGGTATTAAGCCCAAGTCTCCTGCATTAGCTGGTCGGTTCTTCACCACTGAGCCACCGGGGATGCTCGGAATGTTTGTGATTACGTGCGAAAGATTATGTGATGTTAAGATGGCACTGTCCTCTGCTAGAAGCCTCCCTCTCTCTCTCCCTTGATGATTCTGAAGAAGCAAGCTGCCAAATTGTGAGCTGCCTTTGGACTATATAGTATAAAACTGAAAGTGTGCCCTGCCCAACAATCAGCAAGAAATGGAGTCAATTATTCAAAAAATCTGAACAGACTTTAGGGGCTTGGAGCTGACAGTCCATGGAGATGGTGAAGGCAGAGGAGAAGAAAGACTATTGAAAAACTGTGCTGCCTTGATCTTTAAGGAAATTACTGTTTATTCACAGCTTAAGAATACAATTCTGACACCATGGGCTTTGATTCACTTGTCTCACAAAATTGATGGCTTGGTACAGAAAACATACCATCCATCACTTTGGGGTTTTTTTTTTGTGTGTGTGTGTGTGTGTGTGTGTGAAGACAACATCTCTCCAAAGGTTGACTCTGTCTCTGACACATAGTAGATGCTTTATGACTAAAACACTCATAAGGTGAGCTTCCGAGACCAAGCCTTCATGCAAGGTCATACTGGCTTCTTGTTTGTTTTTTATAACCCTGTAAAGAACTTATAGTGCGTATTTATTGTGAAAAAATAAAAGTGCCAATGGAAGGGATAACATAAAAGCCAGCTGGGATTTTATGGGAGGATTGTGGCATTCGCATCCAAAGTTCTTATCTATGTCTGTACAGTAAATGTTAAAATGGTCTTTAAAAACTCATTTTGTAAATAATTTTGGATTTGCAGAAAAGTAGTAAAAAAGCAGTACAGAGAGTTTCCATACATCTTATGTCCAGCTGTCCCTAAAGTTACCGTCCTATGTACAACCAGGGGATTTTTGTCAAAACTAAGAAATTGGCATTGGCGCACTTGTTTAGTCACTCGGTTGTGTCTGACTCTGCGACCTCATGAACTGTATGTAGCCTGCTGAGCTCCTCTGTCCATGGGATTTCCTGGGTGAGCATACTGGAATGGGTTGCCACTTCCTTCTCCAAGGGATCTTCTCAACACAAGGATCGAACCTGCATCTGCTTCACTGGCAGGTGGATTCTTCACCTCTGAGCCACCAGGGAAGCCGTAGGTTATTCTAAATGATGCATTTTTTTATGTGTTATGTATTATGCTATGACAACCATCCCTATACTCAATTCTTTGCATATGTTCTTCCTTAAGATGATTTTTTAAAAATTAGGTTTATTGATGTGTCATTTACATACAGTAAGATTCTCCCAGTTCAGTCTACCATTTTATAGGTTTTAACAAACACCTGCAGAATATTCTGTTGTTTGCCTGCGTTCCTGCAGGTTTTTCGTGTGTTCAATTTCTTCCCTTCACTCTTGTCCTTGGAAACCACTGCTCTGATGTCCGTAATGACAGTTTTGCTTTCTGCAGAATGTCACGCAAATGGATGCAATATTCAGCCTTTGGAGCCTGGTGTCTTTCACTCAGAAGACATTTGAGATTCGTCCCTGTAGTTGTGTGCATTTGGCACTTGTTCTTTAAAAAAATTTTTTTATTTTATTTTATTTTTTTTGGCCACACGGTGTGACTTGTGAAATCTCAATTCCCTGACCAGGGATCAAACCTATACTCCCTGCATTGGAAGCTTGGAGTCTTAACCACTCGACCACCAGGGAAGTCCTGTCATTGGTTCCCTTTTGTTGTTGAGAAGAATTCTAGTGTGTGGATTATGCCACGGTCTTTTTATTCCCTGAAAGGACATTTGGGTTGTTTCTAGTTTCTGGGAACTATAAATAAAGCTACTATACACAAAGAGGTTTTTGGTGAATATTGTTTTCATTTCTTTTGAATGAATATCTACTGTTGGGTCACAGAGATGAGTGTTTGGAAGACTTCAGGGTTGAATGGTGTTTATATTTTTTACCTAAAGTGAAATTGATCTCAGAAAAACGGAGCAAACTTATTCTCTCATGTTCTGTATATGAGCTGGTTTCCCCACATCCTCACCAGCTGTGGGTATTATTATGTTTTACCAAATGGAAAGGCAAATACTGCATCTTATTTTAATCTATAAAAAACTTTGACATCTAATGAAGTTCAGCATTTTTTATATGTCTCTTGCCCATGATCTTTTCTTTTCCTTGTTGATCTCTTACATATAAAATAATCCACTGGCGAATACATTTCAAATAGCCTTTTCTAGTGTTCCCGTCCTTTTTTAACTTTTTGAAATTGGTTTTGGCCCCCAGAGTAAAAAAAAAATTATCTAGTCAATTTTCTCAGTCTTTTCTTTTATTATTGATACCTTTGGTAAATATTCATCTTGCATTTTCTTCTAATGTGTGTGTTACCACATTAAAAAAAAAAATCTTACTTTTCTATCCATCTGGAATTTATTTGGTTGTGAGGGTTGAAATGAAGGTCAAATGTAACTTTTTTTCCAAACATTTAGTCAGTTGTCCCAGATCCATTATATTGAATAAGTAGTTATTTGCCTTCTGATTTGGAGTTCCTTGTTTGGAAATACCAAATAGTTATCTGTATTTGGGTCTCTTTAAGGATCTTCTGGTTTCTCATTTTTTCCTATAAATCTTTTTTTTTTCCTGTATCTTAGTAGTTCATAATATTCTTCCCTTTCAGGAACATATTATTCTTCTGCTTTTTCCCGTATAAATCTGTCTCTTTTTGTTTTCTGTACCTCAGTAATTCATAATATTCTTCCCTTTCAGGAATATTTGTTTGTTTCATTTTTAAATATTCCTTACAATTTTAATGATTTCATTCACATTAACCCTATCCAATTATGATCAAATGTATCTCTAGGTTATATATGTTTTGGGTTGCTATTGTGAAGAGTCATTTCCCTTTTATATCTTTTGGCAAATGCTGGTCTTTAGGAAAGCGATTGGGCTTCCCCGTTGGCTCAGCAGGTAAAGAATCTGTCTGCCAGTGCAAGAGACACAGGAGACTCAGGTTTGATCCCTGGCTCAGAAAGATCCCGTGGAGAAGGAAATGACAACCTCTCTAGTATTTTTGCCTGGGAAATTCCATGGACAGAGGAGCCTGGTGGGCTACAGTCCGTGGGGTTGCTAAGAGTCCGACACGACGGAGCAATGGCAATAACAGCAATAACAAAGTGATTAGTGTTTGTGTATTTTCTGGGTATACTATTGCCTTCCTGACTTCCTGTTAACTTGAACAGTTTTTCAGCTAGATTTTCTAAGGCAAATATGGTTATTACCTGTAAATAAAGATTACTTGATCTCCTTTTCTCTTGATAATTCTTTTTTCTTATTTTACTAGGTGATTAGAACATCCAAGAATTAACGAATAATGGCAATGTATTCTTTCCTTAATTGTAACTAGAAAGCTTGTGTTTCTCTGTTAAACATAATAGACTGGTTGAGTTAAAATAATTAGTTTTTTAGGAAAGTGTTATCTTTTTTTCATATTTAACAATTAATTGAGAGTGAAGTAAGCCAGAAAGAAAACCACCAATACAGTATACTAATGCATATATATGGAATTTAGAAAGATGGTAACGATAACCCTGTATGCAAGACAGCAAAAGAGACACAGATGTATAGCACAATCTTTTGGACTCTGTGGGAGAAGGCGAGGGTGGGATGATCTGAGAGAATAGGATTGAAACATGTCTGTTACCATATGAGAAACCGTTCGCCAGTCCAGGTTCGATGCATGAGACAGGGTGCTCAGGGCTGAAGCACTGGGATGACCCAGAGGGATGGGATGGGGAGGGAGGTGGGAGGGGGGTTCAGGATGGGGAATACATGTACACCCATGGCTGATTCATGTCAATGTATGGCAAAAACCACTACAATATTGTACAGTAATTAGCCTCCAATTAAAATAAGTAAATTTAAAAAAACCCAATTAACTGTTTATGGTTCCCAAAGGGGAAAGGTGAAGGGGGGAGGATAAGTTAAGAGGTTAGGGTTAACATACACACATTACTATATATAAATTAGATAATCAACAAAGCCACAGGGAACAATACTCAATACTCCGTCATAACCTAAATGGGAAAAAAAATTTGAAAAAGAGTAGCTATATGTATATGCATCGCTGAATCACTCTGCTGTACACCTAAAGCTCACACAACATTGTAGATGAAAACTACACACATGTGTGTGTGTGCTCAGTCGCTTAGTTGTGTCCTGCTTTTTGGGACCCTGTGGACTGCAGCCCGCCAGGCTCCTCAGTTCATGGGATTCTCCAGGCAAGAGTACTGGAGTGGTTGCCATTTCCTCCTCCAGGGGGTCTTGCCAACTCAGGGATTGAACCTGCATCTCCTGCATTGGCAGGCAGATTCTTTACCAATGAGCCACCTGGGCAGCCCATACTCTAATATAAAATAAAAGTTAAAAAATTTTTTTTCACCAAAAAACACAGTAACAATAACTACCATTGACGAGGTTCTTACTATTGCCGATCACTTTTCTACATGTTTTGCAGGATTGTTTCATTTAATTCTTTTCAACAGTCCTCAGAGGTAGGTGCTATTGCTATTCCCATTTCACAGGAGGAAACTTAGGTTCAGAGAACCCAAGAAAAAAAACCAGTCAATGGAAGCATCAGGGTTTAAAAACAGGGAATAGGGACCTCCCTGGTGGTCCAGTGGCTACAATTTCACACTCCCAATACAGGGGTCCTGGGTTCCATCCCTGATCGGGAAACTAGATCCTGCATCCTACAACTAAGACCCAGACCAGTCAAATAGACAAATAAGTAAAATAATTTTTTTCTTTAAAAAAAAAAAACAGGGACTAGAATTTCTGAGCCCGTGTGTTTAACAATGCTATAATACCTTCCTGGATCATGAAAATGTCTTTGCATCACTAAATTTTTATATTGTAATGGATCAAGATTTTACCAAATGACTTTCTGACTTCTCTGGAGCCGAACAGCTACTGTTTTTTTCCTTTCACTTACTGATAGTGAATTTTATTTAAAACTTTTCAATGTTCAGTAGAGTGCTGGTAGACAGAGGGAGGGAGGGGAAGGTTCAGAAGAATTTGCCAATTGCTGTGGTGTAAATACTCTTCCTGAGGTGGTGCTAGTGGTAAAGAATCTGCCTGCCAATTCAGGAGATACAAGAGACTCGAGTTCGATCCCTGCGTCAGGAAGAGCCCCTGGAGAAGGGCATGGCAACCCACTCCAGTATTCTTGCCTGGAAACTTTCGTGGACAGAGGATCCTGGTGAGCTGTAGTCCATGAAGTCAAAGAGTTGGACACGACTGAGGACGCACACAGATACTCTCCCCATGGATGGTTTCAGGCGATATCACTGAGTAAAGAGATGGAGAAATGAACTCTGTTGCTTCCCATGACCCAACCACCAACATAGATTCGTCCTTGCATTCCTGGCATAGGTCTCTAAGGTCACAGCAAATTGCTATTTTTTGCACATGCGCACACAACACACACGCACACACAAAATATCTGTATTGTCACTGTGGGTTGCTGGAGAACTTGTAATCAAACATTAATATTTCAGCAGCAAAGGTGCATGAATTTATTCACATTCTGGGTCATAAATATTATAAGGAAGCTCATATCACTGTGGGTCACATTGGCTATCAAATTAGATTTTCTGTCTTTCTAAACATTTTTTAAATCATGAAAGTATGATAGCACTTTTACGGGAGGCTTGGAAAATACAGAACAAAGTTACATGTAGTTCCATATATTACAATTATTTTTTGAGTAGAAAAAGTAAGATTTTTAGTTGGAGTTTCAGTATCACGCTCTCAAAAATTAATAGAATGAATATACAGAAACGCAGAAAGATACAGCAGACCTGAAAAGCACCGTGAACGAATTCAGCATAATGAGGATTTACACAACTTTCACAAAACAGTAGGATATACGTTTTTTTCAAGTTCCCAGAGTCTATAAAAACTAGGAGACACTGGAACATATCCAGGGACATAAAACCAGGTGCAAAAATTTCGTGGTCTAAAGGTATAGGTATCAAAATCATAGAGTCCATTCTCTTACCACTGTGGGATTATGTGAGAAATCAACACCAAAAGGTATTTGGAAATAACCCACATATTTTCAAGCGCAATGTGACATTTGCCAAGAGAGTATCAACTTCGTTTTGATGCCAAACTTACCAAAAATAATTCCACTTTGCAGAACTTTTTGGTGTTTTTTTTTTTTTTTTCAGAATTACGGACAAGAGTCTGTGAACCTGGGCTTTGTTTAGTACTTCTGTTTTTTTTTTTTTGGATGAGCTTAGTCTTTGAACATTTTTTTTTCCCCAGGTTGCCAGGTTTTGTATCAGAGTTGGGCTGTTTACAGAATGATTAGGAAATTTTCCATCTAACTTAGAAAACTTTACCTCTTTCTTGACCTTTTGAAGACTGAGCTGAAGGTTGAATGGCGAAATCGTTTGAGATTGACTTTGTTGACAATGTCTTTAGGTTTGTTTTCCATCGTTATTTATTCATTCAGCTCTTCTGTGCCTTCTTGAGCTAATGTTGGTAATGTATATGTTTGTAGAAAGCTCAGTTTCGCTGAGATCTTCAAACTTTTCAGCTTAGAGTTGCATGTCATACTCTTCTATTGAAAGAGCCTCTCTATATCTGGTTTTAGATAATTGCATTTGTTTTTTTCTGTTTCTTGAATTAGCTGCCTAGAAATATGGCTCTTCTGGTCCAGAATTCCTTTTTTTTTTTTTTTTTAATTCTAACGTTTCTATGTGTTCTCCCTGATGAACTGCTACTCTCTCACTCATTACAAATTCCTTCATAAGCTTGCTTTTTCTTTCTGACTTATTGAATTAAATGCCGTGGCAGTTCCTTCATTTCCACACTAGCACGGTAGAGGGAGGTGTTAGCTCATAAGGCACAGGAGAGAGGAGAGACAGAGAAAGTAGACTTTAAGTTAGGCTCTGAAGGATGAACAGGAGTTTTTTAGATGGAGAAGAAGTTCTTTCCAGTTGAGACACGAGCCACAGAGGGAAGAAAGACCTACGGTGTTTTAGAATTGATCACTAGCATGGTGCAGTTGAATGGACAAATAAATGACATTTGCAGTAATTTACCATGTTTGTGATATAACATACCATAATTAATATGTTTATAATATACTATATTAACATAGCTGTGTAATTTTAAAAAATTTTAATTTTATATTGGAATAAAGCCAGTTAACAATGTTGTGATACTTCCAGGTGGACAGAAAAGGCACTTGGCCATATGGATACACATATCCATTCTCCCCCATACTCTTCTTCAACCCAGGCTGCCGCATAACATTGAGCAGATTTCCCTGCGCTATACAGTAGGACTCTGTTGGTTATCCATTCTATTTTTAATAGTTTGCCTCCACTAATGCCAAACTCCCAGCCTATCTCTCCCTGCCCCCTGCCTTGGTCACCAGAAGTCTGTACTCTACGTCTGGGAGTCAGTTTCTGTTTCATAGATAAGTTCACTTGTGCCATAGTTTAGATTCCACATATAAGTAATATATGGTGTCTGTCTTTCTCTTGCTGACTTGCTTCACTTCTTAGTATGATCACTTCTAGTTCCATCCACTTTGTGCAAATGACACCGGTTCTTTCTTTCCCGTGGCTGAGTAGTATTCCATTGTATGTACACGTCTGTTTTCTGTTGGAGAGGCTTGGGGTGACCCTTTGCACTGTGTACAATAATCATTTCGTTCTGATTCATCACTTGCAGCTATGTGTGTATATGTATATACTTATGTGTGTGTGTGTGTGTGTGTGTGTGTGTGTGTGTGCATGTACTCACTCATGTACGACTCTTTGCAACCCCATGGACTGTAGCCCATTAGGCTTTTCTGTCCATGGGAGTTTTCAGGCAAGAATACTGGTGTGGGTTGCCATTTTCTACTCCAGGGATCTTCCCAACCCAGGGATTGGGTCTGCATCTCTTATGTCTCCTGTGTTAGCAGGTGAGTTCTTTCCCACTGCCCCACCCGAGAGGCCTATATATATGGTTATATGATATGTGTATCATATAACCATATATATACATATACTTATGTAGTCTTCTTTATCTCCCCTGTGCTCCTGCCAAGACTCACACCTGCGGCTTTCAGCACCTCCTTGCTCTTTGGAGTGGTCTCGCAGAGGTGAGCCAGAGTGTCTGCAGCCTCCCTACCTCCTCATCTGTCATGCCCCATAGCAGATGTCTAGAGAGTCGAAGCCAAGCACCCTTCAGGAGACAGAACAAACTCCAAGACACCGTCACACTCAGGGCTCTCGCAGCATCAGGCTAAGGCCAGGCTGGGACTTAACAGGGGTTCATTCATTTACACAGCTTTCCCCTGCTCTATCCTGCTTCCCGCCCTCCCTTCCTGGTGACTTCTCTGTAATAAATCCTTGCATCCAAATCCTTGATTTGGATGGAGGAGAGCCCACTCTTCGGAACCCCTGACTGCCTGGAGTTCAGCTAAGGCTGGGTATGCAGCAGGTACTTCATGAATGCAGGTGTGTGCAGCGCTGCTATGTCAGGGGTCAGCTTCTCACTCCACACACCTTCCCAGGGTCTTCCCATCCTCTCCCACAGCGGAGGAATGACTCTGGCTCCATGTCTTGCTCTGAGCTCTAGCTGACTCCTGACGCACTGCCCCCAGACATCCCCACCTAGCACATCCCAAAACTGAACTCAGCATCTTTGTTCACTCAACATGCTGCAGACAGAAGGGTGACACGTGGAAAGAATCTGGGTTTTGATTCTGCTGTTGTTAGGAGTCCTGGAGCCACTCAACATCAGGACTTCTTGTTCTATGAGATAATACATTCCCTTAAATAGTCTCTTTAAATGAAACACAGTTGTGTAAGTTTAAGATGCGCTCTGCTGATCTGACACATTTATGTGTTGCAACACGAACACCACCATAGCCTTAGCTAACACCCTTATCTCATTACATAATTATAATGTGTGTGTGTGTGTCTGTGTGTGTGTGGTGGGACCGCTTAAGATCTGGTCTCTTAAAGACTCTGAAGTTTATAAGACAGTATCGTTGACTCATGATTATGCTGTGCATTGAATCTCTAGATTTATTTATCTACTATAAATAAGTTGCAAGTTTGAGGACTTCCCTGGTGATCCAGTGGCTAAGACTCCACCCTCCCAATGCAGGGGGCCTGATTTGATCCTTGATCAGGGAACTAGATCCTGCTTGTCGCAACTAAGAGTTAGCGTGTGTGTGTGTGTGTGTGTGTGTGCGCACACACACGTTCAGTTGTGTCTGACTGTTTGCAACCCCGTGGATTATATCCACCAGGCTCCTCTGTCCATAGAATTCTCCAGGTAAGAATACTGGAAAGAAAGAAAGAAAAGGAAGTCGCTCAGTCGTGTCTGACTCTTTGCGACCCCCTGGACTGTAGCCCACCAGGCTCCTCAGTCCAAGGGATTCTCCAGGCAAGACTACTGGAGTGGGTTGCCATTTCCTCCTCCAGGGGATCTTCCCGACCCAGGGATCGAACCTGCGTCTCTTGCGTGTCCTGCAATGGCAGGCGGATTCTTCTGCAAAGATGGTCTCCTGCGGTATGCCACAGGGCTCTTCCTTAACTCAGCAGCATGTGTGCTTTTATGATCTCTTGTCAGATTTCGCTGCTTTATTTTGTTCTCAGCTCTCATTGCTATTCTGCCATCTTTATTATCGCCTCCCCTTCTCCGTGTTGATGGCTTGTTTTCCACTTCTAGACTATCAGCTCTACAAACAAGGGCAGAGATCTTGTTTGTTCTTACTTAAGGCCACATCCACCACGTAGTGGGTAGAGTAATGGCCCCTCTAAAGATGTCCACTCCCTAAGTCAGCCTGTGAATATGTTAGATTATATGGCAAAGGGGAATGAAGGTTGTTAATCAGCTGACCTTGAGATGGGAGATGATTCTGCCTTATCTGGCGAAGCCCAGTGTAATTAATCATAAGGGTCCTTAAATATGGAAGAGAGAGGCTGGAGAGAGAGAACCACAGAGGGCAACGTGAGGAGGACTTGGCCTGGTGTTGCCGGCTTTCAAGACAGAGGAGTGATCTATGGACCGAAGAATGCAGGTGGCCTCCAAAAGCTGGAAAAGACAAAGAAATGGACTTTCTAGAACTTTTGAAAGAATACAACTCTGCGGACATCTTTAAAATAGGTTTTAAATGAAAACATAGCTTTCCAAGTGGCTCAGTTGTAAAGGATCTGCCTGACAATGTAGGAGACACAGGAGACATGGGGAAGATCCCCTGGAGGAGGGCATGGCAACCCACTCCAGTGTTCTTGCCTAGAGAACCCCATGGACAGAGGAGCCTGGCAGGCTGCGGTCCGTAGGGTCGCAAAGTCAGACACGACTGAGTGACTAAGCACGCGTGCATAGTCAGTTTACAATGATGGGTTAATTTCTGCCATACAGCAAAGTGACTCAGTTATGCACTATACGCATTCTTTTTTATATTCTTTTTCATTATGCCTGCTGACATCTTGATTTTTGCTTATTGAGACGATTTTGGACGTCTTAACTCCAGAACTGTGAGAAGATAAATGTGCTGTTTTAAGTTGTTGAGTTTGTGGCAGTTTGTTACAGGAGCCCTAGGAAATAGACACAGTCAACCTGGCACCTAGTAAATTCTCAGGAAATGTTTGTAAGATGGTTGATGGGAGGAGGAGTGGTCTCCAGACTCAGACAGGGAGGAGATACAGCAAAGCTTAAGCTCAAGTGTCTGAAAGGAAGCCAGGAGAGGGCTGGGGGTCCTGGATGCCTGGGTCAGTTCAGATCCTTTCTACTGGGTGTCAAGGGGTGTTCCCGCAGGGCCCCTCATGGAAGCAGTTCAGAAACAGAAAAGGCTTTAAGATTTTAAAATTCTTTTTAGATTCTTTTCTATTATAGTTTATAATAAGATACTATTCTGTTCAGTAGGTCCATTTTGGTTATCTATTTTATCCATAGTAGCGTGTATATGTTAATTCCCAGCTCCTAATTTATGCCCCCTTTTGGTAACTAGACATTTATTTTCTGTGTCTGTGAGTCTGTTTCTGTTTTGTATATATGTTCATTTGTATAATCTTTTTAGATTCCACGTAGGGTCAATATCATATATTTGTCTTTCTCTTTCTGAATTACTTCAATTAGTAAGGTAATTTCTAGGTCCATCCATATTGCTGAAGATGGCAGTATTCTGTTCTTTTTTCATCCTTTTATTATTTTTTTATCACTGATATTTACCTATTTTATTTTTATAAAATACATAATATTTTCTATATAGGTATCATGTCTTCTTCATCCCTTCCTCTGTTGATGGAAATTTAGTTTGTTTCTATGTCTTGGCTATTGTCAACAGTGCCTCTATGAACACCGGACATATGGACATGAGTTTGAGCAACTCTGGCAGATAGTGAAGGACAGGGAAGCCTGGCATGCTGCAGTCCATGGGGTTGCAAAGAGTCAGACATGACAGAGCAACTCAATAACAACAACAACAATGAATACCGGGGTGCACGTATCTTTTCAAATTAGAGTTTTTGTCTTTTTCTGGATATATGCCCAGGAATGGGATTGCTGGATGATATGGTCCCATCACTTCATGGCAAATAGATGTGGAAACAATGTCAAACTTTATGTTTTTGGACTCCAAAATCACTGCAGATGGTGACTGCAGCCATGAAATTAAAAGATGCTTACTCCTTGGAAGGAAAGTTATGACCAACCTATATAGCATATTAAAAAACAGAGATATTACTTTGCCAACAAAGGTCCGTCTAGTCAAGGCTATGGTTTTTCCAGTGGTCATGTATGGATGTGAGAGTTGGACTATAGGGAAAGCTGAGTGCCGAAGAATTGATGCTTTTGGACTGTGGTGTTGGAGAAGACTCTTGAGAGTCTCTTGGACTGCAAGGACATCCAACCAGTCCATTCTAAAGGAGATCAGTCCTGGGTGTTCTTTGGAAGGCCTGATGCTGAAGCTGAAACTCCACTACTTTGGACACCTCATGTGAAGAGTTGACTCATTGGAAAAGACCCTGATGCTGGGAGGGATTGGGGGCAGGAGGAGAAGGGGACGACAGAGGATGAGTTGGCTGTATGGTATCACCGACTCGATGGATGTGAGTTTGAGTGAACTCCGGGAGTTGGTGATGGACAGGGAGGCCTGGCGTGCTGCGATTCATGGAGTCGCAAAGAGTCGGACAGGACTGAGCAACTGAACTGAACTGAACTGACGGTAACTCTATTTTTAGTTTTTTAAAAAATTTCCATACCGTTTTCCCTAGTAGCTGTACCAACTTACATTCCCACCCACAAGGTAGGAGGATTCCAGGAGAGGGCTTCTTAATCCCCCACCCCCACCCTTACCCCAGCCGCTGTTTTCACTGCATCTCACTGATGCCTCACTGGGCGTCCAAGAGAGGTGTTCTTCTGTTTCCACTTTAAATATATTTTAAAAGTTTAAATACTTTTATTCTAAAAAATGTTTTCATAGAGTAGCTTTATAGAAAAATTGAGCAAAAAATAGTGTGCAGATACCTTCTTTCCCCCACCTGCCTCAGTTTCCCTTATTACTAGCATCTTGTACTAGTGGGTTCTGTTGGCTACAACAGATGAGCCAGCATTGAAGTCAAGGTGGTCGTTCGCCCAAGAGTTCACTCCTGGTGTCGCATCTTCTTTGGTTTTGACACAAATCCATCATTCTATTATATAGAATAGTTTCACAGCCCTAAGAAGCCCGCTGTGCTCCACCTCTTCATCCCTCCCTCCTTCTCGCTCAGCCCGACTCCTGAGCCCCTAGCAACCACTGATCTTCTCTTCTATCTTCATAATTTTGCCTTTTCCAAAATGAAGTTCACATAGTTGGAATCATACGTAGCCTTTTCAGACTGACTTCTTTTACTCAGGGCTATACTTTTTTTTTTATTGTTCTTTAAAAAAAAACATAGAAAAAAAAATATAGCGTGAAATTTACCATCTTGAATTTTTTGGAAGGTTTTTAAAATTCTTTTTTGTTTTTTAATATTAACAATGTTGTGTTGGTTTCTGCCATACACTAAATAGTGTTCTCAATATCATGCAACCGTCACCACCGTCCAGCTGCAGAGTATCTGTTTTCCAGCTTATTGAGGTGCAGAGGACGGATAAGATGGTATACATTTTAAGTGTGCAATGTGATGATTTGACAGCTCAGATGGTAAAGAATCTACCTGCCATGCAAGAGAACTGGGTTCAATCCCTGGGTTGGGAAGATTCCCCGGAGGAGGGAATGGCAACCCACTCTAGTATTCTTGCCTGGGGAAATCCCGTGGACATAGGAGGCTTGTGGGCTACAGTCCATGGGGTCACAAAGAGTCGGACACAGCTGAGCACACACACACACAGTAATCTCTGGGTCTTCTTTTGTTCTATTTTTTAGGCTGCTCAGAACAGCAAGGGGGATCTTAGTCCCCCAACCAGGGATTGAAGCAGTGCCTCCATGGACTCCCCAGAAGGTCCCTTGTGTCCTAATTTTAAACTGGTGAATTTCACAGGTGACTGATGGCACCCACCTAAGTTGTTTTCACTCACGCCGTTTCTCTGCTTAGGAGTAAACCTGAACCCTTGACTTCTTGGCAGTTTTATATTCTGAGAACTGTCCCTTCACACCATTTGCTTATTCTCTAATAGGATGTCTTTCTCTCTCCTTTATTAATTTGCAAACACCCTTTCTGTAAGGCAGATATGAACCTCTTTTGTGTCATGCTTGTTAAATATATTTTCTCTCTTGGTTACTTGTGTTTTCATTTTGCCATTTCTTTTTTTTAAATATGTCGACCTTTTCATTTTCGTGGAGTGAAATCCTGAACTTGTTATTGTCATGTTTTTGGTGACTTAGCAAGGGCTTAGCAAGGGCTCTCTCCAAAAAGATGGATACATACCCAATTCTACATTCTTCTAGTTTGTTCCAAAAGAATAGAACAATTCAAAATTCTCCATTTAGTAAATTACATTTAAACTTAAAAACACTTGTTAAGTTTTTAACTCCATTCATTAAAGACTATAGATTATCCTCCTCAAATTACTAAACAATTATCCTGGCCACTTTTACTGAATGACGATGTTGAAGATTTTTCTCTTTTCAGCTGACTGGGAGTGACCTTTAAAAATAAATGATTGTAAATCAACTATACTTCAATAAAAATTCTTTAAAGTGGTTAAAAACGGGAGCACCTTTCCTAGGTTACTCCTGATATAAAACTACACTTGGGTCTATTCAAACTTACTTTAACTTTGTTGTTGTTCAGTCAGTAACTCATGTCTGACTCTTTGGGACCCCATGGCGTGCTGGAGGCAAGCACGCCAGGCCTCCCTGTCCCTCACTATCTCCCAGAGTTTGCCCAAGTTCATTTCCTTTTTAGCTTTATAATATTTTAATATTTTGATGTGTGAGTGTTACTGCTTTCCTGATTACTCAGTAAAAGAGCTTTTCCAGATCTTTCTTCTCATTGCTAGTCCCCCCGCCCCAGCTGGGTCTTCACTGCAATGCACAGGCTTCTCTCTAGTTGTGGTGCTCAGGTTCAGTGGTTGCAGTGGGCGATGTGTGGGCTTCATTGCTCCGGGGCATGTGGAATCTGAATTCCCTGGTCCGGGATGGAACCTGCAACCTCTGCTTTGAAAGGTGGATTCTCAACCACTGGACCACCAGGGAAGTCCCCTGATGCTGATTTAATTATTCTTTCAGACCAGTGGTTCTCAGTCAGTATTTTGCACCCCAGAGAACACTTGGCCGTGTCTGGAGACAATTTTGGTTGTTACAGATGAGGCGATATAATGGCACAGAGACCAAGGATGCTGCTAAATATCCTATAATGCATAATACAGCCCTTGCAACAAAGAATGACCTGGCCCTAAATGTCCATAAATCCTGAGATTGAGAAACCCCTTTCTAGATGAACATCAGAATAATTTTCCTATATTCTTTTAGGTACAGATTTTGATTTAAATTGGATTTAGAAATTCTTTTTTTTTTTTGGGGGAGGGGGGAGGGATAGTCCTTAGACTAACCTTATTTTCTTATCCAGAAATAAGCCCCCCCTTTTTTTGGCCATGCCATGTGGCATGTGATATATATACATATATCTGAATCCCTGTGCTATACAGCAGAAATACACACACACATGTGCATGTATATACATACACATCCTTTTTTCATGTTCTTTTCCATTATGGTTTATCACAGGATATTGAATATAGCTCCTTGTGCTATACAGTAGGACCGAGCTATTTATCCATCCTATATGTAATAGTTTGCAGTTGCTAATCCCAAACTCCTACTCCACCCATCCTCCTTGGCAACTACTTATCTGTTTTCTACATCTGTGAGTCTGGAAAACAGTTGTTTTTTTTTTATATTATAATTTTTATGTAATTTTTTCCACCTAGATTCAGGTAACTGTCACTCTCAGCCAATAGGAAAGAGTCCTGGACCTTGCAACAGTGAAAGGAAATGTTTCTGAGAAAGAAAAATATTTTATATGTGTTCCCTCACGTCTTTCCTCTTTCTTGAAAATTATGCTGGGAGGAAGGAAGGAGGCGAGAGACACGAACATCACAGTGGTAAGACGTTCATATTAGCTGGCGGTACTCTCTTAATATTTTTTGTCTTATTCAGGACGAACAAACATCTCTTTAGCATTTTATTTGTTACGTTCAGCCACAATCTAAATTCTCTGACGCTGGTTAAGATGAATCCTCAATTTGGACAATGCATCAGAAACAAGGAGAAACCCATTACTCAAAGATTCCCAGGAGCTGGGACTTCCCTGGTGGTCTAGTGGCTAAGAGTCTGCATCCCCAGTGGAGGGGCTCTGATTCAATCCCTGGTCATGAAGCTAGATCCCACGTGAAACTAAGAGTTTGCTTGCCACAACTAAGACCCAGCACAGCCAAATAAATAAGTAAATATTTAAAATTCCCATGGGTTGCAGTTTTGGAAAATGTGGATTCAAGTGTGGGTGCAAAATGGGAATATGGAAGGGCCTGATGATTCAAAATCCATATCCACATCTATTGATAATGGAATGTCATTCAGCCATAAAAAAAATGAAGAACTGATCCTTTGGACTGTGAGATCAAACCAGTCGATCCTAAAGGAAATCAACCCTGAATATCCATTGGAAGGACTGATGATGAAGCTAAAACTCCAATACCTTGGCCACTTGATGTGAAGAGCCAACTCATTGGAAAAGACCCTGATGCTGGGAAAGATTGAGGGCAAAAGGAGAAGGGGGTAACAGAGGATGAGATGTTTAGATAGCATCGCCTACTCAACAGGCATGAATTTGAGCAAATTCCAGGGGAGAGTGAAGCACAGGGAAGCCTGGTGCCTGTGGTCCACGGGGTCGCAAAGGGTAGGACCCGACTTAGTGACTGAATGACTAATCTGTGCTACAATATGGATGAGCCTTGAAAACATCATGGTGAGTAGTGGAAGTCACAGAGTCACATAACGTATGATCCTATTTATAGGAAATGTGCAGGATAGACAAATCCATGGAGGCAGAAAGTAGATTAGCAGTTGCCAGGGGCAGAGGGGAGGGAGAACGGAGAGCGGTTGCTTAATGGGTACGGCACTTCCGTCTGGGAAGATGAACAAAAATTTGGAACAAGATAATGATAAAAGTTGCACAGCATCATACTGAATGTCACTGAATTGTACACTTTAAGATGGTTTCAATGGGGAATTCTATATTATATATATTTTACCACGATAAAAATGAAACAGAAACAATAGCCGAGTGTATTTGACTAAGGGTCAGACATGGAGATTTTACGAATAACAGTGCTTTGTGGAAGTGTTGAAATAACACCCCATCAGAACAGGATGGGCAGACATCAAGCTGTGTAAGTATAAGATGTCTGTTTTTATATCAATTTCACACCCTGCCTTTATAGTCTCAAAGGAAAAATAAAACCCAGGAAAAAGTAGGAAGATACTGGAAGTTACTATAACTTGTCAGTGTAAATCATGTGTGAGTGGAGTCAGAGAAGAAAGAAAAGAGAAAGGACAAGGAAATTTTGAAACATTTGAAGTGATGAGGCATTTTGAGGAGAATGTAAGTCTCCCTGTTTCTTGGGGGAAAAGTTAGATTGCTTTCAGGATTTGTTGCAATGACTATCTTTGAGAATACTTCTTTTTACACCCGTGGAGAATATTTGTGCAGTGTTTAATTTCCTAGAAGTGAGACCAGTGGGAAAAAAGCATCAATGCAATTTATATGCTGAAAGTCATTGCCAAATCTACCCCCCTCAGCTGAACTCATTCATACCAGTGTGTGGTTTTTTTTTAAAAAACAACACTTAATGTCATTTAAAAAATAATTATTTGGTTGCATCGGGTTTTAGTTGAGGCATAAGAATTTAGTTGCAGCATGTGGGATTGAGTTCCCTGACCAGGGATTGAACTTGGGCTTTCTGCATTGGAGGAATGGAGTCTTAGCCACTGGACAACCAGTGTTTACGTGCGCATTCTCCCAAATCTTCACACTGTGTTACCGTTTTCCTGACTATTGGCAAACTCATTTGAAAATGACATGGGCATATCTCTAACTATGAAGAAAGCTGAACATCCTTTTCTATATTTCAATATTTTTTGTGTTCCATCTTTTTTTTCTTTTCTTTTCAGGGGTCTGTCTTTGTGCCTATTCATGTCCTTTGCCATTTTTATTTTGGCAAATAAAAGTTTGGACTTTTTTTTCCTCGCTGAAAGTATTATGTATTACACATTATGTAACATGCCATAATGCATGCCTTTTATCTGTCACTTAAGTTGCATATGTTTTTCTCACTTTTAAAAATCTGACGTTCTGTTTTATGCAGGATTTTATTTCACTATTCATATAACTCAGTGTTTACATAGCCAGATTTGTTATTTTTAGATTTTCGATTTGCATCTTGCTTGAAGAGATGTTCCCTACTTTGCAATTATAAAACAAAATTTCCATATTGCAGAGTCTTATGCTTTCTTTTTTGAGCGGCTATGGAATTCATCAAATGCATCTCAAAGTACTTATTTATTGGTTTGACTGCAGCAGGCCTTCAGTGCAGCTCTCTGGATCTTGGATCTTTGTTGCAGCATGCAGGATCTTTAGCTGTGCCATGTGGCATCTAGTTCCCTGAACAGGGATTGAACCTGGGCTCCCTACATTGGGAGCGTGGAGTCTTAGCTACTGAACCACCAGCGAAGTTCCATAAAATACAGTTTTAGTAGCATAGAGATGCTCACGTACCCCGAATCAATGAAGACGGTGATCTTGATGACTAGACTTCCTAGTGCTGAGCCATCTTCACCCTTCTGGCCCAAGTTCCACTTGATCCTGGTGTGGGTGTCATGTTCGTGCAAGCTTCCGCCTAGTTCTGTTAGTAAATTCTCACTGCTGGGTTCTTGCACTGTTACCCGCAAGGCAGATCCATCTGTAGTTTCCCCCTCTACTCCTAAATGTACTCTATTAAAGCAGGTTTCCATGACAACACAGGAGTCAGGATTTACACTGGGCTTCCTGCTTTAACATAACGGAAAACTTTAACATAACATAACGCAAGACTGAGGGAGATTGTCCCAAAGAGACTTGCTAAAGGAAGACCCCAGCAAGGTGGTGGTGGTGTCTCTCCAAGCCCTCCTCGATGCATAACAAAAGTACAGTATTTGGTGTTTATACTCATGAACCGTGAAATGATCTCTCTCTTTCCATCATGTCTTCAAGTATGGTATGTGTTCAAATGTCAGACCAAAGCCAACCTAAGAAAAACAAAGCCAAACGAAAGTCCCAAGTGGTTTTTCAAAACTATTAAAGCTTTTATCAATAATTTTGACATGATGTCAGACTTCCTATGGGGTCGCACAGAGTCGGACACGACTGAAGTGACTTAGCAGCAGCAGCAGCAGACTTCCTCAGTGGTAAAGAATCTGCCTGACAATGCAGGAGACTTAGGAGACGTGGGTTAAATCCCTGGGTTGGGAAGATCCCCTGGAGGAGGGAATGGCAACCCACTCCAGTATTCTTGCCTGGAAAATCCAATGGACAGAGGAGCCTGGTGGGCTACAGTCCATGAGGTCACAAAGAGTCAGATACGACTGAGCAACTGAGTACACACCTGCACAGACGTCCAGAAAAGTTGCACAAATAGTGCAATTAATCCTTATATGCACAGTTTATCAGATTTACCAATTTCATCACACTTTTAAAAATCACACCTGCTTTGTTCTTTCTCTGTCTCTTTCTTTTTTTTTCTGAACCATTTGAGAATAAATTGCAGATATTATGTTCCTTAACCCCTACACACTTCATCTGATGTTTATTACCTAAAGCCAAGGACATTCTGTTACATCACTTCAGTAAAAGGATCAAAATTAATATTGATAGAATATCACTGTGGAACTGATAGACTCTTTTCAATCTTCCCCACTGTCCCAATAATTTATTTTATTGCAAAAGAAAATCCAGGAGTAACTTTGATCATTTTGTTAAGCCAGATTTTTCTTCCACGAAGCTACCATTTTTCTTTTTTTGGACAAACATGCTGCGAAGAGATACTTGCAGACCATGGAAATACCCCATTACTTTCCAAGCTTCCAACCATCACTTTTAACGTTCATTGATGGCTCTTGCCAGAATCAATTATTTTGGAGATTAGCAAATGGTGATTTTCTACTTTCATTCCAATGCTTTTAAGAAGAGGCAGAGGTTGACTTTCATTTTTTTATATCCTGGTATTTTTTTGAGGGGGTGGGGGGAGGTAGCTTACAGAAGAAATAATGAGTTTTTTTCTTCTGGAAGTGGAGGTGTCTTCATTTTCTCCCAGTAAGTCACAACTACAATGATTCTTCTGACTTTATACCCAACTTTATGTGGAGGTCTTGCCTCCTGAAGGATTTCCAGAGGGCAGTATGTCCCTTGGAATTTTAGCAAATGCCACCTGCCTGAAATTGTTGGTGGCTTTTCAGTCAGTTCAGTTCAGTCGCTCAGTTGTGTCTGACTCTTTGCAATCCCATGGACTGTAGCATGCCAGGCTCCTCTGTCCATGGGATTTTCCAGGCAAGAATACTGGAGTGGGTAGCCATTCCCTTCTGCAGGGGATCTTCCAGACCCAGGATCCAACCTGGGTCTCCTGCATTGCAGGCAGATTCTTTATTGTCTGAGCCACCAGGGAAGCCCAACCCTTTGGTATAAACCCTTTAATGCATCCTTGTTGCTTTTAGGATAAAGGGTGTGTTGAAGACAACCCATACATGGTATATCCCTTTTAGTCTCGCCTACCAGCCCAGCCTCCCTGTTTTCTTTCTTTGCTTTCTTTTCTCCAGCTACAGTGCCTGGCTCAGTTGTGAGAACACTGGCCTGTCCTCTGGGCCTTTGCACATGCCGTTCCCTCCACCTGGAACATTTTCTTGATGCTTCCCTGGGCTGGCTCTTCCTCCTCAGATTTCAGTTCGAAATCACCTCTTCGGAGAATCCTTCTGCCTCTCCCCACCTCACCTTATAAAACATCTGATGTGTAACTTAATGGCTTTCTCCTTACACTGGGTTGTGAGGTCTACAAGGAAATGAATGGTGTTTATTTGGCTCCCTGCGAATCCCCACTGCTTACTGCATGTTGATTTTTCCACTCAACAAATATTTATTAAGCAATGGATATGTCAGTCACTGGGTGTAAAATACTGAACATGATGGACAAGATTTCTGCCTTCCTGGGGAGGGATGAATACACACAATAAGTCAGAATTTCAGGTAGAGACACCAGTGTGCTGTCTGGAACAGGAACAAACGGAGGAGGGGACAGGGAGTGTTTGCAAAGTTGGTCAGGGAAGGCTCACTGGAACAGACAAGCGGAGCCAGACACCAGAAGGACAGGGAGGCAGGAACAGACTTGAGCTAGAAGAACAGTGGGCCCATCTACTGGCAAACTAATATTTGTTTAATAGATGAAAGGAAGAATGAATGCCCTCAGCCAACAGTTGTTCTGGGTGCTTTGTCATGCTTTATTTCCCCTGGGAGACTGTGTGTGTGCATGCGTGTGCGTGCTCCGTTGTGTGTGTGTGTGTGTGTGTGTGTGTGTGTGCACACGAGCTCAGTCATGTCGAACTCTTTGCAACTCCATGGACTGTAGCCTGCCTCTACCCATGGGATTTTCCAGGCAAGAATACTGGAGTGGCTTACCATTTCCTCCTCCAGGGGATCTTCCTGACCCAGGAATCTAACCTGCGTCTCCTGCATTGGTGGGCAAATTCTTTACCACTGAGTAACCTGGGAAGCCCTTGCTGCTGCTGCTGCTGCTGCTGCTAAGTCGCTTCAGTCGTGTCTGACTCTGTGCTACCCCATAGACGGCAGCCCACCAGGCTCCCCCGTCCCTGGGACTCTCCAGGCAAGAACACTGGAGTGGGTTGCCATTTCCTTCTCCAATCCATGAAAGTAAAAAGTGAAAGTGAAGTCACTCAGTCGTGTCCGAGTCTTAGGGACCCCATGGACTGCAGCCTACCAGGCTCCTCCGTCCAGGGGGTTTTTCAGGCAAGAGTACTGGAGTGGGGTGCCATCGCCTTCTCAGGGGAAGCCCTTACAACTCACCAAATCTGACCTGAAGGTGTCCTTACATGCATCATACAGATGAGGCCCATCGAGAGAGAGAAAAATTACTCATTCAAGCAGATTCTCACTCGGTTCTGGCTTTTCTGTGCTTAAGGCCCCTCTTCAGCAGGCGGGGTGGCCACTGTCACGTGACTGACGTTCAAACACACAAGGACTCTGGGTCTGCGCATTGAAACCTGGGTGTGTCCACCTGTGTTCTACCGAAGATCTCCAGCGCCTGGTTCGCACTTTTTTTTTTTTTTTTTTGCGAGTTTCTACACTTTCTCCTAAGGGTCATTTCTCCACCTTGAACCACACATCGTGCGGAGGGGCCAGGCTACCCAATACTTGAGCGCACGCGGCACGCTCGTGCACGTGGCTGTCCCCAGGGGCCTGGCTCTGGGCGGGGGCGCACTCTGGGGTAGGACATCCGGGGCGCTCGAG
Organism: Capra hircus; assembly: GCF_001704415.2. Classification (NCBI taxonomy): domain Eukaryota; kingdom Metazoa; phylum Chordata; class Mammalia; order Artiodactyla; family Bovidae; genus Capra; species Capra hircus. The sequence continues at coordinate 96,071,232 of NC_030814.1, read as the reverse complement.
GGCCATACTCACTGGCCAGACTGTGACGAGGGGAAGGTGAACGCAACATTTAAGGGAGTACCAAAAAGCCGAGTAACCACGATAAACAATATTTTAATGCAATATTAAAAAAAAATGAATTTTCTAAAGTCCCACGAAGAACAAACTAGCAAAATGTTTTAAACACGCGATCCGACTTGCTGAGTTGGTCAATCTGGGGCGCTCCCGGGCTCTGAGACAGGAGTCCTGGGGCTGTACGGGGCGCTGGGGCTGGGCAGGCATCTAGAGCGCCCCCTCGGCTACGGCGCGACGGGGGCCTCCAGCGCGGGGCCCAGGATAGGGAGACCGGCGGGCGGGCGGGGCGGCGCCTCCCCCCTGCCCGTCCTCCTTCCACCCCTCTCGGGCCTCTGCCGGGCGCCGAGTCCCTTCCGAGCCCAGATCCGCGCCGCCTTTTCCCGCGGCCCGAACGGGGCCCAGCTGACGGGCCGCGTTGTTTACGGGCCGAGCAGCCCTGGCTCCCGCCGCCTGCCCGCCACCCGCCAGCCCAGGTGCCCGCCCGCCTGTCCGCACGTCCGTTTGTCCGCGCGTCCGAAGATCGGAGCTCCGGAGCGCTCGGGGCCAAGAGCCTAGAGTCAGGGGGGCGCAGCGCGGGGCTCCGGGCCCTAAGATCGTCGGGACGGGGGCGCGGGCCGCGGGGGCCCGGAGTCGGGACCGTCTCCACCCGGCCGCGCTGCCGGATTCGTAGCAGCGGAGGCCGCGCGCCCCTCCCGGGGCCGTATCTAGAGTCCTCCCGGGCGCAGGCTGCGGGACCTTGGGCTGCCCGCGTGGAAGAGAAGGACGCGCGACCCCCAGCGCCTCTGGGGCGGCCGCTTCGGAGTATGCACCCCGCCAGCCAGCGCCTCGCGCTCTGATCCTTCGGCACCCCGCACTCCCGCAGCCATGGGCGCCGGGGGCGGGAGGGGGGCGGCAGCCGTGCTGCTGATGGTGGTCGTCGCCGCGCTGCTGGTGGGCGCCGCGGGCCACCTGTACCCTGGAGAAGGTGAGTCTGGGGGGTCCCGGAGTGGGCGGGAAGCCGCGCGGGTGGGGAGGGGACCCTTTGCCAAAATGGAACCACCCCCCGTTGTGGACGGAGTGCCGTCCTCCGTCGGAGGGCTGGTGGCTTGGACGGTTTCTCCGGCCTCGCGGGGGGCGGGAAGCCGCTGACCTTGGCCTTTGCCCGCCTGGGCTAGCGGTTCCACGACCCGCATGCGGCCCGGGGCTGGAGGAACCTTGCCCTAGTGCCCGCCCCTCCGCGGGCGCCTCTCCCGAGGGCGCTCCTCGAACCCCCGTGTCTGGGCCTCTCTGAGCCCACCACCTGGCTCCAGAGATGGGACACACGTCCTCTCTGGGTCGCCTCCGAGAAGTAGGGTCATCGGACACTCTCACACAGCCAAATGCCCCGGGCACAGACGGTTTGGAGTGAGAATCGAGGGTGACTGACTGAAGGCAGGGTGGTCCCTTGAGATCCCAGCAGCTTGGTGACGCTCCCCCAGGGGCCGAAGAAGTGTAGAACCCGCCCCTTTCTTTCTGGTATCTAGACCCACGGCTACCCCTGACTTCAGGTCCATGTTTATACTCTGGAATTCTGTTTCCAGATGTCGGAGGCAAGCTCTAGCCCTTGGCAACAGCGCAGCTGTAGTAGCAGTAGTGTTGGCTTTTATGATTATTATAGCTGGTGTCACCAGATGCCTCGGGCTGGCCGGTCTTATCTGTCCGGATCTCTGCGGCAGCCCGTGGAGGCTGATACTGTTGTTGGTCCATTTCGTAGAGGAGTAAACTGAGGCTCAGGAAGGACACAGAATTCACTTACCCCAGAATCTAGCTAGAGAGAAGACAAACCTCTCTGGCTCTGCCCAGGGCTCTGCCCAGCTGCCCACGCCCCAGGAACCCCTGGTAACCTCCCTCCTCTACCTTTTTACCTGTCGGCTGGGCAGGTCTCTAACCTGTGGTCAGCCCAGCACCTTGCCCCCTCTCCCTTCCAATTCTCCCTCATGAGTGTCCCTGGGCTAGCAGCTCCCTGGTATGGGGAGAGGGGTAAGTCCCAGCATTTTCCTTGGGCTTGACAGCAGGTCTTTCTGGCTGCAGGTCAAGGATGGAAAATCCTTGAAGAGAATATAACTGGGGTTTCCCACCATGATGGCGGAGGCCCTGCTTTCAAAATATGTGTTGGGTTACTTCTTCAGATTTCTCCATAAAAGGAAATCAGTCCCGATGAGGAAGGGGTCAGGCAGGGAAGGAACAGAAGTTCCTGAGTTGCCTGTCGGTGAGTGGGGATGCACGAGAAAGCACGTGGGGGCTCTGGAGTTGACAAACCGGGTTTGTGGAGCACCTTTGTCGATTAGGCAACGTCTCCAAGCACCCGAGTGCCTGGTATACAGTGAGTGCTCCTCCAAGGAAGGGTAGCAGTGGATTTAGGCTCTTGTTAAAAAAAAAAAAAAAAAAACACAAAAACCCAGACCAGCTGTTAGATCTGTATCTGGCTTTGCGTGTCCATGCCCATGCGTGTCTGTGTGTGGGTGCACACCTGTATATGCACGCAGTTCCTTGCTCCTCTGTTCCTGGTAGCTTTAGTAATTAATGGTGGATTTGTGCCTGGGCCGGCTTTCCTGGTGGCTCAGATGGTAAAGAATCTGCCTGTAGGAACCTGGGTTTGATCCCTGGATCGGGAAGATCCCCTGGAGAGGGGAATGGCTATCCACTCCAGTATTCTTGCCCGGAGAATCTCATGGACAGAGGAGCCTGGTGGGCTACAGTCCATGGGGTCCCAAAGAGTCCGATACGACTGATCGACTTTCACTTTCAGGGGTCAGTGGATGGATTTACCACTTCTTGCATGTTTATATCTTCCACGAGGGAGAGGCTTATGTTTCTCTGTTCACTGCCACAGTTCCAGAGTCTAGAGCAGCCCCTGACACCTAGGAGATGCTTGATACATTTATTTATTTTGACTGTGCTGGGTCTTCATTGCTGTGCTGGGCTTTTCTCTAGGTGTGAGGATCGAGGCTACTCTCTAGTTGCTGTGCATGGGATGGGCTTCTCATTCCAGTGGCTTCTCTTGTTGTGGAGACCGGGCTCCAGGGCACGTGGCTTCAGTAGTTGTGGCTCGTGTGCTCAATAGTTGTGGCTCCCTGGCCCCAGAGCGCAGGCTCAGCAGCTGTGGCACTCGGGCTTAGCTGCTCTGCAGCACATGTGGTCTTCCCATACCAGAGGTCGAACCCCTGTCCTCAGCACTGGCAGGAGGATTTGTCGCCCTTGGACCACCAGGGAAGTCCTAAATATTTGTTCTAGATCCAACTCCTGTCCTCCTGTTCTTCCCAGGAGTCCAAGTCATGGCTCCTTTATTCTCCAGATAAAACCTAACTGACACAAATACAAGCAAATTCTACACTCGGCATTGATAATCTCGATTAATCCTCACCACAGCCCTCGGAGGTAAGGTTTATCATCCATTTCGAAGGTGAGGAACTTGGATGAGGTGGCAGTGCTGAGATGAGAACTCCGGTTTGTTCATAAAAGGTTTCTTAACAGAAGGTTCTTCTTGAGACTCTGAGCCTCCCCGCCCTAACCCCTGTGGTATAAAGGTTAACAAAATACTCTCGAATAAATGACATGTGATGCCCTTCGGAGATTTGGGGAGGGGCAAGGAACTTTCCGGATCGTTGGTTAATCTCCAGCAGCAAGCAGTGTGGCATTCTGTCTGGGGTGGGGGTGGGGTCGATGGAGATCAGTGGGATTTTGAAGGACTGAGGACTCTCTCCTCGATGTCACATGGGATGTGCCAGCCCATTTCATCCCCCCTGTGGAGTCTCTGTGGCTTGGCTGAACTGGGCAGTGGTTTTCCCTCCCATGTCTCCTTGGGTTGACCCACTCTGGCCCGAGATGACCCAGGAGCACTGCAAAGTCAGAGAATGAAGGCAAAGTGGGATTAATTATAGTGGAAACTGAATCTTGGCAGGGGCAGTGAATTGATGAGTTGAGGTGCTAGATGTTGCTTTTGGATCCCCTTACATCTCGAGGTGGAATCTAGTGTTTCTCTTGTGGGTTCTCTGGTGCACTCTGGGACCCTCAGATCAGAACTTCTGCTCTCTGGGTCAGTTCTCTGAGGTTCTTCCTAGTCTTTGCTTCCCTCCTGGTGACCTGCCTCTCGACCCTGCCCTGCTCATTCATAGAGGTCACTGGGGGTGAGCCTCACCCCATGGGCCCCCACCTCACTCCACTTCCTCATTGACATCCTTTATTTTTTGGCTAGAATAGACCTTCTCAATTTCCGTGCTCTCGATCTATGAGGTTGGATAGTTCTTGGTTGCAGGGGGCTGTCTTGTGTATCTTAAGATGTTGCTCACTGTCTGCGGTCTCTGACCAGTAGCAACGCCCCTCTCCAAGTCATGACCACTAAAAAGTGTCTGCAGACACCACCAACTGTCCTCTGATTGAGAACCACTGCTTTTGGTGCTAGTGGTAAAGAACCTACCTGCCAATGCAGGGGACACATGAGGTGTGGGTTCAATCCCTGGATCAGGAAGCTCCCCTGGAGGAAGGCATGGCAACCTGCTCCAGTATGCTTGCCTGGGAAATCTCATGGACAGAAGACCCTGCCAAGCTGCAGTCGATGGGGTCATAAAGAGTCAGACACAACTGAAGTGACTTAGTATGCAGGACACTTATCCACTTAGGTCCCCTCTTCTCTCCCCTCTGTTCAGGGATCTCCATCCACCCAGAAGCCTTTTTCTTTTCAGCCTATAAACACTCAATACTCCCCAGGACCCGGGTACCCATCACCCACCTTCTGCCTTCCTCTGTCAAGCCTCCCCCAACCGCTGATGGGCACTCATCACCCTTGCTCTCTCACCTTTCACGCACTGCTCTGCCCACAGCATCTGGCTTGCGTCTCCATTGCTTTGCCCATGGTGCTAACCAAAGTCGTTCCTCACCTACCAATGGCAGCCTCACCCCAGCTGACTTCTCTGGGTTTTGCTTCCCCTCTCCTGGTGAGTTTTCCCCTGTCCCTGGCTCCTCCCATTCTCTCTCTTCTTTTCCTCTGCTCCTTTTCCGGGCTTATTATCTTGGCCTTCATCGACGGCCATTCCCTACTCTGACTCTCTCTCTCACGCTCACTTGTTAATTTATATGTGGTCAAAGTCTTTAGAACAGGGGTCGAACCCTGCCCGCCCACGCCTGTTTTTGTAAATAAAGTTTTATTGGCACGCCGCCATGCCCGTTGGTTCACGCATCCTCTATCGCTGCTTTCGTGCTCTAAGGGCAGAGTTGAACGGTTGTGATCGCGTGGCTCCCAACAATATTTACACTTGGGCCGTTTCCAGAGAAAGTTTGCCGACTCTGGATTTAGAACAAACTCCTCGAGGATCGTTATGACATGCCTCATAGCTTGTGTGGTCCCTGGTTCGACTTTGAATGAATCAAGTTAAATGAAATGCCCAGGAAAAACACTGTGTTTTTCCCTTTACGGATCAAGCCTTATTAAAGAAACTGATACCATTTGCTGTGCTGAATGTATGGGTTCTGATGGTGAGAAAATAACAGTGATGTTCCTTCTTTGGGTGTGTGTGTCTGAGAGATCTTTGAGTTTATTTGTTTAAACCGTCTTCTTGGCATTGAATGAGGACTCTGTGCTATCAGCCCTGTCTCTAGTGCCAAGAGAAAGTGTTATCTGCCGGGAGATACCACTTGCGGGGCCTCTTGAGAACCCCTTATGTAAATTTCTATGAAGAACACAGTGGGAGTGACTTGCTTTATGTTTTGCAATTGGATCATATTTATGGTTTTCAAATTAAAATAATAACTGCATTCTCATTGCAAAAAAAAAAATTGCACAAGTTTACGGGGGGGAGGGGGGAGGAATAAAAGTTCCCTTTTGTCCCTAAAACCACTGTGTTTCTGTCTTGGGAGATGACTGTGCTATGTTTGGACTTCCCAGGTGGCCCAGTGGTAAAAAATTCACCTGCCAATGCAGGAGACACAGGTTTGATCCCTGGGTCGGGAAAATGCCCTGGAGAAGGACATGGCAACCTACTCCAGTATTCTAGCCTAGATAATCCCATGGACAGAGGAGCCTGGGAGGTTCAGTCCCCTGGGGTCCCAAAGAATCAGACATGACTCAGCTAATACATGTGCACACGCACACACACAGACACACACAGGTGCGTGTCCTAATCTGGTGTGTATCTTTTTGTTTTGTTTTAAGTATTTATTTATTTGGCTGCTTCAGGTCTTAGTTGTGGTGCATGGGCTTCTCTCTAGTGGTGGCATCTGGGCTCTAGAGCTGGGGGTTTCAGTAGTTGTAGCACACGGGCTTAGCTGCCCAGCAGCATGTGGGATCTTAGTTCTCCCAACCAGGGATCAAACCTGTATCCCCTGCATTGGAAGGCAGATTCTTAACCAGTGGACCTCCAGGGACACCCTGTTTGGTGTGGATCTTTAAATATTTTTATTATAAAAATGGTGGTACAGTAAATCTGACTTCGTTTTGGTGTGTACAGATTTTGCATTTTAATCCCTGCATAGAACTGTGTAGCTGTCCCCACAGTTAGGACACGGAAGTGTCCCATCTACCGCCACCCAATCTCCTTCTGCTGCTGCTGCTTCAGTCGTGTCCGACTCTGTGCGACCCCATAGATGGAGGCCCACTGTCCCTGGGATCCTCCAGGCAGGAACACGGGAGTGGGTTGCCATTTCCTTCTCCAATGCATGAAAGTGAAAAGCGAAAGTGAAGTCACTCAATCGTGCTCACTCTTAGCGACCCCATGGACTGCAGCCTACCAGGCTCCTCTGTCCATGGGATTTTCTAGCCACCCCTTGATCGTGATGCCATCCCTACCTCAAACCCCTGGCAGCATTTTGCATCCCTATAGTTTTCTCTAGATTTTTAAAAGTGTCTTAATTCCTGCGACTTCCCTGGTGGTCCAGTGGCTAAGACTCCATATTCCCAATGCAAGGGGCCTGGGTTTGATCCCTGGTCAGGGACTTAAGATCCCACATGCTGTAACCAAACATCCCACAAGCCACAGTTAAGACCCAGGGCAGCCAAATAAATGAATAAATATTTTTAATGAGTATCTTATAATTGGATCAATAGTCTTAAGCTTGAAAACTTCATTACTCATAAAGTGAAGTGAAAGTGAAGTCGCTCAGTCGTGTCCGACTCTTTGCGACCCCGTGGACTGTAGCCCACCAGGCTCCTCTGTCCATGGGATTCTCCAGGCAAGAATACTGGAGTGGGTTGCCATTTCCTTCTCCAGGGGATCTTCCCGACCAAGATTCTCATTTTTTCTGGATTCCATATTTGTGAATTCACCTATTTGTGAAATTTATTTGGCTTCTCTGGTGGCTCAGATGGTAAAGAATCCCCCCTGCAATGTGGGAGACCTGGGTTCGATCCCTGAATTGGGAACATCCCCTGGAGGAGGGAATGACAACCCACTCCAGAATTCTTGTCTGGAGAATCTCCATGGATAGAGGAGCCTGGCAGGCTGCAGTCCATGGGGTCGCAAAGAGTCAGACACGACTGAGTGACTAAGCACAGTAAAGCACATTTGTAATTCCAAAATAAATACTCAGAGCTTTAATGGTTATTCCTGGACATGCACCAGGAGGCACAAGTGCAAAAAATTGGGATCATCTGACAGGCATGTTCCAGCTCAGATCAAACAAGGTGACATCTTGCATCTCGTTCCATCTCTCCTGTTGTGGATTCATGAATCCCCAAGGATTAAGACAGACATCCTTAAAATTTTTTTTAATTGAAGTATACTTGGTTCACAATGTTGTGTTAGTTTCTGGCGTACAGCAAAGTAATTCAGTTCTATATATGTGCACATTTGTTGGTCAGTCACTCCATCGTGTCCAGCTCTTTACAACACCATGGACTGTAGCCCGCTAGGCTCCTCTGTCCATGGGATTTCCCATGCAAGAATACTGAAGTGGGTTGCCATTTCCTCCTCCAGGGGATCTTCCTGACCCAGGGATCAAACCCACATTTCCTGCATTGGCAGGTGGATTCCTTACCACTGAGCCACCTGGGAAGCCCTTGAGAGATGAGAGATGGCCAAGAGCCCCTAGCTGTGTTTCAAGGAGCAGGGAGGTCCTCCTGTGTTCTGCTGACCCTGGTGCTGAGCCATTCCCCAGTGGCTGTTGGAGCTTCTAGAAACCTATTTTGTTTCCAGCGGAGTAAGATTCGTTCTGTGTTGCCCAGTGCAGACTGGATATGAGTTCCAGGTGGAGTTCGAGGCAGACTGATGAGGATTAAAATTTGATGTCAAATCGGAGCCTTACTTTCGATTCGTTCAGGGGATGGTGTCCTATCAGGTTGAGAGGGTACCTTCTGTTTCGTGTTCAGGAAGAGCAGGCTATTACCAGGAAGTGCTCGCTTCTCTCCCATGCCTTTGTGAGAAGGTGGAAAACATAGGTACTTTCGAAAAACTGTGTTTATTCGGAGTGTGGGAAAAGGTAGTGGTTGGACACAAAGGGATAAAGAAAGCAGGGCTCTCCCTGTTTTCTGATGGCCTTTCTGTAACTTCTTGTTGCTAATCTGTTTTCAACCATGGATCTGGTTTCCTTGCAGGAGATTAGAAAAGGGATAAATTCTCACCGAGAGGTTTCTTCCTAATTATATCCAGTTACATGGTATTGAAGACATCTGCTACTTTTTGTTGTTGTTGTTGTTCTTACAAGACTTCTCTTGGTTTTCTTTTTTAAAACTTTGTTGTTTATTTTTGACTTCACTGGGTCTTCATTGTTGCAGGTGGGCTGCTCTCTAGTTGCGGTGCGCTGGCTTCTCATTGAAGCGGCTTCTCTAGTTGCGGAGCACAGACTCTAGGGTGTGCAAGTTTCTGCAGCTGCAACACCCAGGTTCAGTAGTTGCTCCACAGCACGTGGGATCATCCCCGGACCAGGGATCAAACCTGTGTCCCATGCATTGGCAGGCTGATTCCAAGAAAAGTCCCAAGACTTCTCTTGGTATTTTTTTCCGGTGTCTTTTGTGGCATGATCTGTATACATGAGGAGGTAGGACTCTTGAAATGGCATGGAAGGCCCTTTTAACCTCGTGATTTGATGGGTGATGTCCTTGGGGTGGTCTATACAGAAGTATGGAATTGACTGGAGGGATTAGCCTAGCTGTTCCAGAGCTTTCAGAGAAGCTCGTGGAAGATATAGGTGTCAGGGTGACTGTGGGTCTTTGGTCCTCTCTCTGGTTCCCTGGTCTTAAATACTGTGCTCTCCAGACCTCCCATACCCCTTCCATCCTTTTATCCTCTTGGTTTTAGCACATACTGTCATCCCTTCTGCCTGCAACCACCCCTCTCCCCAAGCTCCGGGTCTACATCTTCCCAGCACCCACTGGATCCACATTGCAGAGCATCCCAAAGGCCCCCACAGGCTCATTGTACCCCAGTCTGAGCCTGTTGTCTTGCCACTGGTTCTATCTGGCCCTTTCCATGTTCATCAACAACGGTGCCTCAGCCCCCGCCCCCACCCCACCTCCCTGGGGACCGAGTCCACATTGAGGCTGGTTTCTTAGATGACTCTGTGGTCTTGTCTGTTTCCTTTCGCACCCACCCCATGACAGGCCCCCTAGGCCAAGCCATAGAGGTGGTTCCAGAGTGCTCTGTCTAGTACCTTCTCTTCCCTACCACCAGAGAGATTTTTCTACTTGCTGCTTCGGTCCATCTACAGCTGCCAGCTCAATCAGCCCATCCTCCTGGCAATTGAGACTGGCCTTAGCTGGGCAGCGTGCGGTCTCAATTCCCTGACTTCATAACTGCACTTCCTTGGGGTTCTTTCTTCTTTATGTGCTTGCGTTTGCTTCCTGTGCCCCAAGGACCTTTCTTCCTTCTTTTCACCCATGGATTCCTACTTTTTCCTCAAGGAACTGGGTCAGAGGCCTCCTTCCTCCCTTCTCTGGCTTCATCACCCAGCCCATTCTCCTTCCCTTTCAGCACAGACTGGGTGTATCTGTCTGGGTCCCCATAGACATTGGTCTGCCCAGTGGAGGTGCATTCTAGTGAAACGCTGACTACACGGTAAATGAAACCGTACTCTAAGTGTGGGTTGGAGAAGGACTTGATACATGTTTGTCTAAAGTAGGAAGCAGTCTATCCTGGAGTGGGCAGGTCCTGGAAAGGAGGGGAAAAGAACTGTTGTGGTCTGAATTGCTACCTCCCTGCTCCCCATTCATTGGTTGAGACCTTAACTCCTCAACGTGGCTGTATTTGGAGAGGGAGCTTTTAGGAGGTAATTAAAGTTAAATGAGGTCACGAGAGGGCAGTCCTAAACCAATAGGACTGGTGGCCTCACAACAAGGAGGGACTTCCCTGGTGGTCCAGTAGTTAAGACTCTGACCTCCCAAAGCAGGGGTCCCATGTTCGATCCTTGGTCAGGGAACTAGATTCCACATGCCACAGCTAAAGATCACATGTGCTGCGACTAAGACCGGGTGGAGCCAAGCAAATTAAAAAACAAAACAACAATCAACAACCCCAAAGAAGGCAACTAATGGTATTGATCCTGGAACAGAATGCTCAGAGGAACAGGTGGGGCTGGAGAGGTGACGCAGGTTGGGTAGACTGTATGTTTGTCTTACGTGAGTCCCTGTCATATCCTTGGGGACCTCATTTAAAATGCAGATTCGAGGGCTGGGCTCCCAGTTCAGTTCAGTCGCTCAGTCGTGTCCGACTCTTTGCGACCCCATGAATCGCAGCACACTAGGCCTCCCTGTCCATCATCAACTCCCGGAGTTCACTCAGACTCACGTCCATCGAGACAGTGATGCCATCCAGCCATCTCATCCTCTGTCGTCCCCTTCTCCTCCTGCCCCCAATCCCTCCCAGCATCAGAGTCTTTTCCAATGAGTCAACTCCTTGCATGAGGTGGCCAAAGTACTGGAGTTTCAGCTTCAGCATCATTCCCTCCAAAGAAATCCCAGGACTGATCTCCTTCAGAATGGACTGGTTGGATCTCCTTGCAGCCCAAGGGACTCTCAAGAGTCTTCTCCAACACCACAGTTCAAAAGCATCAGTTCTTCGGCGCTCAGCTTTCTTCACAGTCCAACTCTCACATCCATACATGACCACAGGAAAAACCATAGCCTTGACTAGGTGGACCTTTGTTGGCCAAGTTATGTCTCTGCTTTTCAATATGCTATCTAGGTTGATCATAACTTTTCTTCCAAGGGGTAAGCGTCTTTTAATTTCATGGCTGCAGTCACCATTGGCAGTGCTTTTGGAGCCCCCCAAAATAAAGTCTGACACTATTTCCACTGTTTCCCCATCTATTTCCCATGAAGTGATGGGACCAGATGCCATGATCTTCGTTTTCTGAATGTTGAGCTTTAAGCCAACTTTTTCACTCTCCTCTTTCACTTTCATCAACAGACTTTTTAGTTCCTCTTCACTTTCTGCCATAACGGTGGTGTCATCTTCATATCTGAGGTTATTGATATTTCTCCCGGCAATCTTGATTCCAGCTTGTGCTTCTTCCAGCCCAGCGTTTCTCATGATGTACTCTGCATAGAAGTTAAATAAGCAGGGTGACAATATACAGCCTCGACGTACTCCTTTTCCTATTTGGAACCAGTCTGTTGTTCCATGTCCAGTTCTAACTGTTGCTTCCTGACCTGCTTATAGGTTTCTCAAGAGGCAGGTCAGGTAGTCTTGTATTCCCATCTCTTTCAGAATTTTCCACAGTTTCTTGTTATCCACACAGTCAAAGGCTTTGGCATAGTCAATAAAGCAGAAATAGATGTTTTTCTGGAACTCTATTGCTTTTTCGATGATTCAACGGATGTTGGCAATTTGATCTCTGGTTCCTCTGCCTTTTCTAAATCCAGCTTGAACATCTGGAAGTTCATGGTTCACGTATTGCTGAAGCCTGGCTTGGAGAATTTTGAGCATTACTTTACTAGCATGTGAGATGAGTGCAACTGTGCAGTAGTTTGAGCATTCTTTGGCATTGCTTTTCTTTGGGATTGGAATGAAAACTGACCTTTTCCAGTCCTCTGGCCACTGCTGAGTTTTCTGAATTTGCTGGCATATTGAGTATAGTACTTTCACAGCATCATCTTTCAGGATTTGAAATAGCTCAACTGGAATTCCATCACCTCCACTAGCTTTGTTCGTAGTGATGCTTTCTAAGGCCCACTTGACTTCACATTCCAGGATGTCTGGCTCTAGGTGAGTGATCACACCATTGTGCTTATCTTGGTTATGAAGATCTTTTTTGTATAGTTCTTCTGTGTATTCTTGCCACCTCCTCTTAATATCTTCTGCTTCTGTTAGGTCCATACCATTTCTGTCCTTTATCGAGCCCATCTTTGCATGAAATGTTCCCTTGGTGCCTCTAATTTTCTTGAAGAGATCTCTAGTCTTTCCCATTCTGTTCTTTTCCTCTATTTCTTTGCGTTGATCGCTGAGGAAGGCTTTCTTATCTCTTCTTGCTATTCTTTGGAACTCTGCATTCAGATGCTCCCAGAGACATTAATTCATTTGGTCCAGAGCTGGGCCTAAGAACCTGCATTTTAACATACACCGCTCCCCCCGCCAACACTCCAGGTGATTCTGATGGTCCACAGAAAATTTTTATTAAAGGAGGCGATACTCTATTTTTAAAAAAATATTTATCCATTTATTTATGGCTGTGCTGGGTCTCCGTTGCTGCGTAGGCTTTTTCCGCTCGTTTTGATAAACAGGCGTTACTCTCCAGGCGCGGTGCGCAGACTCCTGATTACAGTGGCTTCTCTTGTTGCAAAGCATGGACTCTAGGGTGCTTGGGCTTTCGCTGTTGTGGCTCGTGGGCTCCGTAGTTGTGACTTCCGGGATCTGGAGCACAGGGTCAGTAGTTGTGACACACGGGCTTAGTTGCTCTGAAGCATGTGGGATCTTCCCAGATCAGGGATCGAACCCGTGCCTTCTGCATTGACAGGCAGATTCTTTACCACTGAGTCACCAGGGAAGCCCTCCACTGAATATTTTGGGAAATGCTGTGTGATGACTAAGGACACAGGTGTGGGAATCCTAAGGACCTAAGTGTGATGGACTGAATTTTGTTCCTCCCTGCAAACTCCCATGCTGAAGTCCCAACCCTCTAACATCTCAGAATGTGACTGTCTTTGGGGATTGGGTCTTTAAAGAGGCAGTCAAGGTGAAATGAGATAACCAGCGTGGCCTCTAAGCTAATCAGTCATGTGCTCAGTCATGTCCTTCTCTTTGCGGCCCCATGGAGTGCAGCCAGCCAGGCTCCTCTGTCCATGGGATTTCCCAGGCAAGAACACTGGAGTGGGTTGCTGGTTCCTCCTGCAGGGGATCTTCCTGACCCAGGGACTGAATTCACATCTCCTGCACTGCAGGCAGGTTCTTTAGCGGTGAGCCACCTGGGAAGCCCATTTGCTGCTAAGACTGATGTCTTTATAAGAGATTAGGATGCAGACGCACCCAGAGGGAAGAGCATGTGGGCCGTCTACAAGCCAAGCAGAGAGGCTTCAGAAAGAATCAATTCTGCTGACGCCTTAATCTTGGACTTCTGGCCTCCAGAATTGGGAGAAAATAAATTCCTCTTGTTTAAGCCACCTGGTCTGTGGTTGTTTGTTAGGGATGGCGCAGTAGACTAATATACTGGGTTTAAATCCCAGCTCTGTCTCCTTCTGGCCTCGTGACCTTGAGGAGGACATGTTTCTTTCTGAGCCTCAGTTTCTTTCCTCTTTGAGGAAATCTGTCTTGGTGACAGTTTGCCTGTTGCCCAGACCCCAATCTTGTGCATCTCACACCTCAGGGTATTTACTACCCTTCTGTGTCCAGCCATTTCCAGCAGAATCCATCTCACACACTTTCGTTGCTATTGTTCAGTTGCCAAGTCATGTTCAATTCTTTGAGACCCCGCGGACTGTAGCACACCAGGCTTCCCTGTCCCTCACCATCTCCTGAAGTTCGCCCAAGTTCATGTCCATTGAATCGGTGATGACATCCAACCATCTCATCTCTGTCGTCCCCTTTTCCTCCTGCCCTCGATCTTTCCCGGCATCAGGGTCTTTTCCAATGAGTCACCTCTGTGCAAGAGGTGGACAAAGTATTGGAGCTTCAGCTTTAGCATCGGTGCTTCCAGTGTATATTCAGGGTGGACTTCCTTTAGGATTGACTGGTTGGATCTCCTTGCAGTCCAAGAGACTCTCAAGAGTCTTCTCCAGCACCACAATTCAAAAGCATCAATTCTTTGGCACTCAGCCTTCTTTATGGTCCAACTCTCATATCTGTACATGACTACTGGAAAAACCATAGCGTTGACAATATAGACCTTTGTCAGCAAAGGGATGTCTCTGCTTTTTAATATGCTATCTAGGTTCTGGCTGAAGTCAGTTTTAAAAGCCAGTCTTAAAAGCAGGCAGGTGGAGACTCATAAGGGTATCTGGCACCTCGGTGTGCCCAAGTTCTAATTTCTGAAGGGAATAAATCTGGGAATTGGTTCCAAGTAGCTTGGAGTAAAGAACTGATAACATGTACGTGGCTGGACGCTGGTTCTCCTCTATTCTTCCTACCCTTCATCACGTGGTTATCATCATTTATAGATGAGGGAACTGAGGCACACAGACATTAAATATATGACTCAGGATTATACTGTTGGCAGGTGCCCGTGCTGGAGTGGGAAGCCAGATCTGTTGGGTTTCTCTCTCTCTCTCTCTTTAAAAAAAATTATCTATTTATTTTTGGCTGCACCAGCTCTTAGCTGTGCCACACAGGATCTTCCATCTTTGTTGAGGCGCTCAGGATCTTTACTTGCGGCATGTGAACTCTCAGTTGCGTGTGTGGGATCTAGTTCCCTGATCGGGGATGGAACCCAGGCCCCCTGGATTGGGAGTGTGGAGTCTTGGCCACTGGACCGCTAGGGAAGTTCCCAGATCTGTTGGATTTCTAGTGTGCCCTGAAACTGTTGTGGGTGGTGGCCTGACACCTGAACCCAAGACTTGTTGGCCAGGACTCATGAATTTTGGAAGAAGCAGTGTTAAGACCGGAAAGAATGCAGACAGTAACACGTGGCCCCGGAAGAGGCCACCAGGGAGCATTTGAAGAATGTTTGAAGAATGTACAGGCTTGAAAGCAAAATGTATAACTCTTAGCGTTGCAAAGAAGTTTCAGAATCTTCTAGACCTCTCCCTCCCAGATCCTCAGTACTTATTTGCTGTTTTCATGGTGAAGAGAAAACCAGGGAAGAGGGGACACTTTCCAAGATGGCTCTCATATCCGTCTTCTCTCCAGCTGCAAAATTCATAGATTCTTCTGGCCAAGAGGGGAACTTCAAGACTAGCACTGTCTGCTTTGATGGAAATAGTCTATAGTTGCACTATCCAATATGGTGGCCCTTATCCACATGGTGCTCTTGAAATTGTGGCCAGGCCAAATAGACTTTTACTTTAATAGTCTGTATAGTCAAAGCTATGGTTTTTCCGGTAGTGATGTGTAGATGTGAGAGCTGGACCATGACGAGGGCTGAGTGCTGAAGAATGGATGCTTTTGAATTGTGGTGCTGGAGAAGACTCTTTAGAGTCCCTTAGACTGCAAGGAGATCAAACCAGTCAATCCTAAAGGAAATCAATCCTGAACATTCATTGGAAGGACTGATGCTGAAGCTCTAGTACTTTGGCCACCTGATGCGAAGAGCCAACTCATTGGAAAAGACCCTGATGCTAGAAAATATTGAAGGCAAAAGAAGGGGGCGACAGAGGAAGAGATGGTTGGATGGCATCACTGACTCAATAGACATGAGTCTGAGAAAATTCAGAGAGATAGTGGAGGACAGGGAAGCCTATTGTGCTGCAGTCCATGGGGTCAAAAAGAGTCGGATGTGACTTAGACTGAACCGCAACAAACTTTAATTCATTGAAACGTAAATGTGAAAAAAGGAAACATAAAGTCTTATTTAACTTTAGTTGATTGAAATGTCAGAAAATCAACACTTGATTCTGTTATTGAACAACTGTTTTGGGGAGGGATACAAAGAACCCTACATTTTCAATGATTCATTTTGTGGAATATGCATTTCCTGATTGAGTATTTCTGATCAAAATTTAGCATCCAAATTGAGATATGTTGGAAGTGTATAATACACATGGCATTTGGGAGGCATAATGCGAAAAAAAAATCTTGCAGTTCTTTTTTTTTTTAGTATTGCTTACATGCAAAAGTGAAATTTTTGGATACATTGGATTAAGTATGTTTAATTTCAGTGTTTCTTTTTTAGTTTTTTAGAGAAAATTTAAAATTCTATCGTGTTTCTATCAGATAAGGCTATTCTAGACCCTATACACCCTGGCGACCTACAGCGATGAGCTGTAGCTTGCTGTCACTCTTGACCTTCCAATGACATAGGCAGAACAGAATAATTCCTATTGCTGTTTGTATAGGTTTTAGTCCTGGTGTCACCTCCTCTGGGAAGCCCTCCTCGACTGTCCCAGGCTTAGTCAAGTAGCTTGTCTTTTTATGATTTCTTCTACCTTTGACACTGTCCTTCATGAACTGAGATGTCTTCCTCAGTTATCTCTTCAGTTGATTTGAATAGTTAATAGCAACTAGAGTCTCTGAGACCCAGGGCAGCCTGTATCCTATTCTTTTAAGCACTTCCAGTCCCTGGAACAGTGGAAACAGGTTTTCAGCAGACAGGTGCTGCAGGAGTGAATGAAGAAAACCGTCTTTAGCAAGCTTCCTCTCTGTTGTCCTTGCACAGACATTGTTTCATTGTTTCCTTATTTAAGTCACATTCACCTGCTTCTTCATTAGGTATGTTTTTGAAAAAAACAGAGGTGGAGAGACTGTAGCATAGTTACAACATAAACTTTGCCTTTAATTGCTGGATTGAAACCTCAGTTACCCCTTACAACTCATTCCGCCTGAATCTTGACTTGCTCATCACAAAAATGGGCATGGACCATTTTGTTTATCTACTTCCTCTGGGATTAGTTCTAGAATTCATCAAGAGAGGACTTCCCTGGTAGTATAGTAGATAAGAATCCGCCTGCCAGTGCAGGGAATACGGGTTCGATCCCTGGTTTGGGAAGATTCCACATGCCCCAGGGCAACGAAGCTCGAGTGCCACAGTTACAGAGCCCCAGCTTTAGAGCCTCAGAGCCTCAACTACTGAGCCCATGCGCCTAAGTCTGCGTCTGCAGCAACAGAAGCCGCCGCGATGAGGAACCTGAGCATTGCAACTAGAGAGGAGCCCCTGCTCACCACAACCAGAAAAAGCCCGTGCCTAGCAACGAAGACGGAACGCAACCAAAACTTGAATAAATAATTTAAAAAAGAGAGAGAGAACGTGTCTGCCAGAACGTGACCAAGTGCCTCACATAGTGATTGTGTTAGCTGTCACCAGGACTGCCCTCCTCCCCTGATCCCCCTGGTCCTTCCCTATCTGTGTGTAGAGTGATGGTTGACCAGGTGCCACTTACTGAGGACCTGAAGCATCCTTCAGTTTCCCACCCAGAGGTCTTAAAAACCAGTGCAAGGTCCTACATATATTACTGGCACCACTTCTAACATCCCCTCGGTATTTTCTGTCCCCGCAGTAAATTGCTCTATTGTCTTATACGAATAGGGACACATACGGCTTTAATGAGGAGAAGGAAATGGCAACCCTCTCCAGTATCCTTGCCTGGGAAATCTCATGGACAGAGGAGCCTGGTGGGCTGCAGTCCATGGGGTAGCAAAGAGCTGGACACGACTGAGCAGCAAACCACCACCACCACCGCTATGCCTTAATGACTTTGACTCAAGTCACTGGAGTCACTGGAGGTTAAAAAATAAAGCAATTCTTTGTTGTCCCGGGTGGTTATAGTCATTTAATTTTTAAACAACAACTTTATTGAGAGCTAATTAAATACCATACAATTCACCTGTTTAAAGTTTACTATTTAGAGGTTCTTCAAGGCAATGGCACCCCACTCCAGTACTCTTGCCTGGAAAATCCCATGGATGGAGGAGCCTGGTGGGCTGCAGTCCATGGGGTCGCTAAGAGTTGGATACAACTGAGCGACTTCACTTTCACTTTTTTACTTTCATGCATTGGAGAAGGAAATGGCAACCCACTCCAGTGTTCTTGCCCAGAAAATCTCATGGACGGAGGAGCCTGGTAGGCTGCGGTCCATGAGGTCACTAAGAGTTGGACACGACTGAGCGACTTCACTTTCACTTTTCTCTTTCATCCATTGGAGAAGGAAATGGCAACCCACTCCAGTGTTCTTGCCTGGAGAATCCCAGGGACAGGGGAGCCTGGTGGGCTGCCGTCTGTGGGGTCGCACAGAGTCGGGCACGACTGAAGTGACTTAGCAGCAGTAGCATACATTAGCACATTCACAGAATTGGGCAACCACCACTATGATCAATTTAGAACATTTTCATCAGTCCTCCCGAAGAAATCCCATACTCTTTATCTGTCGCTCCGCAGTTCCCTCTCTCGAACCCCTGGACACCACTACTCTACTTCCTATGGATCTGCCTCTTCTGGATATTTCGTGTAAAGGGAATCATTCCACGTGTGGTCTTTCGTGACTGGCTTCTTTCGCTGAGCATCCTGTTCTCAGGGTTCATCCCTTTTGTAGCTGGTGTCAGGGTTTCCTCCTCTGTTCTTGTTGAATAAGCTTCCTCTGTATGGACATGCTACATTTCAGGGACATGTAATGTTGGCTTGTTTCTCCCTTGTTGGTTATCATAAATAATGATGCTATGGACATTTGTATACACATTTCTGGTTGGACCTATGTTTTCATTTTACCTAGGAATGAAGTTTCTGGTTATATGGTAACTCTTTGCTTAATCTTTTGAGGGGCTACAAGACTATTTTCCACAACAGCAGCTGAGCCATTTTCCATTCCCACCAGTAATGTACAGGGTTTTAATTTCTCCACTTCTGTGTCAACTATTGTTATTGTCTGTCTTTTTGATTTTAGCCATCCTGGTGGGAGTGAAGTGGTATCTCACTGTGGTTTGGATTTACATTGCCCTCATCTTCAACAGCTGGTTAATCTTTGAATGCATGTTCATATCTGATTTTTCCCACATCTTGGGAAGGATGGTGTTCTTTTCTCTGCACCAATTTCACAAGTGTATGTGTATGTGTGTGCAGGTAACATAGAGTTATGAGGCTCAGGCTTGAGAAGCCCAGACCTGTGACCAAGTCTAAGCTGTACACTGCCAGATATAGTATAGGACACCAAGTTAAATTTGAATTTTATATAAACATTGAGTAAGTTTTAGGGATAAGTATGTCCCAAACATTGCATGAGACAGACTTACCTAAAAAAGTACTCCTTGCTTATCTGAAATTCAAATTTAACTGGGCGTTCTGTACTTTTTCCTAAATTTTTCATCAACTAACTTATGACTGTGCTGGGCCTTCATGACTGCTCGGGTTTTCCTCCAGCTGCGGTGAGTAGGGGCTGCTCGCTGGTTGCAGTTCAAGGGCTTCTCACTGCACTGGCTTCTCTTGTGGCGGAGCACAGGCCCTGGGGCGCTCAGGCTTCAGTAGTTGCAGTTCCTGGGCTCTAGAGCACAGGCTTAATAGTTGTGGCGCATGGGGGCTTCGCTGCCCCAAGGCGTGTGGGATCTTCCTGTACCAGGGATGGAACCCGTGTCTCCTGCATTAGATGGCGGACTCTTTCCCGCTGAGCCACCAGGGAAGCCCTGTCCTTCCTTTTTATTTGCTAAATCTGGCAACGTTGAATGTTACTGGTGGGTCGTATGTCCTTGGCTGACTGGCTTTGCCTCTCAGAGTTTTCTCATCTGTGGGGTGCAGATGGAGCCTGTTGGGAGGGATCAAGCTGCAGTACCTGTCTAGACAGACCTCTGTACGTAGATGCTGTTGATGTGACTGAAGCTGGGAGCCTTAGACGAGGCTTGGGTGGCATGAGTGTGTGGTGTTGGAACTGATATCCTAGTCCTCTCGAAGGTGTCTCCCAACCTCTGACTGAGTGAGTGTGTGTGTTTTGGCAAGGAGAGGCTGTCTAAGGGATTCACATCTGATGAATGTTAACTCCAGTATAAGGAACAGAGGAGGAGGGGAAGATCTAAATAAGTATATGGAGGAAAGGAAATCAGAGAAGCCTTCCTGGAGGAGGTGGCCTCTGAACTAGATCTTGAAGGATGATGAGCTGGATTTCACAGTAGGGAGCTAAGGTGTAAAGAACTTTGACAGCCAAGGGACTCAAGCTACTGTATTCAGAACAGTGGCCACTTGGTGCACATGTCTATTTCCGTGCATACTAACTAAAGTGAAATCAAATACTCAGCTCCTCAGTCTTACATAAACCACATTTCAAGTGCTTGACAACCACGAATGGCCGGTGGCTTCCATATGACCAGCACGTATGTAGAACCTCTCTATTGTTGCAGAAGTGCTGTTGGACTTTGTCAGAGTAAGGCAGGGGTCACCAGACTACCACCTCAAGGGAAAACACCAGCTCACAGCCTGCTTTTATAATAAAGGTTTATTGGAACACAGCCATAACCACTCCTGGTCTCTGGGCTGCTTTTGAGCTGTAACGACGGAGTGGAATAGTCTAAACAGAGACTGACCGCAAAGCAGAATGTATTTACTATTTGAGCCTTTACAGAAAATATTTGCCCACCCTGGTCTAGAGGGATGAAAGCGCAGAGCCTAGAGGTGACACCGTGATGCACTGGGGAGAAATAAACAACAACAAAATGGCTGACATTAATTGAGCACCTACTGTGTGCCAGCCACTGCTTGGGTGTCTGCATTATTTCATTCCCTTCTCTTAATAGGTCATGTTATGGGAGGGCGGAGGTTTGGAAGACCCTCTTGTAATTGGAGAGTAGTGGACAGGCCTGTTTTACATGGTGCCAGGGATGGAGGGGCAGAACCTTGAGAGCTGTGAGAGGGAAAGTACAGGGTGCTGGGGAGCCATAGCGGGTGTCAGAGCAAGGGAGAGACCGACTGCAAAATAGGTGTCAGGGTGTTTGTACTGGGGAGATCAGACTCTCTGGGAAGCCCTTGACACACCTGGGTAAAAGGTAATTAGACTGTGGCTGCCTGCCAGGAGGGCAGGTTGGGAAGGAGAGTCAGGAAAATGAGAGAATTGACAAAACACAGCCAGGTCTCCTTGCCTCATTTCTGATGTGGGCACCTTTATCCCCATAAATCCCTTTCCTGGAGATGTTTCACATTGACTCACTGGGGGAGGCTCCCCTTTCCCCTTCTGCACCTGCTGCATTACTCAACCCCCTGTAATCCCAGTGTTTCCTTTGCATCATATTTGATGTGACGGTTTTAAGGTTTCCAAACAGGTATCGCCAAAGGAATTATTATTATTCAGATTTTTTGTCTTTTGAGAGTAATTACTTAGGCATGGACACTTACGGAGAAAACCACTGATGGGGGTTGGCTATAGAAGTTGCGGGGTTTAGTGCAGAATGAAATCTTGGGACCCCCTCACTCAAGAATGATTAAGGATTTCAAGATGGGTGAAAGAACATTAAGCCCAGGGCAAGGCCCTTCTGAGCAGGCATGGGACCCAGGTCACATGGCCATGTGGCTGCCCTGACACTCATTCTTATAAACCATCCATGGGATGTTTGCTTACCTGTCCTGCTCTCTGCTTGTTTGCACTTCCAGTGTGCCCCGGTATGGATATCCGGAATAATCTCACCCGGCTGCATGAGCTGGCCAACTGCTCGGTCATTGAAGGACATTTGCAGATTCTGTTGATGTTCAAAACGAGACCTGAGGACTTCCGAGACCTCAGTTTCCCCAAACTCATCATGATCACTGATTACTTGCTGCTCTTCCGGGTCTATGGGCTGGAGAGCCTGAAGGACTTGTTCCCCAACCTCACGGTCATCCGAGGCTCGCGCCTCTTCTTTAATTATGCACTGGTCATCTTTGAGATGGTTCACCTGAAGGAGCTTGGCCTCTACAGCCTGATGAACATCACCCGGGGGTCTGTCCGCATCGAGAAGAACAATGAACTCTGCTACCTGGCCACCATCGACTGGTCTCGCATCCTGGATTCCGTGGAGGATAATTACATCGTGCTAAACAAAGACGACAATGAGGAGTGTGGGGACATTTGTCCAGGCACCGCCAAGGGCAAGACCAACTGCCCTGCCACTGTCATCAACGGGCAGTTTGTGGAGCGGTGCTGGACACACAGCCACTGCCAGAAAGGTATGTCAGAGCTCTCTGGATTCTATACCATTTCTTGTGACTTGATTCATTAAAAAGATGCTGGAAGTGTTCACTAGCTCAGGTGGTGACAAACCTTGTTTTGCAAAGGCTCAGACAATAAATAAACTTTAAACTTTGCAGCCTATACAGTCTCTATTGCAACTACTCAACCCTGCTATTGGACTGAGGAAGCAGCCACCTGACAACAATGGGCAATGAATATATGGGCATGGCTGCGTTTCAATAAAACTTTATTTACAAAACCAAGCGGTGGGCCGGATTTTGCCAACACCTGAGCTTGCTGGTTGAATGTTCCTCTTGCTTGAGAGAGCAGATGAGTATGGATTTTGCTGTCGAAGAAAGGAAATCTATTTCTTGTCTGATTTAAGATTGCTCATGGTAGGCACCTGGAGAAAGAAATGTGTAGAGGATAAAAACAAGGCAGCCATCCTTATTCCGCAATTACTGGGGCTATTTCCCGCTAGTGGCTCTGTTGTGTCTGGATTTACTTAACTTTCCCTGTCATTGGATATTTAAATTATTTCTAGTTTTCACAAAGAGGGTTGAACATTTTGGTGTGGAAGCTTTATTGAGCATTTTTCCCCCTTCAGGTTTTGGTTTTCCAGAAGTGAAATTTCTGGGTCAAAGTTTCTTGATATTGATTGCCAAATGGCTTTCCGGAAATGTACCAACAGGCACTCCTCCTAGCACTGGCTGAGAGGGAACACCTTGGCTAGCTTGGAGTGTTGTTTGAAAACTCTTTCATAATTTACTGGAGGGAGGAGCTGGTGTGTTGTCATTGTTTCTATTTGCATTTCTTTGATTGCTATCAGGGTTGAACCTTTTAAAACATGTTTATTTATCATTTAGGTTTTTTCTTCCTGTTCATATCCTTTGTCCATTTATCTTTCAGTGCCTTAGTGGTTTTTGAAATATTAATCTGCGTGTGGTTTTCATAGCAAAGACTGTTAACTTTTTGCCAATTACATTTTCAGATGTTTTTGTTCGGTGATGAAAATACTCTGGCTGTCCGTTGCCAGAGAAGCTTAAAATGTTTGCGGAGTTCAGACCTGCATTTTTGCATGCATCTCATGTTATTTTATGCTTAGAAAGTCCCTTTCTAAGCATAAAATGAAAGTTTTTCTTCCTTCAAGTTTTCTATCTTAACTTTAATTATTATCATTAAAAAATTTGTCAAGGGTATCCATTTCCCCATAAATAATTAGCTGGGGGCTCAAGGCCATTTATTGCAGAAATTTACCCCTTCATCATTGATTTGGGGGTCTGTTTCTGAGTTTCTGTAAATATGTCTGCCTTTCCACGTGCTGGAGTTATTGCCATTCTAACCCATGTAGTTTTATAATGTTTTGATATCCAAGCAGGCTAGTTCCCAACACAAACTTGTTGGTTGTTTATTGTTTTATTGACTCTTTCACATGCTGGGAAATTCCCTGGGAAGAATTAGCAAAGGTGAGATGGAGACAGGAGAAAGTGAGTGGGTGGCTTAACGGTTGTATCACAGAAGATAAGGGAAGGGAGAAAGGAGGGTTTTCTCACCTGAGCGCAAAGCTATGGAGAAGCCACACAGCTATGGAGAAGTCAGTCCTTAGTAGAATCCGTAGACTCGGCAGGGAGGGCTCCTTCAAGTTCCAGGAAGGAGTCATCATGCATGGAGATGTTGAATGGGACAAAACAGGAGGTGAGAGAGCGGATGCCTCTTTTTTGAGAGTTTGGCCAGTGAGGGGAGGGAGAATCTGGTGGTTTGTGGACGGAGGAGGGAACAATGGTTATTACATTGTGGAAGAATCTTGAGAACGTCGGTGGGTCAGGGACACAGAGAAGCCAAGCTGTGATCAAGAAGAAAGATCAAAACTGGGGCAAAGTCTTGGCAAAAGTAGAGGACCACCCATGGGTTTGGAATTTCACAAAACAGGGAGATTTCTGAGGTGGCAGTGGGGGTGAATATCCTGACGAATTTGGAGGTAAAGGGGTTACCTTCTTTGATGGTGAGGGGAGGAGAGGCTGTGTAGGCCCTACCACGTTACAAAGACACACAGCTGCAACGGGAATTCTGTTATCCTTGTTTTAGAGACCAGAGAGGTTTTTAACCTGCCTAAGGCCACACAGCTAATAAAAGATGGCTGGAGTTTGCACCACATCTGAGATACAAAAATAGCATCTCTGTGTGTGTTTTGTGGGGGCAGGGGTGCCTGCTCTGTTTAGAGGTGGGGAGCTTACTAGTAACTGGGACATTGGGGGGAAACAGTGAACACTTTTATCCCAATGCTCCGTTCTCCAAAATCAGTTTCTTATTTTTGCTCCATACTCACACATCTTGAGACATAATTTAAGACATTCCTCTGTGGATTTATTTCTGTACCCATTTTAGTCAAAATATCCGGGATGGTATTATCTGCAAAAATGTCCGTGATGTTTTGAGTTGGTTTTGTTTTTAATCTTGTGCTTTGGAGAACAAGGCTTGTTTTCCTACACTGGGGGTTTCATCACCAGAGAAGGCGTGGCTTTGCATATAAGGTTGCAGCTGAGAAGTTGAGACCTGTGTCAGGTACTGGTTCCTGGCATATGAAATCAGTATTTGGTCCCGGTTCGTAATCCTGTGGTGGGGTCCTCTGTTAGTCACTAAGTTGTGTCTGACTCTTTGCAGCCTCATGAGCTGCAGTATGCCAGCCATCCCCGTCCTCCACTATCTCCCAGAGTTTGCTCAAATTCAGTCAGTGATGCCATCCAGCCATCTCATCCTCTGTCACCCGCTTTTTCTTGCCCTCAATCTTTCCCAGCATCAGGGTCTTTTCCAATGAGTCGGCTCTTCACATAAGGTAGCCAAAGTATTGGAGCTTCGGCTTTAGCGTCAGTACTTCTAATGAATATTCAGGGTTGATTTCCATTAGGATTGACTGGTTTGATCTCCTTGCTGTCCAAGGGACTCTGAAGAGTCTTCTCCAGCACTACAGTCTGAAAGCATCAATTCTTTTGGCGCCAAGGAAGGCTTTGTCCTGTCCTGGTCACAGATGATAAGAAATGATTGGCTATTTGAAGCTACACTCTTGCCTATCCAGTACAACTCAGCTCTGGCTTTTTGCCCCTTCAGTTTCTTTGATTGTGGTAAGAATGGTAACGTTTACCATCTTAACTGTTTAAAATGCACAGCTTGGTGACACTAAGGACAGTCAATTGATGTGCAACCATCCCCACCATCCATCTCCAGAAGTTTTGCATCTTGCCAAACTGGAACTCTGTCCTCATTAAACACTCACTCCCCCTCCCCTTCCCCAGCGCCCTGCCCCTACCATCTACTCTCTGTCTCTGTGGATTTGACTTCTCTAGGGATCTCATATAAGTGGAATCATATAGTATTTGTCTTTTTTTTTTCCACTTTTATTTTTATGTCTGGCTTACTTCACTGAGTATAATGTTCTTGAGGTCATCCATGTTGTAGCAGGTGTCAGAATTTCTTTATTTTTAAGGGCTGAATAATATGCCGTTGTATGAATGGACCACATTTTGTTTATCCATTCATGAGTGGACATTTGGGTCATTTCCACCTTTTGGCTATTGTGAACAATGCTGCTATGAACATGGGCATACTTCTCTGGCTTTTAAAATGCTTATGTTACTTTGTTGCTGTGGCTTTAGAAGGCTTACCCAACACTGTGTGGGATTTCCCAAGGTAAAACAGACTGAAAGGAATCTGTAGAAGATACTCCTCCCACCCTGTCTTAGGCAACAGATACAAACCTGTGAAAAGTAACATCAAGTCCTCAATTTCTTCTCCAACACCTCCTTGAGCCTTTTTCTTGCATGATTGCCAGGTTCTGGAAATCTCCAAGGTCTGTCAGCAGACTAGAAATCTAGAGAAAAGGACAGATTGCATCTTTTTCAGAGAGTCCTCCATAAAGATCATTACTCCAGATCAGATGTGTAATTCAAAAACAAAGAGTTTAAGGTTTAGTTTTCTACTAAGGATCTGGAGTGTAGATATTCTGTGTTGCAATAATGACCCACCCATGTGCGTGGACAATCAATTAAGCAGAGTGAATCATTATTTGTTCTTCTTTTTAACATTAATTCACATCCATAATTATTAGAAAACAGAATATTAAGAGTGTTAGGATAATTGCATCTGTGAAAGCTAGA